>NC_138154.1:13847081-13874581 GCF_964199315.1 Orbicella franksi
TAAGAGTGAAAAGAATTTGGCGAAGGGTGGAAGACTAGTTTGCTCAAAGACCCTTTATTTTGCCTTGAGCTCATCAAGATTGCAAGTATTAACCACAGGGGATTGAAACAACTCAAATGCAGGGGGGGGGGGGAGGGTGGCCCAGGGGGAAAATGCTGTTGTGCACTTGCATGGCTCACCCACCCGAAAAACAAAACAAAACAAAACAAAACTAGTAACAGAAAATAAACACCAGTGGACAGATTGGTGGGAATGGGGAAGTCAGGGATATGAAATAACATTAACCTCAACCTTTTTGCACCCTCGTGAAAATACATCCATATGTAATATTTTTTATGTTGTGAAGAGAAATATCATCCGATGATGGATGTTTTAAAATAAACTAGGTAACTTCAGGCTGGAGTACAAGATTGAATACAAGTGAGACTTCTCTATCTTAGTGCTTATGCTTTCAACCATCACGTTTCACACCAATTTCAACAGTCAGTCTCCCATTCAACAAGTCCGCAAGAGGGAGGAGTGAAGACTCTTGGCACTTATCTCTAGTTTCTGTGGCATGAAGTGACAAGGAATATTTCTATCCCACAACTCTGGAGAGGGATGCTAGTTCATTGCAGGTTTACCCTCAGTAATAAATTCAGTGGCACCCATTTATACACCTGGGACACTGCAATCTTGAGTGAAGTGTCTTGCCCAACAATACAACACAATGACTCCAGTCAGAGCTTGAACCTAGACCACTCACTCTAGATTGCTGATTCCAGTGTACTGTTCATTGGGCCACAGCACCTTTCATGTTCATACTGATGTCTTAAGATCCCTAACTTTCCCAGGAGTGTGACAGTCTGAAGTGTGACCACAGCAGTTCTAAATGTTGCTTATAAATTAATATATAACAGCCGAACATATAAATAACTCACTCACTCACTGCCCATTGTGCCCACTGGCATGTAGAGCAGCATATAAATAACAAAGTGGCACAAATATAATTTAATTTAATGGTGTATTATGAAAAATGCTTTAATAACATACTGTCATTTATGCTCCTTTTCACTCTGGCCAAGGTGGCAATCACTTGGTCAGTTCCAATGTCTTTTAATTGAGGAACAGATGGTGTCAAGGTCATTACCTCTCTTGAGTGTCGAGTCAAGATCATGTCAGCCGAGTCTGAAAATCAACAGCAAGGAAATACGAATTAAGTCATAGCCAGACCCTCATGTCTAATGGATCATCAGACTTGTACTCTGCAACTCTTGCATCTCACAAGTCGTGTCTTTATGCAGTCAGGTGATAACTTTTACCACCTAGCCATAAAAGCAGCTCATGATTTCACAACAAATTTTTAACAGGAAATGTCTTGTTCAACAATAGAGTTCCTTGTAAATTTGTATAAATAATAAAGTCAGTACATAATAGCGGAGCTCCGGCGGCCTGAAGGGCCACCAAGTGGAGCCCCATACTTATATAGGAAAGAAAAGGAAACTCATGAGTTGATTTTCTCATGGTTATCATGGCTAGCAGTATTGCTCCTGGGTGCATACGCAACACGGCGATGATGACAACAGAGTCACAACATGGCGGCCGTGGCCATACTCCAAATAATAGGTTGACAGAGACATGCAGCCTTGGTTTACCGTGTACTTCTTTGATATTGGACATCCATGTTATGATCAATTGACACCTGTCAAAACAAGGTATCCACTGACCAGTATCACATGACCATATCGCAGGCTCGAGTTTACAGCTCATTGAGGTCACACGTGTTTCTGAAGTTGACCGCTGACCAAGTGCTGGTTTTTGATTGGATCACAGGCTCATGTCAGGTTAATTTTTTGAAAACAGGGCAGGATTGTTCGGAAGATAGGTTAACGCTAACCCAGGATTAAAAGTTAACCAAATTATAACTTTTCTGCTGTGCAAATGTTCTTTGCTGCTTTGTTTTGTGTATATGGTGATTATTACAACTCAAAACAGAAGGCCAAACAATACACAGAAAACCTCACCGCAAAGTTACAAAACTCAAATCAAAATTCCACCTTTCCTGGGTTAGCTTAATCGGGCCCTGAACAACCTGGCCCAGGAGCTACGCTTTTAGGCTGGCCTAAATCCATATATTAAATCCTTTATTGACTGAGCCTGTTTGATCAAAATGGCTGGATATTGACCTCAGTCTTTTCAGTGTGTTTCAGTTTAGATGTTGATGGCATCTTGGTTCATACTGCAAATAGCCAATATCCAGCCATTTTAAACTCACACTTGGTCAAGAACACATAATTATGTATCCATGTTTGCCACAGGCACTTTAATACCTTCAGTTGTTATAAATAGACTCTCTTCTCTTTCTTCACCCAGCAGAAAGAGAAGGGAGTCTCTGTCACACAGAGTACCAGCACTATCTATACTATTAACAAATTTTGCCATACAAGTGAAACTAAGTTTTATTTTTGACAAATTTATGCTTTAAAATGGAGGGATCGAACATTACACAGATATCAATGAAGGCTACCCTATTGTTACTCTCCTGGCAGGGATACTACTGTTATTTTGCCTATTATAGTGTACATCTATACTGTACATACAGGACTGCAACTGAAGATGAAATAACAGCATACATTTGTATCATGAAATTGCTTGGCCTGGTACCAAATAAATGCTTGTTACTGACCTTCGTACACACTGTGATATGCAAAGTGGAGATACAATAAAAACAACAAATGCACAGCAGCCACCACACAACCAGCAATCAAACCCTGGCGTCGATTGAATGTGCGGCTCATAAACACAGTCACCTGTAGGATAGAAACAGCCTTTTTTTTATGAAAACAAATTGTATCACAAAATATACTACCTACATGTAGTGCATGCACAAGCAATGCATAATAGTCTAGGATTTGACATGGGAGCAACAAAATTGATTAATAATTAATTATCATAATAATTATAATTTAATTTATTATTTTAATAAATGGTGCCAATGGAAGGCATCGTCCCCTGATGGTGAGCATCCTAAACCCTGTATCAAACTGTCTGGGTTCAAGCCCTGACCAGGGCCATAGAGTCAAGTTCTTAGGCAAGATGCTACCCTCACAGTGCCTCTCTTCACTCAGGTGTATAAATCAGCACCGGGGAATTTACATGCAATGCTGAGGGTGACCCTATAATGGACTTGTAAGCATCTCAGAAATACACCTAGTCAACTCATGCTAATGAAAAGTTCTGGGGATAATTTACGTGGAAAAGAACCCAGATACAATGTAACCTTGTCATAGTGAACAGATTTTCGCCAGTTAAAAGAATTGGCCCCTTGTTACATCAAGGTTCCACTATACTTGACAGTCTTGCTGTTGTACTTGACAGTTGTTGTTTGTGCTATATATGTATGTTGTTCACTCACCAATTTAGCAGCTGATAGTCCTCCAAACACCAGCCACAAGGCATAAAAGAATGAGTGTGAATGGTGATACCCAACGGTCGTTAAAAAAAGGCAAAGAACATTTCCAAACAATGCATATCCCTGAAGTTCAAAAATAAATCAATTGCATTTTTAAAGGAGATGCAATCATTGCAGAGTTGGAAACATGATTTTAATGAGATTATCAATAATCAGAGTTAACTGAGAGATCTGCTGTTGGCCAGCAGATAAACGCTGCGGGCATGCATAGTTGTGCCATTCCTGTGCAGTTTGACCCTCAAGGTTTTGCTCTGCCTTGCTTTGTGGCTTTGCCTTTGGTTTGCCCCATCCTACCCACCTCTTGGTTCATGGTGGGCCCTTATGTCTAGGTAAGTATACTTATTCTCCACTGAGAATTCAATGTGACAGGTGCCAGGGGGAGGTGACCCATGGGAGGTTGCCATGGTTACCCCTTCATTTGCATTTTGCCAACACTTGCTCATTGCCTGCTTTGCTGTCAGTTGGCATCCACCCTCCATTTTGAATATTGCTTATCGACAAGTTAAAGTTTTCTTAAAAAATAGCTTGTCATGACTGTCCCACCAAAAAGGACTGGGATTCAAGTTGGTGAAGGCTAAACGTCCATCAGTGTGCTATGTTTCATTTTTGCAATGTCCTTTAATATCATTTAAACAGATTGCACCATTCCTCAATATGGATTGAGTGTTACCTGCTAGCTTTACCTAAAATGTATAAATTTATCCTTGTTTTTCTCCATTAATTTATGGTCAACATAAAACACCAAGGCCACAAATCAAATTGGAGAAAAACCTGGTATGAACCTTGACCTCACTTAATAAAAGGTATACTTACTGATAAAGAAAGAATTTGGAGAAAGGTTAGGTGGGTGCTGCACATGAATGCCACAGAATAGAAAAATGCTGCTCCACCAAGCCAGTAACCAAAACAAACTCCAAAAGCAGTGCCCATGAGTGTTCCCTCTTGCTAAATAAACAAGAACATTGCAAACATCATTAACAAAATCTTTATTAATAAAACAGTTTCACTCACAAAAAAAAATTATTTTTTAAAAACAAACAAAGGATATCAGTTTCTTTAATAATAATATACATGCAGGCACACCTTTCACTAGAGATTTTAATTAAGCTTTAATCTAAACTGCTAAAAGCCGGTCAATAAAGACCATGTTGCAATGATAATTTAATTATCCTCTATGTAGCCTGTGTACAGAATTCTAGAATCCTTCAAGATTGTTTCAAATAATCTGTCTAATTCACATGTATTTTTAACCAACTTACATGTAAACCCTGTTTTTTTTTTCTCTCTCTAAAAGCGGGAATGGAAACTCACTCACTCACTCACCAACTGTAGTCACTCGCCTAGGTGATTCTCAATCCTTTTGGGTGAGTACATATTGAATATTTCCTTCGTACATTCCTAAAAGCCAATGCCCCAATCACACCTGTAGGTTACTAGTTTAACTAAATCAGGTTTAGGTTTTTCCAACTTGTTGATGACAGTTTGAAGTCATATCAAGGTGACAAATTTTAAACCCCCTTGCTAACATATTTTAATCAAACAGGTTTTTTCCTTTTTAAGTCGTGGGTTGTGTACGGTATGAGCAAGTAATTTTTAACCTTGTCTAGTTAAACCACTTTTACACATGTCTAACATGTATGTTGGTGTGAATGGGATGCTGGGTGACAAATACTGTCAAAATTAAGTCTCCATCCCAGCCCGGTTCCCACAGAAATATGAATTTCAATCAGTTCATAACCATGATTTTATTTTCAGTTCACTCAGGAATAAACAAATTGTGTAGCCCTGAGTTAAGAAATATATGTTGCACATCAAAATGAAATTCAGGTTAAAATGATTTTAACCTAGTTTTATTCCCAATTTCATTTGTCTTCTAATCCTAATTATTCATGATCCATGAATAATTAGGATTAAGAGACAAAGGAATTTCATTTCAATCTGAATTTCATCTTGACCTACAACATATACAACCTCGTTCCCAGGGTCTCTCATCCGCAACTTTTTCTTTGCAGATTACAAAATTTCCCCGTCCACATGTAGCATATTCAAATCGAATTCGCCTGTCCACACACACTCGATGGTATCCAGATTTACTTTAGAGAAACTAGGCAGGTGTTGTGCCACCACATTGGTTTATTGCTCAGTAAGAGACTGGACACAACTTTGCCACCTCATTGGATTCGAAAATATCCGGATTCACTGTCCACGCGTTATCGATTAGTTGCACATTTATTTTTTTCCACTCTGGACAGTGAATTAAAAAATATCTGGATTTGCTGCTGAATTCGCCAGATGTGTGTGGACGGAAGCCGTATCCGGAAAGAAAAAGTTGCGGATTCAAAAATATCCGGATATGTGTGGACGGGGCCTCAGAATATGTGTACAACAACCTTACCACTGTGTGTCCAGATGTTTTCATGCTGAAGAGAAGAATGGCAATCAGGGTAAACACCAACATCATCGGACCATACAATTCACCAACAACTGTCTGTAAAAAGAAGTCAACAGTCCTTTTTACAGACTGGTATAACTATTTTAAGGACATAAAAAGTCTGGCATTTCCACTTAGTGCACAGACACACTGCTAATGCAGCAAATGAGAATACTAAAACTCTTACAGGATTCTTATCTACACATAGTACCTGGGGAGATGCTGTTGACGGTAACTTAGGGATCAGTGAGTGGAATAACCTAGAAAGAGACAAGAGCAAGTTAGTAAACAGGGGTTTTAACAAGTTAAAGAAACAGATGATAAAAAAGACGCAGCAGGCAGCTACTGAAAGTTCAATTGTCACTAATTAATATTATTTAGATTCCAGAAGAAGAACACAGCAAATTTAGGACAATTTGCTTGATGTACATTGGCAGATATTGTCTGTGGCTGGCTCTAGTTACTAGCTCAAGTAATTAATATATTTAATAATACACTTTGAAATTGGCTGTGCATGAGCTTAAATATTATTATTAATACTGAAAATTAATATTAATAATAGGCTCAAATTACAAAACACACCAACAGATCATTCTGAACTTCAAAGATAAGAGCATTTACCTGTTGCGCACTTCAATGGGTTCAACATCAAAATAGGGTCTTAGTATATCAATGTTAGCATACAGATCAAAAGCTCTTTTGGCTGACTGCTTACCAGCCTGCCAAACCTGTAACAAAATACAAGAACAAGACTTAAACACAAAGAGAAAAGACAGAAAATTTGCCCATTTTGTTATGTTTCTGACTAATACAATTTATTTAAAAGTCATTCTGCTAACCTGCAGTGACATCCCAAAAGATAGACTTTGGAAATGATTTAAAAAATTATTGCCAAAATTTGCAGCCAAATCATGCCAGCAAAACATTTATAATAATCATTTGGACAAAACTTTAATTTATGCCAGTTATTACAACAGAGTTTTGAGTATTAATAATATACATGTATGTAAATGCAACATTCAATTGACAAAAACCCCAAACTGATGTTAAGGTTACCGTATACCTTCAGGGGTGTCTCACATGCAAGCGATGTAGCGCGTGCAGTTTAAGCGGCAGATAACCGAATTAAAGCTTATAGAGCTGACTATCAAACTATACCAAGAATTTTGAAATAAAATGAATTGTCGAATTCTTCACGACCACTAAATGCAGTGCCCGAATCACCTTTCGAAAGCTACAAGTCAAAGCGAATTTTGTTTTTTGCCAATTTCATTTTTTCCTTGGTTTCAGGGCCCAAAGTGCTTGAAAAACATGTCTGCGTTTTGCCATATTCAATTGCAGTAAAAAGTTACAGAAAATTTTTGAAACAGGATTAAAAAAATGTAGAGTGATCGTACAAAAATCGCTCTCAAAGAAAAAATATTTCGAAATTAACACTTCGCAGCAATCTTTTTGTCGTTTATATGTTTAACTAGCTACTGTTCAAATTTGAGGGCAATTGAACAAATTCCCTTTGAGTTTTAACTCTTTAAAGTGTCTGCTTCAGCAAAAAAATTTATTTGAGAAAACAGCACTAAGAAAAATCTTCTGCTTTGCAAACAAACTCTGCCCACAAACGCCTTCAACTGGGTTCTCAGATAACTGAGCCAATCAGTGCAGGGACAGTTTACTACTGTTTATCTCCTGGTGAAATTTTCACATGAATCTCCAAAAAACCCTTGTGCTTTGCAATGTGCTCAAGGCGCCGAAGGCAGAGAGATAATTTTTCTGTAGCTCAGTTTTTCTTGAAGCTGGTCACTCTAGCAAAATAGGGAAGATGAAAAAGGATACAAGCACTAGAGTGGCTGGGCAAAGAAAACAACTAAAAGTGTGGTGGAGCAACAGTGCATGGATGATATTTCAATGGGTCTCAATGAATCCAACAATTCACCAATAGATATCAGAGTCTCTGTCAACATCCCTATCATTGCTGTCAAGTTCCCGAATTTTTACAGAACCTTCCTTTTCTCTTACCCCGACTTTTTTGCCTGCCTTATGTGATAGCTATACCTTCATCCGCGTGGCAAACTTTTGCTTATTCACTCATTGATGTATTTTCATCTGTTCTTCGCTGTTTTCACTTTTTCGAACTGGTCAATGTTTTTAACGTGGTCTATGTTTACTTATAACTTAATAGAATTACACCTAATACCAAAAATGCTTGGTAGTCAGAACAACAATGCTGATCAACTGAGTAGTTAATTCATGACATCTGCATCGGTTATTCCACAGGAAAATCGTCTCGGATGATTGCATATGCGCCATAGGGCTGTCAATCTAGAGGTAAACTTTTACTTCCAGCAAAAACGTAAAACTGCCATTTCTCCATCAAAATTTAGTCTTTTTCAAAAATTCTTTTAAGAAATTAGAGATTATCCTTCAACCACTACTTTGACCCAAAAATCCAAATTTCAAGAAAATTGCTGACCTGAAGGTATACTGTAAACTTAAGTTACATTGATTGTATAAATAACTGGATCTTTCAAAATGGAGTTGATACCAATTTCTCTGTTTTCACAGGAACTCATGAATTCTACATGTAGAAGAGTCAATGATAGAAAAGCTTAAAGGAATAGCGATCTTTTGTCTTCCTCCTGCCTCCACTCACTCCTTATCAGGACAGCCTTTTTGCCTGTTTCCCTTTTGGCCTGAATTCAATGTCTTAAGCATATTTGGTGCAATTAAGAGCCCACTTTTCATGAACTATGTTTTCAAAAATCTAGTTACTTCTCTTTTTCCTGTATAAGCATAAAACAGTGCTAATATACTTACATAACCTCCAACTTCCTGTGCCATTCTCTCTCTAATCCTTTCCATAAACTCCGTCTCTGAAATTCCCTGTCGACTAGGGCTCCCCTCAGGGCTAATGAAGAAAAAAAAATCAACGCTGATTGAACAGAGAGAATGGCATCATAGTATTGAACCCAGGAATGAGGACGGGGAGACTCTTGCTTTGTTGAGGCAAGAAACCCCTCACCTTTTAACCACTCATTCTTCATACCGGCTCCTCAACTACTAATTGAATGCCTGGAGCAGACTATAAAATACCAACCTTTCCACATTTCCTGGTTCTGACTGAAGATCATCAGTGTTAGCAATATCAATAACAGCTGAGGAGTTATCCTAAAAGATAATTGAATTATTAATTATTAAATATTTATCATAATTATCTGGTCTACATATACACATAGGATTGAATTGCACTTTTGATAATAGGCCATTTGCAGAACCAAGTTGTTACATAATCTTGTCAAACTAAAAATAAGGCCATAGGATGATAGTAATGTTTAGGTCCAAGATTTCATAGCAGCGTGAAAGTTTGCCTCTGTGACCTTTTGTACCCTCTATATACTATAGATCATCCAACATTTTTAATTCACACAAGTCATATTTTTCAATAACTTCAAACTGGCATTTACACTAAGATATCAATTGTCTCAAACTTGCGCCTTAACAAGCTCAGCACGCACTCATGCTACATATATTTTCTTTGCCACACAGCAATATGTTGATTGACATGGTCATGTGATGGGCCTCTGGGTTATTACATTACAGTCATGAGATTAGCAAGGCAGGACAAAAACAAAACAACTCAGAACAGAAGGAATACATAAAACACAACTACCACTAGGTTATGAGTCAGCTGTTAATGTGATCTTCACACCCATGGCAAACTTGTTGCTTTCTGGGTGAAGTGTACAATGTATCAACAATGGGCAATTTAACCCCTAACATCAATGGCTCATTGCACATACTCAACCATATCATAACAGGTATTACTGGTTACAGCCCTTAATGACAGCCCAGCATAAAATTTATATACTTTTCTGGTGTCGGAAACCCTTGCTGAATACATGTATATGATACTGGTATGACAAAAGGTAAATGAATGCATTGCCTGATAAAACTTAGACCAATAAATATTGGACTAGTTATAGTCAGTCTATGATTATATATACAACTTATGTTAGTATATCTCATAATAACCCAATGCAAACTTATCAGTCACTGTCACATATGCAAGTTTAGCAATGAGCCTGACCAATGATTTTTCCCCTGGTCTCATATAAAAAAGTAACCATTACAAGGTAAAAAGGATTTGGTCAAGAATGGAATTAAACTTGTGCCAGCTAGAAAGGTGGAAATTTCGTATATCCTCTTTTTTTTCTTTCTTGTTGCAGACACGACCCAACGTTAGCTATTAGCTTTAAATATCATGTATAAAATAAAGGTTATCATTATTAGCATTAATAAATGGATAATTACATGGATAAAAATAAATTAAATTATGCTGTCTGTACAGGTTAAAATTAAAGGAACATCACACAAGGTAATGTTTGCATAAGTTTAATCTAAATAAATATTTAGTCTTTTCTTTAATTTAAGCTTGATTTGAATATAAATAAGGCTTCATTTAATTTACAGCAAATTGATTCGACAACATGCTTTCAGCATGACATTTTTCAATCCTGATATTTCAGTTTACCTGACCAATATTTAAGCTAAATGTTTAAGGCTTTTAAAGCTTAAGAGAGCTACGCTAAGCTTACTATGAGCTTGATAAGATACGTGTTATGCTTGTCGCACGTAGGCGAAATCAACCAGTTCTATTTTCTGTTTTGGCGTCAAATCCGCAACAAACATAACTAATTTTAGAAGTCTCGATTAGAGAAACTACAGTAGAAAGTTAACTTGAGATTGCCAGCCTACCTGTACCAGATACCAACTGGAAGAGCGGCTTTCACTAGAAGCAGAACTGCTTTTATCTTCGTCGCCTAGCGTCGCCATATTGGATTCAGAAGAATCCAACGCACTTAAAGGATTCTGGGTTATTGTTTTCAAAAGGCGAGGGATTGTGGGAATAGTCCTCGACAATATTCAAGATGGCGGCACTTCCGCAGAAAAAGTACTACCGGCAGCGAGCCCATGCTAACCCTATGGCAGATCACACTCTTGAGTAGTAAGTACAAAGAGAGAATTTTGAAGAACTTTTGAATATCGTAGGGCGGGGTCAGGAGCTTTTGGGGATTGACCATGTGGACATGAGCTTATATTATGGGGAAACGACTTGCCCCTGATAAAGCACCATGCCCATGCAGTCATAAATAATCTGGAACTTTGAAGAGCATACTCGCTTGATTTGAATGCAATTTTATATTCTTTGCAAATCAGGCATTATTTGCTTGTTATCTCTCGGCGGAAACCAATACTGAATGGATTCTGGAATCCCGTACTCAGGTCTCACATAATTTTGAAAATTGTTGCAATTATTAATTTTCCTTGAGTAATGTATTTATCCTTGGATGTTTTCTGTGTTGTATAGTCCTGTATCGCCAGATGAAATGGATTGGAGGACTTTATTTCCCGCATTTTACCCTGAGAAGGATGACAAAGGTAAAACTGCAGATGAGAGGAGTGCCAAAGTGGAGTTTGCAGACATTGGCTGTGGATATGGTGGCTTGCTTGGTAATCTATTTAATATGTAAAAGTTAAAGAGGCATACTACAATGTACATGTAACAGTACTCATAACGTTCAGGCAATGGTTACATTGTTACTTCTCAGTTGTTCTTTTTTTTATCAAATTAATGTACATATTTCTCTATGTAGACATACTCTATAGACAGTAATAGACTCAATATGAATAGCTTCCTTTGATCATCGTACAAAATTAATCTAAGCCACAAGCTTCAGAAGATATCCACACCCATAGGGAGAAACCATCACTCAATCAATAAATCAATCATGCAAAAATTATCATCATGACTGTAATAATTTCCTTTTGTATTTTGACCTATCAAATAATTTTTTGTAGTGTTAAATATTGAATATTCCACTCTTATTTTTATTCATTGATGATGGTAACAGGACTGCAAAAGGGTAGCCTGGATCTCTAAAAATTATGATCTTTTAAATAGTGGATTTCGCTTATAAATACAAACTGGTAGTTATAAATTTACCAGGTTCATCATGGTAGGGGGATAAGGAGGCAGGAGGGGAGAGAGAGCAGGGTACAGGATGGGAGATTCTGACCCTCCCCCCTATCCCGCCCCATGCATAAAGTCCACATTGAGATATCGTTCTTCTCAGAAAGGAGTGAAGTTGTTGAAATGGCAACAAGTAGAATGCAAGACTTCTCTTTGTACTTTTAAATGCCAAGTAGTTGCAAGTGTCTTTTCGTTTTGTAGTTGACTTATCACCTATGTTTCGAGACACTCTCATGGTTGGAATGGAAATAAGACTAAAGGTGGGGTGATCTTCTAGTTCCAATGAAATTGAATTATCGCAGTCATTTTCAGTCATTTATTTGTAAATGCTTGTCAGTGTTGCATATTATCAATGCAGCATTGCCAGCTTGCATGACTTGACAAGTTAAATCGATTGACAATTGAAAGGCACGGAATTGAAGAATGAACTCTTGTTATTTATAGGCTTATATTCAGGGACTTCAACTTGCAGTGTTTGTAAAATAAATGTTATAACCTAGTGCAGGCAAAGATCTAGAGCTAAACGAACATTGTTAGCCCTCTTTGTACTTTGCACTTGCCTGGTCATATTGCATCCCCATAATGTTACATGTAGGTGATAAAAATATTATTTCCCACATCTCACTAGTGTGTGGCTCTCCTACATGTAGGTCAGTGATTATGTAAGTGACAGAGTGACGGCATTAAGGACAGCTCACCCAGGACAGTACCAGAACATTCATGTTATGAGGACTAATGCCATGAAGTACCTACCCAACTATTTTCACAAGGGGCAGGTAAGTCTCTCCGTAGTTTAACACAGTGACGTATCAACTCATGGGTCATCTGTGGAAAGTGAAATTTTTTATGTTATGTTGAAGTTTCAGGCTTTATTTGTAACGTCAAGTGATTTTTTGAGGAAAGAAAACAGTGACAAATTAAAGTTGATTGAAAGTTGGTTGATAAGATTGAACCTAAGTTGTGCAGTTCAATTTATCATGTTTCATGTATTTACCTGCATTTCTTGGCCTACTTGTAAGTATATTACAGAGTTAACTTGCAATTGAAGTGACCAGCTCCCAGTGGGCTTGATTATTACACACGAAATAGGTGACATTCTCGCAGGTATCTCTCTTAAAGGAAAAGCTAATTGAGAATATGAATTAAACACACACTGTACAAAATGTAGGTTTGCATTTCTGCATACATGTGCACAAATTAAAAATGTCTTTGAGCACATCCAGTAACTGGCTTTCTTTGCTTTTTTATGCTGTCACAATTTTACAAAAGGAAACTTTGCCCTCTTCAATGGCTGAGAGAAGCCTTGCTAATGTGCTTGGACCCTCTCTATGCCATCACAGGAGCATGGCAGTGCTATGATCTTTATTGTTGGAGTACAAAGGAATTCATATATTCTGTTTGAAATGAAGGTTTAATCCCTAAAATATTAATTTTAGTAAACAGAAGAAAATCACACAATCATGTGTATCTGTTGGAGAAGTAAAATGTTTTAATCATTTCACTCCTACAGCTAAAAAAGATGTTCTTCCTTTTTCCTGATCCACATTTTAAACAAAAGAAACACAAATGGAGAATAATAAGGTAATGTTTTTATGTATAAACTATACTGGTTAGAAGTTAAATTCATTATGGTTTTGGTAAAGGGCAGATAAGTGTGAGAGTTCTTGACAACTAATGATTTTATCTTTTCTGGCTGTCAATTCAAGCTATTATTAATTAAATTGCTCTCAAGACTGATCAGCATGCGTTGCATGTCAATTCTGCTTTTGTAAATTAATCAATTTTCTTGAATTCAATGTTCACATTACTCTCTTACAGCCCTACCCTGTTGGCCGAGTATGCTTACGTCTTAGCTGTTGGGGTAAGTGACATGCTACTTTTAAAATAAAATGTTGTGAGGGCCATATATTTGTTGGCAATTTTCCAAATACTTTGCTCTTCATGTACGAATATAAATTTCAAACCTGTTGTTGTGTGTTTCAAGTATTTGATGGGTGCAAAAGTTAAATATACAAAACAGAAATGTGTTAGACTATCAGTAGTCCCTCTTTTGCTTAGTCTGTCATGCGTGACATGAAAGAAAAACTGTGAGAATAAAATGGTCGCATGGAATCCTCACCCCCAGGATTTCGCGCGGCCATTTTCTTTTGTGTCACGCATAACGGACTAGGCAAAAGAGGGACTACTTGTAGTCTAGAAAATGTGTAGGATCTGTCAATGCTAGATTAATTTACAAGATCGTAACAAAGCAAGGGGAAATCACACATACCAGAGGCTAATATTAGGGGTGTAACGATTCATATTCCTTGCGATGCGATTCAATTTCGATTATTGCCTTTCAATTTCGATTACTTCAATTTGATTATGCAAACTATTAATTTAAAAGATGCAGGTGGATTCACAATCGCTTGGTCATTCATTGCTATATTTGAGAACTTAACAATGAGTGTGTCATACATGGTTTGCCTTATTTGGAAATTCTCTAGGGGCGATAGAAGGGCAACATTTTTACTAAGCATGACAAAATGGCGCACGGAATGCAAACATCTTTTATTGTCAATCAAAAATGCACATTCTAAAGAGGTCTGGATTCTGATTTCACAATATAGTAACCCACTGAGCGCACCCAAGGAAAGGTCCGCCATAAATCGAACCAAACTAAAAACGTGGAATCCAAGAATCATGAATCGAACCGAATGGTCATATTCACGATGAATCGAAAATTCAAATAATCATTACACCACTAGCTAATATGCGCAGTTTCCAAGCAACAATTCAATTAAACTTAATTTAAGCTTCTTAAAACTTGATACTGTTGATTGTACAGAATATTAATTTTGGAATATTTGCTTCTTGTAACAACACTGTTATATTTCTCTGTTTTAAAGGGTCTTGTTTACACCATAACTGATGTTCCTGACTTGTGTGACTGGATGAAAAAGCATTTCATTGAGCATCCTTTGTTTGAAGCAGTCAGCGAAGAGGAACTGGTAATGATTGGAAATAGTTTAAGCCACGTTAATAAAATGGACTAACTATTTCAGATCTCTGTGACAAGCTAACTATTGCTCTGAGGCAAACTACAATCATGGTCATTGCATACAAAAAAAAAACAGCAATTCATTTTACCCTCCCTACACGTGGACATTGCTGGGTGTCAGGAGTCAAACATCAGGGATGTTGCTAAGGGCCGGTTGTGGGCAAATTTTACCATACGTGTAACTAACACCCAGCTGAAATTTCACACGAAAATGAATACTTAGTTAAACTTTGCAGCTGCCAAAGACCAGAAAAGCCAGCTGGGCTTGTTAATGAGCCGACATCTCTGAAACAGGTCTCTTGTACTTTTTCTGGACTTCAACATTGTACAGGTGCTGTGGGGTAAAGACCTTTGCAAGGCTATAGAGATAATAAGGACTATCATGTACTCACCATCTACAATCCAATGCCATGTTAGGGCATAGATCTTCTTTGGTAATGGTTGGGTGTGGATTGACGGCATAGCATAGCTTTAAGAGTGAGGTGTCAAGCCGAGGAAGGGTGGAGACTAGGGGTGCCCTTTCAGATCATATCGCTTATGTAGGGAAGTGCAGTAAGCGCCCCCAGGGAGAAGTTTATAAGTGCCTCCGAGGGGTACTTTCTATAATGGCGTATACGGGGAGACTCCGCGCAAAAGGGGTACCTTTTTCAGGCTTCAGGTATATAAAAGGGTAGGGATTTCGGATCACCCTTATACCAGGGTACACGCATACTATTTTCATAAATGTTCATGTGGACTTATTTGTTTTCTCTTCAATTCCAAAGGCCCAGGATCCCGTCGTGGAAAAACTTTACCAGAGCACGGAAGAAGGACAGAAAGTGACCAGAAACAAAGGAGTCAAACTTGTGGTTGTATTTCGACGAATTCAAGATCCATACGTCACGTAAAGGGGCACAATGAGTCCGCACCAAAATTCATTTAGAATCGTGGAAGGGTTTTGTGATGGTGTTCTGACAAGCCTCAATGAGTGCGTGCCTCAACTGCATGATGGATTTAGCAGGGAATAAGAACTGTCACAAATAGATCGAAATCTGAAGATTGTTTTAAAAAAATGAGAAGTTGGTTTATGTCGGAGATACTGTCAAGAAAAACGTCCTCAACTCCGTTAAGAAATAATGCATTTTTTCGGCGTGCCACTTTCATTCAGAAAAGAGCTTTGAATAAACATTACGACTGCTTTCTCAAGTTTCTGTAGCATGTATGTCGCCAGAAAGAAAACGTTAGCTTGGCTTTTACTTAGGAGGTGTTCGTGGAACAATGTTGTTATCTACAGAACTAAAAAAAAAAAAGTCAAAAATACATGCAGAATTTCAAACTAACGCTGCGTGAACTCGGCCACGCACAAACACGTTCATAATTCGGACCAAATGTCATTTCATACTCAGTCCAACCTTGATACAACCTCAAACCATTATTTCAAGAACTAATAAACGGTATTTTCTAAAGCCTGGAGATGTATGTGGTCCTTCCCTTCTTCGCGCGAAGCGAAGAAACTGGGAAACGCTAGCCTGTTCCAGGCTCTCGGTTAGTGGGGACGATCGCAAAAGCGGGCGGGCGACGTGCGGGGGGCGAGAACGCCTTCACGAAGACAAAAATTTCTGTTCGACTTTTCTTGTCATCGATGCGTTAATTTTATTGTAAAGCTGTTGAGATGACCACAAACATGAGAGGGTTTCAACGCGATATCCAACATTAACAAATGAGCTCCAAGGACTTAAAACTATCTGATCACGAGTGGCAGAAAATCGCACTGTAATCTTCCCCTGTGTTTGATGTGTTTTCTTGAGCCGCTTAACGAGTCGTATAATAGAACGAAGAGAAATGAAATTACCAAAAAGAATGTCATAGGTTATGATTTTCGTTTTGAATTGATGAATATTCATAAATTTCCAGTAAACTACTGTAGTTTAACGTTCTGAAGACATACTGGCTAACTACACAGTCCAAACTACTGTCAGGGAAGAAATATTGCACTGGTGTTAAAAATACGACTTCTTCTTTGTTGGAGCATTGTTTGGCTAAAATTTGTCAAACATCTTTTAGGTTCGGAACTTAAACAAACAGTGACTTGCGATAAAGCAATCTGTATTGTGTTTTAAGTAAATAAGTTTCAATACAGTCGCGTAGAGATGGTCGCTGTTCAAACTTCGGTTTTGTACAATAAGAAAGTATAAAGAAAAGCTATTTGGCTTTAGTTTCAATTTTCCTTTTGGCCTCGGCTCAAAACTAGTGTATCTTTATGCAGCTTTTCACGCTGAATGTACAGCCTACGTATAAAACTTTTGTTAAGTCTTGTTGGCACATTTATCTTGTAGACTGAGTTTAGTTAATTGACAACTTCATTGAAGCCGACTCTATTCAGATGTCTATTCATGCCTTTTAGGTTGTCATTAGTTTCAAGCTGACTTTATCTAGCCGTCTTTATTTTGTTCCTTACATGATGCAATCGTGTATTGCGCTAGTATAAGTAAAGTACTCTGTTCATTGTAAGACGATTTACATCTTGGCGACTTACATCTCGACGATTTACGATTTCACATCAACGAGTTGTACAACGTAGACTTATAGCGAAGTACGAAGAATAAACGAGTGAAGTCCAAGTTCTCTGTCCTGATTTCAGCTGTAGTAGATCCGACGGTACTTTGGAAACCGTGACAAGTTCCTTTCCCGCAGCAAGCGAGTTACGCCGAGCTAATTCCCGAGTCAAGCGTAGTCCTCCAGCCAGTTAGGTCTCTCATCGCCCGTTTTTTCCAGTTAGAGTTCAGAGTGGAAAAACCCGTCGTCACACTACAGTAATGAGAACCTCGCTACAGAGATCAACTCTACAAAATGGCCAGGATTTTTTCGTCCCGACCAAATGCCAATTTATGGCTGTTGTGGAGAGTATCTTACGGACGCTAGTAACTGTAAACTTTCAACTGCTCCCAAAGCATTTCAGTTAATGGGCCTACGTGATGGTGTGCACCTAAATGTATCAAGTTCGACGTTTGTAATCCTTGTTAATCTTTTCCATCCTTAATCATCCTTGTTCCTTTGTGGTTTATTATTATCTCTTTGGTGTTTTTCTTTAACAAATAAAGACGCCTAAGTCGTGTATTACACGGTGATAAAACAAGACGGGCATTTGAGAACACGAGGGAAATCGTAGAAAAGCGAGTGTTTCCTACATTTCTCGAGTGTTCTCAAATGTCCGGAGTTCGTGTGCTTTATGATATAGAGGTAAAGTGGCGAAAAAAAATAAAACACGCTTTTTCCATGTTTTATACTCTGATAAAACAAGGGTTTTTGACCAGTCAGAGCGCGCGCAGGGTCCTATCTATATTAAAAATCTTAGTAAACTACTATTTCCTTCAATTAAAAGGTAGTCAAATTTTTTATGTCCCAAAATAACTCAAAATGCCGCGACTGAGCTCCTTAAAAGCTCGACGACAACGATAACATGTTTGTATTCGCTAGTTAGCGTATACAGCTGTCTTCATATAACCATTAATCATTTGATAGTGTTATTGTGTCAAAACGTCGAACTCAGGTCCGCGTCGACGATCAAATCCGAGAGGATCCTGGGTACTACCGCCTACTGCCTCGATCTCTTGCTGAAACAAACCTACCCATCTTCTACACTTTTTAACACCCCATCTTTCTGAAATGAACACTTTTTTCCTTTCTTCTCCCTGATACATTGTTGTTATTAGTATGGTGGCAAATAGTGAAGATCACTTTCGGTGACGGCATGAACGTACATGCGTTCCGGTACTGCTTCGCGCCGTAGCTTTGCTTTCTACTATGGGAAAGTGCCTGGTCTGACGTACTCTTCACTACATGAAGATAAACCTGATGTTTATTTCTCATTTTAACGCTTTTTTTGCTCTTTAACAGACTAGTTTGAAGATAAAGTACTCAATCGCAAAAATTTTTTCGAAGACAATTGTTTCTTGTCAACTGTGCAGAAAATCATTCTCGTCCCCAGAGGCCGCGCTCCTTTTAGTCAGCACCAGGAATCGCCACCTCTGGGACGGCCCAATTTTCTGAGCATGGGCAGAGTAATCGTTTCGTATTCTCAGCCAATCAGATTTGTCAGACGTGACTCTAACGTGCGCAGGGTGACGGGAAGTCCGTGAATTGCGGACTTCCGGTGTTGGACTAGACCAGAAGTCGCGATTCTTGGTGCTGACCAAAACGAGCGCGGCCTCTGGGGACGAGAATAACAGAAAATGTGAACGATTTAAACATCTACCGTGAGCGACAGTCATGTTAGTACCGGGCCGAACAACCGCAAATAAGAAAGCTTCGCATGTATTAAGCTGAGCAATGATTGTTTATTGCTGTTCAAAATGTATTTTATTAGAATCAAAAGTTTTGTATTTTCGGGCTTCTCACGTTGTACGAATACCCAGCCCGTAATGAAATCGAGCTTTTAATCAGTGGTATTTTATTTTCTGGTTGGAATTGCAGGCGGTTCTAAAACGCCAGCTGAGAGGCAAATCTAAGTTCTTGGAAGTGTAAGACAGATACAAAAGAAGGAAATCCTCGTCATTAATCAAGCCTATGTCGTATGAAAAAAGAATAAAGTCCCTGGTTTCTTTGAATAAAGCCATTTTTGTTAAGACGCATAGAGGCTGCACACGTCGTTGCCGTGCAGCAAAATCTTAATCCGTTTGAGTTTTGTCAACCCAGTCCTTCACGGCCAAAGAAGCCGTAGTAGTAGCTCGCCGTAGCGTATCTTAGATTCCAGTACGGGTATCATCGATAGGGCGCGCTTGTGTGTGCTTGAAAGAGGCCATAAACTCGGGGTAGTCGATATAACCATCTTCATTACGGTCCTGGTCCTCTAAGATAGTGTCAACAAACTCTGCCATATCGTCCTCATTAAAAGAATCTGATTCATGGTGACCTTGGATGCAAATACGACCAGCGCAAAGTGAGTATTTTTTAAAAAAATCTAGATCTGGTCTTGATCTAATACTTTTTATCAAAAACTGGATTATTGGATAATGCAATTCAGCACTTTTCATTGGCCATCCTGGGTTATGAGCCATTATACCACTGATTACATTATTTTAATAATGTGATGGTCAAGGGAATTACTCCTTTCGTAAACACTTTCTGTTCAATTTTGAAGTTGTACTCAAACTCGCGTCATAAATTTTTCATTCTTATAATGTGTAATGAGTCATTTATCCCAATTTATAAGATACATGTAAAAAGTTACATACCATAGTGATATACCCTGGATTACAATATGAAAATGGAAATTTAAAAACTAGATGCAACAGTGCAGAGAATGGATGCATTAATCAGCGCACTTGGAGGATATTTACCTTCGTCTTCAGAATGGTCGTGGTGTGAGAAGCCTTGAAATATCTCCAGTCCGTCTAACTTGCTGTTATTGTCAAAATCATGCATCAGGAAAAACTGAACTTCGCTTTTCGTTTCCTACAAGAGAATGAAAAAATTTTAAAAAAAGGCGCAAAGTTAGTCGGTTAAGATCTATTTTGCACACAAGCCATAAACATGCACAGAAAGAGGTTTGGTTTTCTAGCCGGCAGGATAACTTTTTGTACCAAGAAGGTGAGCGTATTAACCATGCATGGATATACTGTCCTGATTTATTTTAGCGGGCTTTGACAATAGCTAGCGTGCAGTACGGCCGACTGATTGCTAGAAGTTCACCTCATTCATAGGTCATAGCAAGAACACGGAAAATTCAGTTTCAGTATGATGTTCGAAAGGAAAAAGTTCTCAAGTTTTTGCTAAAGATGAAATAAAGCAATACGGTATTGAGGCTGCCTCGCCCCCAGGCGTTCCTCTTTGATTGGAACGCGGTGCCCGTGGTGTTGTGGGACTGTACTATCAAGCATTGCGCGGCGCGGGGACGCGCTCTTTGTTTCGAGTTTCCTGCTCTTCACCGACAAAAACGTAACGGCGCGCCGGCGCAAGGCCACGAGGCGGGTACAGAGGAAAACAAAGATTGCTCTCTCTCTCTCTCAGAATGTGTTCACGTGACGTCATCAAATTCTCAAACTAAAGAGCCCCTAAATGTTTTATCCTCATTTGTCGGTTTTATCCGTGTTTGTCGAAAAATATACACTTATCTCGTGATTTTTAGCCATTTTAGGAGTTAAATAATTATTAGGAAAAGTGATTGTGTAAATGTTTTTTGGTTCGGTTCAGACAATCAGTTGTCTAAAAAGCCAAAGTAAGTTCCAGATGTTTACACTATTTTCCGGCCGCCATATTGGAGGTCCTCCAACAGGGCGGCTCCATACTGGGTTGTATAATTTTCCGCGGAACATTTCGACGAATATCTCAACTTTGGGACGACGCACACACCTTAAACTTGGAGAACCGTCTTCTTTGAATATCGTCTCTAATATCACAATTTCTTCACTTTATCTTCTGAATGGTTTTTGATTTTATTTTTTATTGTTTGACAATGCACACACTCTATTACCATGCAGTAGAGCTCAGTGTTGCCTAACCACTCGAAACAACAAGAGAAATACAATTGAATCCCTGCCCAACGGCTACCATGAGCCAATGCTGAAATGTAAAGGCGTGAGGTGAAAAAAATTGTGCCTAAAGAAAGCGTGAAAAAAAAAAGAAAAGGTAAAATAAGGAACAAAAGTTCTAATTTAAAAGAATAGAGTATTGTTTTGGCAACAGCTTGGAAATATCGCCTGCTTCGTTAGTGGTTGCATTGTGCTATGATTCTAAAATTTTCGAACTCAAAAGTTTCCTTTGTCAATTACGCAGCTATTGTCAAATAAATCAATAGAATGGTTAATTATTAGACCATGCGAGGGCTGAAATATTGACCATTACGAAAAAAATACTCTATTTTCTTAAAATTAGATTATTTGTTCCTTAATTATTTTACTTTTTACATTTTTCACATTTTCTTTTCGCACATAATTTTCATCTCACGCTTTTACATTTCAGTTTTTTAGAAGGCTTGAGACTGGGAGCCGAATGCTCACGTTTTAAAATCCTTTCAAACCAGGAACGTTTTTACTTAAGATGATTTATAATGCTGATTACTCCTCCATTTTTAACAGTTATATACTTACATTGAGGTATTTAGTAGCTGCTTCGTCATCCATTCCCAGCTGTTCCATCAAATGTTCCTTGACATGGCTGTATATGTATGAAACGACATCAACAAGCCAATCTTGAAAGTTACAAAGCCTAAATCTTACATGTTATTACAAATCCTGAGCAAACATGTAGCGCAGCATCACTGACGCGGTGAAGCAGTACGAGTGTCGAAGACGGATATTAGCGACAAAGTTGGTTCTCCTTCCTTGAAACTCTTTTCATGAAAAAGTTGTTAACGAAGGGCCGGTAGTCATTAGTGGTTAGCGGAGCAAACCTAACGCAAGGAGTACAGCCGGATATCTACGATACTTGCACTTTGAAAACCGGCAAATATGCAGCCATCTTGACCTCACAAACTTGGTCCAAAAACCTGGAATTTATTGTATGAGTAAAGAATACCAATTACGGGAGACAGCGGGCAATCCCGAGCGGTCAAGATAGATAAGATCGCGTCATAATAAAAGTTAAAAACGTTTCCTGGCTAAAGATATTATAAAACACAAGCTTTCGACTGCCTAAACGTAACTGGATTCTTCAACGGGTGAAATAATGAAAGAGGCGCTAAGAATTCTTAATTACTGCGATAAAAACAATACCACAAAATAAAATTAAGTAAAATAAACTTAAGAATTTTTCCAAAAAAGAATGCTGTATTGTCCTTGGACAAGAGTTATTGTTCGCACTGGAGGTTGTTAGGGGCGCTGTCCATTCAACCAAAAAATGGTGACAAATGGTATGGAAATTTCCTGGGAAATTTTCCAGAAAATCCGGAAATTGTTGAATTTCCGAAAGGCGAACCATTCAACCAAAAAGGGAAATCAACTGGGACGGAAATTTCCGAAAATTCTGGTATACTACCTCGCGAGCTTGTCCAGTCCTTTGAAGAAATTTAGAAAAAGCTGCTCCATTTGCCAATGGAAATTTTCGGAAACTCGAACTGGAATTTTTCATCGAATGGAAAGTACAGTGCTCATGGTGTGCCAAGATTCCAAGAACTTTCTAATACTAAAAGATAGCGTCGATTTGCCCGTTCGGGTAGCCAGTTACAATGCAGGATGTCAACTTGTTTCATCATACCCGCTTGAGGACTTAACCATATAATAACTATACTTATTAACCCAGAGTGGGGTCTCAAATCTTAAATCTCAAACCGAGAGCTTGCCGTATCGACCGAGTGACAGCGAGGTCAATACGGCTAGACCGAGGTTTGAGATTTTCCCGTAAAGATCGAACGTTCGAGGTTAATAAATTGCAGGCCCGTAATAGGCCCACGGGCATTGGGAGAGAACCACACAACACCCTAGGCTACAAGCAGGAACCGCATACTTATAATTTTATTTTCGGTTTTTACTCGAAACCCTCTTAAGTAAACGCGACCTTCCCGCATGACTATTCATAAATGTGATCCCTAATAGAAAAAGTTATTGAACAGAGTGAGTGGTCACCACTTCTTTTAACGGTCTGTTCCTCGTAACTAGATGAAAACGAAAACCCTAGAATCATGCCATCAGTTTACAAATCAATTTATTTGAATAAAGCAGGTACTAATAATCTGTTTTCTTAGCGAAGGCTTTCAAGCAGTAAAACGAACCTGGTAAATATCTGATGACATCGAGAATGAAATCAGAAAAATTCACTAGTTACTGAATTTGGAAGCAGCTAATTTCCAAACCAAACCAATACTAAATTGAGACACAATTTTCTCTACAGTAAAGAATAAAATCTAAGCGACTTACTATAAATCTTTGACTTGATGTTCTAAAACCCGCTGTGCTTTTTTCCGATCTTTTGAACTCTCGACATGTCCAAAAAGTACAGCAATAACTAGCCAAGAAATAAACGATAATCTTCCACACCAACTCAAAGTTAATCGTAGAGGGAACATTGTTCGCACTTTGTGAGTTCACAATGGCCGACTGTTAAATAAACGCTGTACATTAGCATTTTCTTTTATTGCGGTGAATCATCGTTCGCGAGTAAAAATGTAAATATATTCGTGGCGGGCAGAAACCATTCGATTTCGTTTATACAGACAGACAGGTGTATGTGGAAAACCCGCCAATCAGAGATCGCCTAATCACTATGGGTATTCATGAAACGGCTTGATCGAAAAGTTTGTGGTTTTGATTCTGTTTGCCATATTTCATTTAACAAATAAAGAAGCCTAAGCCATGTATTACTTAAGAAATAGAAATCATGTACCGTGTTTCTATCGAGTTATAGAAACACGAGAGGAAGTTTGGGAGAACGAGAAATGCTGTGGGAACACGAGCCGCAGGCGAGTGTTTCCGCAGCTTTTTCGAGTTCCCCCAAAACTTTCACGGGTGTTTCTATAACTCGATAGAAACACGGAGAACATGTTTTCTATTTCTTTCAGAAAACACCGCGACGGAAAAAAGGAAAACAAGTTGTTAACTTTGATTATCAAAATTTATAAAATAACTGAGATACTACGCACGCCCTGATTGGTCAATAGAGTCAGCTAAACCTATGTTCTATTGTACCGGTAAACCACGGTTCCCGATCTATGGCAGCTCTACGTGGGAACTAGAGAACTCGGAACTCTAGCGATAACAAATGTAATAGACAGTTTTGCCTTTCACTGGCTGAGATATCAATAACACGAATATCTTTTCATATAACATATACATGGAAATTTGCAAGGAAAAACAGGACCAGAAGTTGGTCGTCATATAAAGCTTTATCTTTTTTTCCACGGCAAAACTTTTACACCGACTCCGGGTACGCTTACCTTGCCAAGCACATGGAGTTTGGACTATTTGCACACTTTTCGTACAGCCTTTTACTTTCGTGATGACCGATTCCAATTACGAATCCCTGCATTTCTCCGTCAGAATACTTTTGAGCTAATTAATATGCTTTTTGCCTTTCACCGTTAACCTTTTCCTTTCCTTTCTTAAAACTTTCTTAGCGTGAATTGTTTTCGTCGCTTTGCTCTGCGGATTTCGTGTCTGGCGCGGAGTCCGAAAAGCTTGTAAATCAGTCGCCTAACGGCTCGTGATTTACAAGCTTTTCGAGTGTTCTCCCAACATCCCGCGTTGTTTATTGCGCCAGCAAAGCCATAGAAACAGTGGTCTATTGCTTAAGTAAATTCTCTTTGCTCGCACCATCATTACGTCAACAACTCGTGCTAGCTCTGTGTTTCTATCGAGTTTTATGGGGCGCCGTTTGTAAATTTATTATTTAGACCGAATTTATGCCATTTTCCCCTTATTTATAAATAATTGGAAATGCCACAAAATTTGTTTATAAATAAGACACAAGAACTTGTCCGTTGATATGTAAATAATTATTTTAGGTACGTTCTGATTTATAAATAATCTTTTACCATAGAGTTATTATATATAAATAATAAACGAAACAACTTCAATTATTTATATATCAGGTCATCTCTAAAATAGTTATTTACATATCATAAAGTTTGTAAATCCCATTATTTATAAATAAATTACTTCACCGGGAGTGTAAATTCATTATTTAGAAATAATAAATTTCACCTCGCCGAGTGTAAATTTATTATTTATAAATAATGAACTTCACTGGGTGTGTAAATTCATTATTTAGAAATAATAAATTTCACCTCGCCGAGTGTAAATTTATTATTTGTAAATAATGAACTTCACTGAGTGTGTAAATTCATTATTTAGAAATAATGAATTTCTCCTCGCCAAGTGTTAATTTATTATTTATAAATAATGAACTTCATTGAGTGTGTAAATTCATTATTTAGAAATAACGAAGTTTCATTTCGCCGACTGTAAATTTGTTACTTAGAAATAATGAACTTCACTGAGTATGTAAATTCATTATTTAGAAATAATGAAAGTATGAATGGCTGACCCAGCGTCTCTTGCCCGATCGATTTCGGAGGCTGTTTCTCGCGCTATAAGTGAGACAGTTAGTGCTACCCTTGCTCAAGTAGGTAACGGCGGCGGTATGTAGCCTGAAATTCAGCACTGGCGGATCTGGGGGAGGGGCCCGGGGAGCCCGTTCTCCCCCCCCCCCCCAACCCCCCGCCTCAACTCTCTATTATGGAGTTCTTATTCACTCAGCAATTCGGCAGCTCACACTGCAACAGGAACAACTACTCAAAGGCTGAAGTAACAGGTAAATTTTAAGAAAAGAAACTGCTGCATGAAGAAAATAAAAATCGCTTGGCGTGTTAAGTGAAAGGTCTGATTTCTATTGAAATTCAATAATGGTTTAAACCTAAATGAATTTAGCTTTCCACGTGTACGATCTTTGGACTTGCCTGGAATAGACATGCCCACCGTGACTTCATCAAGCCAAACAAAGTGTGTCACACAGCTATCCGTCCAAAGGTCACAAAGGTCACAAAGAATTTAACCTGCGAGTGGGCTCACGTTTGAATCAAACACGCGAGTGACGAAGAGGAATAGCGATCGGCGGGAAAGAGGCGCCAAGAAAGTGACTCTCTCCTCTCGTGGCTTCGCCCGTGGATTTCTCGCTCTCAGCTACGCCGAGCGCGTTTGTGCTCCAACGTGAGCCTGTTCGCAGGCTACAAAGAATTATCTAAACATGTAAAGACATTATTCGATTTCCCGATTTTAAAAGTTCTGCATTTTCTTCATGCAGCAATTTCTTGGCTTAAAATTTACCTGTTACCTCGGCCTTTGAGTAGTTGTTGTCGTTGTCGTTGTCGTTGTCGTTGTCGTTGTTCCTGTTGCAGTGTGAGCTGCCGAATTGTTGAGTGAATAAGAACTACATAATAGATATTTGAAGCGTGATTCTCGCTTAAACTCAATTAACCAAAATAGGGGGGGGGGGGGGGGGGCTCCCCTAGATCCGCCACTGCTGAATTTCAGGCTGCATACGTACCTGAGCAAGGGCAGCATTAACTGTCTCACTTATAGCGCGAGAAAAAGTCTCCGAAATCGATCGGGCAAGAGACGCTGGGTCAGTCATTCATACTTTTATTATTTCTAAATAATGAATTTACATACTCAGTGAAGTTCATTATTTCTAATTATTATATGGCTGCGTCTCACAAACACTAGGAACTACCGAATTCACGAATATTATTGGCTGAAATCGATATTGACCGCGGTCTAGATTTTCCCATCTAGACCGGCATCTAACTAGACCGGTTTCATTTTGCGTTGACAAAGTAGCAAACTAAAATACAAAAATGTTCACCATTTTCTTTTATTTTCTTCTCAATCATTTATGGCACTGCCAAAAAGCCTGATGACAAATCAAACAAGTAAAGAGAACGAGCAAATTTCGGCAGGTTTAAGTTAAGCTCATCGCCGTTCGCAAGCAAACTGTCGGCAAACCAGTTACATTAAACGAATTAAAGTTTTCTTCTTTGCCATGTAATAAACATCTTATTAACCGAGCTAAGTCGGTCTGTATGGGAGAATCTTGACCTCGGTCGTGTGTACAGACCTCACTGCGTTCGGTCTGTACTCACGAC
>NC_138154.1:13879581-13932081 GCF_964199315.1 Orbicella franksi
CGTAGAAACACCTCTGGAAAAAGGCGGGCAGCCAAAGAAAGGGAATTAAATGAAAAATTCCTTAAAAACCTTTCAACCCATCAACTATCTGACGACCAAGTCAACGTGCTATCAAGGGGTCTCAAATTTATCCCAACGCCCGTGACTAACAAAACCATAATTAGGCGACAACTCTTGCAGGATTTTGAACAATTCGCGAGAAGAATGCGCCTCCACTACATATATCACGGCCAAGATAAAGAACCACATCCTTTTCATGTCAAATCAAATCGGATGCCTCCGGTTCAACAATCCATCACCCTTGAAAGCTATTTAGAAAGTGTCAATTTATAAAGTGTCGTTAATTTACGGCTAAACATGGGTCTAATTAATACCATAGAACAAATTTAGCCGTTAATTTACGGCTAAACACGGGCCTAAATTAATAACATAGAACAAATTTAGCCGTTAATTTACGGCTAAAACTGGGTCTCATCAGATAACATGGAAGAAATTTAGCCGTTAATTTACGGCTAAACATGGGTCTTCGAATAACATGGAACAAATTTAGCCGTTAATTTACAGCTAAACATGGGTCTCAGTACATAACATGGAACAAATTTAGCAGTGAATTAAGGTTACAGTATACCTTCAGGGGTGTCTCGCGCGCAAGCGATGTAGCGCGTGCAGTTTAAGCTGTAGATACCTAAATCCCTATATCAAATTAAAGCTTATGAAGCTGGCTATCAAACTATACCAAGAATTTTGAAAGAAAATGAATTGTCGAATTTTTCACGACCACTAAATGCGAGCGCCCGAATCACCTTTCGAAAGCTACAAGTCAAAGCGAATTTCGTTTTTCGCCAATTTAATTTTTTCCTCGGTTTCAGGGCCCAAAGCGCTCAAAAAACGTGTCTGCGTTTTGGCATATTCAATTGCAGTAAAAAGTTACAGAACATTTTCGAAATAGGATTAAAAAAATGTGGAGTGATCGTACAAAAATCGCTCTCGAAGAAAAAGTATTTCGTAATTAACAATTCCCAGACACGCTTTTGTAGTCTATATGTTAAACTAGCCACTGTCCAAATTTAAGAGCAACTGAACAAATTCCCTTTGAGTTATAACTCTTTAAAGTGTCTGCTTCAAGTGAAAAAATTTATTCGAGAAAACAGCGCTAAGAAAAATTTTCTGCTTCACAAACAAACTCCGCCCACAAACGCCTTCAACTGGGTTCTCAGATAACTAAGCCAATCAGTGCAGGGAAAGTTTACTACCGTTAACCTCCTAGTGAAATTTACGCGCGAATCTCTAAAAAACTCTTGTTTTTCGCAATGCGCTCAAGGAACCGAAGGCAGAGAGATAATTTTTCTGTAGCTCGGGTTTTTCTTGAAGCTCGTCTGGCAAAATGGGGAAGATTAAAAAGGATACGAACGTTAGAGTGGCTGAGCGAGGGAAACAAACAAAAGAAAGCGCCGAGAGCAACTGTGTGTGGGCAACTGTGCATGGATAATACTTCAAATGGTCTCAATGAGTCCGACGATTCGTCGATATCGGACTCATCAGAAGAGTCTCTGTCAGCATCCCTGTTATTGCTGTCAAGTTCCGAAATTTTTACAGAACCTTTCTTTTCTCTTACCACGAATATTTGCCCGCCTTATACGATAACTATAGCTTCGTCCGCGTGGCGAACTTTCGCTTCTTCACTCGTTGATATATTTTCATTCGTTCTTCGCTGTTCTCGCTTTTTCGAACCGGTCCATGGTTTAAACGTGGTCTATGTTTACTTATAACTTAATAGAGACATGCCTAATACCAAAAATGCTGGGTAGTCAGAACAACAATGCTGATCAACTGAGCAGTCAATTCGTGACATCCATATAGGTAATTCCCGCGAAAATCGTCTCGGTTGATTGCATACGCGCCATAGGGCTGTCAATCAAGAGGTAAACTTTTACTTCCGGTGAAAACATAAAACCGCCATTTCTCCGCCAATGTTTAGCCTTTTTCAAATTTTTTTTTCAGAAATTAGAGATTATTCTTCGACCACTATTTTGACCCAAAAATCCAAATTTGAAGAAAATTGCCGACCCGAAGGTATACTGTAACCTTAACTTCTAAACATGAGTATCAGAATATAACGTGGAACAAATTTAGCCGTTAATTTACGGCTAAACATGGGTATTGCTACATAAAATGAAAAAAATTTATAAGTTAATTTACGGCTAAATTGGGCAACTGTAAATATTTGGAAAAATAATTAGCCCTTAGTTAATGGCTAAGGCCCAGTTCAGACGCCGAACTTTTCATGAGCCGAACTTAATTCGACTTTGGACCGACCCAAATTATGAAAAGTACACCTGTTGATTCAGACGTCGAACTTAATTCGCCGAACTTTATTTGGTTTAAACCAAATCACATCGAAATGTCAGCGATTTTCAGGCAAAGTGAAAACTACTTGAACAATACGTTACAATGATTTATGCATTAGGTTCGGCTCATGAAAAGTTCGACGTCTGAATCAAAGCCGTTCCAAAGCCGAAATTCCTGGCTGAGCTAGGCGGGAAGAACGGCTGGGCCGTTCCAAATTCAAATAGCCGTTCCTAACTGATTCAGACGCCGAACTTTTCATGTACTTAATTCAATGTATTTGGTTCGCCTCCTGAAAAGTTCGGCCTCTGAACTGGGCCTAAGTTCCGCATTGTATAATAAAAAGATAAATTTTCATATATGTTTACTGAAAAAGTTTTCGGCTAAAAAATTGTGATATATATAGAAAAATTTCATGCAAATTTTTTATTTATACATATACCCCTGTTTGAAGTTTGAAGTAAAAGTTATGGCGTTAAATGACCTTGTAGCTAAGATTTATCGATGTCTTCTCGAAATGTAGACGACTTTTGGGACAAACACAAAGGTGCAGTTCGGCTGCCTGTTGTCTACCGTCTTGTCTTCGACCAAAAACCAACACTACTTTGTGAGGAATAAATCGATGGAGGAAATGTGTCGTTTCACTTTGCTGGCTTTGATTTCTGTGCCCAAAATATATTACTTTAACTTACCGAGTTGTGTGGCTCAGCAGATGGCCATGATTCGCGGTTATAGAACCATCTTACTGAGTTGTCTAGTTCGTTATAGCGGGTTAAATGAATGGAAACAGAAGCCGCACATTTAACTAGAGAATGATGGTATGTAAACAATCACCTAGAAAGAATGTTCAGCTAATTAAACGGCTTAGTGAGTAACAGTTTATTTATTTTACATGAATGTAAATGATTATGTTGTTCTGGTCCCCTTTAGTCTCAGGTCATTGAAAGTAAATTAAAAATAACAAACAAAACTTGGCATAGACGCAGAGCCTCAATTATGAAATTGTGCAAACCAAACCGAATTTCCCTTTGAGCAAACGAGAAGATTTTCATGAACGCAAATCAAATGGGAGCTTTAAAATTGCTTACAGGCCAGAGTTTAAGCTTGTTCTTTTGTTTACGTTTTGAATTCATGAAAATGAGAATGAAAATGAATTCATGCTGAGTTTACGTCAAAACATGAAATTTTGAAGGCCTACTATTTTTGCGAGTCTACGGAAACTGGCACCGTCAAGAAACGTTTTGAACAACAAATCGGCCATCGTAGTCTAGACAGGGGACCTCTTCACTGGCGTGGACTTTGACACTATATCTGTCTCTGTACAACCTCGGTTGTTCATGAAAAATGTTGATTTTAGCAACAGACAGAGGTTGAAAGTCAGCTAGTTAACTCATTTAAGGTATATATATGAAAGTGACGGTGTCGAACGCACTCATGATCTTTGATTACTACTAGTTTAAATTTACATGTTTCTAAAGCTGTTGGGCTAAAGCTATCCCAGAAGACATTGCCGACAGTGATAACTTTTTGCCATCATCTACATTCATCTTACTGCGTTCGACAGAACGCAGTTCTAATCGCGTAATGCATAAAAATTCGAGAACTGTGTATTTATCTACCTAGCTATCTATGCATTTGCCCCCCCCCCCACCCCACTCCCCCCCAAAAAAATTCTTCTGGGGCGAATGATGTCATGTCCATGTGCTTTCTTCCTAGTGTTGCGCAATATTACGGACTTTCGAGTGTCGAGGAGGCTTATTGTGGACTGTAGCGGATACTGAAGTTGTTTATTTAAAGTTCGAAGTCACTGTTAATGGCATTTAATAACCTTGTAGACATGTCTCCACGATATGTGTACGACTTTTCGTACGAACAGAAAGCTGTAGTTTGGCTGCGTGTTGTGTACCCTCTTCTCTTCGACCGAAACTAAAGCTGCTTTCTGCTGAATAAATCAAAGGAGGAAATGAGTTTCACTTCGCTGGCCAAGAGTTTTGTGCGCAAACTACGTAATCTTAACCCAACGACTGATGAGTTCAACTCCCGCAGGGTTGCTTTGGTACACGAACATGTGCACCGTTTCATTGTTTCGGAAGTGAAAATGCCCTGTAGCTGTTACCCCAAAGCCAAGGCGATTCACAGTCGTGTTCGTAAACAAGATAATTGTCCTAGTTTTGGTACTAAAAGCACGTCGTCCCGCATACCGACTGAACATGTAAACATGGTTGGTGTCGATTTACACGGTCAGTATAAAACATCCATTACGGACTGCGGACTACGGACTGCGGACGGTGGACGGCGGACGGGGAACGGTGGACTGCGGACTGCGGACTGCAGACTACGGACTACGGACTACGGACTGGGTATAAAACACAGACTTATGTATAAGATTACACAATACATGTATAAACGAGAACAAACCTTCTCGTATACATGTGCTTTGCGATCAATTCACTTGTTTTCGTCCCTGCTGAAGGCAGACCAATTTCATGCCCACCTAACAGCTCAGGCACAAAATGCTGTCCCTAGAATTTTTGTTTTTGTAACATACCAAGCCTACCAAAACTCGAACGCACTCTTTAATCTACGATTAATACTAGTCTTGGCTAAAGTCTCCAAACAAGCGGCCCACCAGGCCGGAGCTTATCCCGGTTTCTGTAGCATGAAGCCACTAGTAATATTTCTACTCCCCTGGATGGGATGCTAGTCCATCGCAGGGTTACCCCCAGCATTAAATTCGCCGGTACTCATTTATACATCTGAGTGGAGGAGAGGCACTGTGTGAGTAAAGTGTCTTGCCTAAGAACACAACACAATGTTCCCGGCCAGGGCTTGAATCCGGGTCGCTCGATCCGGAGTCGAGTGGACTAACCATGAGGCCACCGCGCCTCCACTTTTCTATTTTCTAGCTGCCAGAAGCTAGAGCGCGTCGTTGGAGTTACATTTGCTTCTTTTTCCGTCATGAGCCTTTTTTTTTGGTGGCGGGGCGAGGGAGAGGGAAAGGAGGTGGGCACAAATTGCCCCCCATATGTCTCCAAAGGTATCCAATCAAAGGTCATCAAACTCCCATGGTAAGTTGCGTATATCCGAGCTTGTTTGCTGTAGTGATAGTCACGGATCAATCATGACGTCGCAAATGCCAAAATGGGGCGGAGCGCGAAAACTGGCGCACGAAAAAATAGGCGAGGAGCGCGGCGCTGGAACCTCGATTCTAGCTTGCTGCGAAGCCTCGCACCAAGCCTCTTGCTACAACTCCTTTTTTCGCCCCGCCGTTTTATCGCGCTGCGCACCCTAATTAATTGGAGGCCAAGAAGAGGCTAGTCCAATATTGATTCCACAAAATCAGAAAAATATGTTTATAAGAAATGTGAAGATTTTGGTATAAAATCGTCGTTAAGTCCAAATTTGAACTAAAACAGAAAATTCGTCTTCAAATTTGTGTGAACCACCCTTTGAAAACATGGTTGCCATAGAAACGTCAAGTCGCGTGACCAACAATTGACACACTAAAATGCTCCCTGATCATTTATAGGAAAAGCCTCAAAGTTTGATTATTACAGGTTAAGAATTTTTTTTTTTGGTGAGAAAAGATTGAAATAAGCCAGTCTCCACCCTTCCCCCACCCCTCCCCGCCGAGGTGCCTTTTACCTCTGTGTCAAAAAAAACAAGTCTTCGTCTGAAACCATTCATTTGAAGATGTGTTCCCAATACAGGTTCATTTTCATGCAAATCAGTCATCTTTAAATGATAGGTTTTGCAAGAGGACTCGTTGTCAAAAAGAGGTAGCAGGTAACCCGGAAATGACCTACTGCATCAGGTATTTGCCTCAGAATTTTAGCGATACCTAGTCGCGGGTTTTTCTGGTCGGTATTCACCCAAAGTAATGCAGAAATGAGCCTGCAGACAACAAAGTCAGCGTAGGAGCAAACTGTTGCATGTGTTTATTACCGTAATTTAATTACCGTGGCGCGTTTTTAACACTGACGTGTCCCGGCGTTTTTACTACATTTTTTATTTAGAGTTCATTGAAAAACCGATTTTCTTGTTTATTTGAGGTGAACTGTATTTTCTCGATTAAGCGTCGGGCTCCGAACAAACGTTCGGTTGAAATAAACTCTGTAAGCTCGGGTTTAATTAAACGCTCCTGTTTATTCGAGATACCATCCGACGTCTACTTGTCTATTTCAGATCCAGGGCTCATTCTTAGTGAAAAGCAGGTCGTGTGCGGCAAAATTATCGAGTTGTTACCAAGTTTACCTCAATTAAATATATATGATAAATTAAACTATTTCGACAGCAATTCTACCTAGAGCCGGCAAGCCAGAGACTCCTTGAGCTAACAGGAAGGAGAGTGGAGGCCCGCGTAATTAAATACATTAAATTGATCTATCCTTGATTAAAGTAACGTATAAGTTAGTAAACTAGCTCGGCTTTGTTTCTAAGTGCTGTAACTCGTTCATTCCACGTACACATTCACGAAGGCGACTCTGTGGTGAGACGAACAGAGTAGACGTCTAAAATTCAGGCTTTATATGGCCTAATAGTTCTTAACGTGCAGCTTAAAATCCACAATTGACGATATTAGGTACGATTCCGAACATTTCCCTAAACAGCTATCGTGTTCCAGTTTTTCTTCGTGCAAAATGTCACAAGTATTTGATCTGTACAAACTGTTGAACAGTGGGGTTCGTCACAGTTGTTCATGCAATGCATCTCTTTGTTTCATGGCGCGCGTTTTCGTGGCCGTGGACAATAGTGCAAAAAAAAAAAAAAAAAAAAAAACCTCCCTACAAAATCACAAGCACTTATGCCATGGTTATCCCAGAAGAAAAAATTACAGCTCGCACATGTTTTCTATTACACCGATCTTGGACGACAGTAACAATATTTACGCAAAAGAGGATACCTTTCCATTATACAATATGGCTGGTCTTTGTAAGCGTCAATTCGACTGATATCCCCTACAATTAGAAAAACACCTTTCGTCATTCTAACAGAGGCCTCATAAAATCCTTCATTCGGAGATGTGAGAATTTGAAGCTGATACAATGTGTCTCTAACGAGAGTGTTCTCAGCTTTATCACCCATCACTGCCACGCAGGAATCGCATTCATCGTTTGCAGGGTGCTTCGTGTCTCGAAACCTTTGCATGGCTTCTTTAGGCATCTCACGGAACGCGGTCTTTATCTCCTTCAAAACTAACCGCTGACACAACTTTAATAATTCATCACTCTTTGACGTCAGATCGTTGATGTATCCCAGTACAGCTGCCGCTGATTCTTTAACTGCCGGCTCATCAATTGACACAGGTTCCAAATCAAGGCATGGACACCAATGATCTTCTACGCCAGCGATAGCACAAGTGCGATTTCTCTCGTCAATCCGGGTAAACAAGCTTTGACCGGTTATAATCTCGCTGGGGTATTGTGGGTATGACAAGATGTGGCGCAACGTAGCATAAACATCAAATGGCGATGTTAGAACGTGGGAGTTATGCACGAGGTTGTTGTAGAGGTCTGCGTGCTTCTCACGAAACCATTTGGGTGTCGTGATTGACATGAATGGAAACCTCTCTTCCAGTTTACCTTGAATTGTTTTCCTCAACTCTGAAAACCGCGCTCCGTGGTCGGCGAAAATAATCAGTATAGTGTTGTTCAGGAATGATTCTTCCTTAAACGTTTCCAAAAACGCTTTTAGATATTCATCTGCGTAGCCGATGGTGTTTATGTCGTTGTGTGAAATTACGGCGTGGGATGAGAACCCAAACTTTGGTCTGTCTTTGTATCTGCGGAAGAAACTCAACAGGTATTTCAAAGACATGTCATGAGATGGTCGGTTGTTAACACAATGTGACTTTATAAGTTTATCAGTCTCGATCCAAAATGGGCGGGCGTAATGATCCGTCGGCGGATCTTGAAAACCGTGCAAACGATAATTGAACGATGCCAAGTAAGGCGAGTCTTCCGAGAACATGGTAGCGTATCCCTTTTCTTTATAGTTTTTAAAAATCCACCTCCAGCTGTCCACGGGTTTAGAAGAACTTATTCTCCGCCGAGCTTCCGGTTGCTTTCTCTCGTCGACCCCAGTAAGCATTGCGCACAGTTGAGCGGTGGTTCCATCTCCCACGATCGTCTCACCTGTCAATCAAACAATCAAAAGTCACCGCCGTGCAAGCAAAAATTAACCAGGGGGTACCTTCCCCGGTCAGAACAGTTTTGCCGTTTCACAAAATAGCTACGATCATTCGTTGAATAATCCGAAAAAAAGAAATACAAAAACTTAGCTGCCGTGGATCACATTCCTCAAAGTACACAGACCTTGGTCATTATAAGTTGTCGTTTTCGTCGCAGAGGACGGTTACGAAATGATTACGTGCAAAGATTTATAACGTACGCGCATAGCCATTGTTCTTCTCATCAAACCTTGTGTTTGGTTACGTTTTCATTGTTGTTGCCGACGTGGTTTGCTTTAGGTTCCGATAAAAAGAGTGTAAAGGGGTTTACCTTCCATTAACAATGAATCGAGATTCTTGGTCAGATATTCCAAAGTGTTTGGCATTTTTCTTCTAAAATTAGCAGCTGAAGTAGAGTCGAACATGATCAGAGCCACATTCAATGGAATACCTCCAGGCTTCGTTGGTCGCTCGAGAACTTCCTTTTTGGGAAACACGTGCATATGTACGTCTGATTTCGTCTCGCCCGAAGACGTTTCGACATCTACTCGGATGAAGTCGTAATCTACCGATGCACTTCCAGTAAAAACATCTACAAAAAAAAAAAAAAAAAAGAAAAGAAAAAGACATTTTTTTCTCGGGATTCAATTGCGTATGCATGTTAGTTTTTTCTCCGTGTAACCATAGTTATTAGAGGTGCAACAAGCTTTTTTCGGCTGACTGAACGTGCGTGGATTTTTTTTCCGGCAGTGGTCGTGTGTACATGAATTTTGGGGGTATACGTATGTTTGCAGGATATATATATATTTTTTCCAAAAACACCCGCCCCCTCCCTCAAAAATCAAATGGTCCACCCCTAATATATCTTCGATGTCAAAGGAGGAGGAAAAAATGTCTTCTGGTCGACCGTTTATCGATAAACTACGAGGAATGAGCAACAGTTTGGGTTCATAACACCAAACTGGTGTCGAAAATCGAACTTGCGAAAACAATTGGAATTTTTATGCGCTACTCATTTAAACACAGCAAACATACACACACCATTAATTTCTTTCCATGTTTTGATAATTTAAATGAATGAATGACATAAATGAACACAGACGAAGAAACGCACAAACGCAGCAATAAACAAACGAAGGAACGAACAAGGGAGCGAACGAAGGATGGAATCAATCAATCAATCAATGAACGAAGGAACGAAGGAACGAATCAATGAACGAAGAAACGAATCGATGAACGAATAAACGAATCAATAAACGAAGGAACAAACGAAGGAACAAACGAAGGAACAAATGAATGAATGAATCTATCAATCAAAGAAATCAATTAATCAATGTATGAAGGAAGGAATAAGCTGGACTAGATCAGATTATGAACCAGTGGTACTCGTATTAACAAGTCCTCCTGGCTAGTTACCACGTGACGATGCATTTCGACGGTTAAGGGCGGGAAGTAAGGAGCGAGGGGTGTGATGGTCATGCGGCACAAGAGGTAAAGTGGTCCATCCAAGGAGGAGCCTGAGGACGAGGCAGAGTGCCATTAGCCGAATGGTGAAGACTGGTAGCGAGGCATAGCTAGGCACGCAATTAAGCATACGATCATTAATGATAATTATTGGTTCTGGCCCCGAAGAGACAAGCTCTGCTAGATGAAATATTTGCCGACAAATTCCCCCTCTGAAACCAAAACAATCAGTCACTGAACGAGGAAAAATTATCGCCACAATGACGTCACTTGATGCAGTTTCCTACAAGCGAAACAATAGGCCAATACTCTATCATGGCTCCAAGGCTTTCAGGACAAACTTCTATGTTTGGAGGTGTTTTCTTTGTATCGAAGCCTTGTTTGGGAACTGGGGGACAAAAGAAACTTAAAAAATTTGTAATTGTGTACTGAAAGCCTCGGAGCCATCGTATGAGGCCTATTCGAACTTACGCTCCAAAGACCGTTAGACGCAAGTCGCTCAAATAGTATGACGAAGCGCTAAAACGCCAAAAAAAGGATACCTGAATCGTAGAATTAAATGAACATCTATTGAAACAGTTCGAAAAAAAACTCAAAAAAAAAAAATTCAAGTACTAAGTGATCGAATAACCGACGTTCGATATGTCACAATTTCAACATGACACCAAGGCTTTCTGCAAATCGCCTACGGTAAACTGCAGCTTATAAGCCCTGGGGCCCGTTTCTCGAAAGCCCCGGAAACATTTCGGGCCCGTAAAGCCAGTTTTAGTTCATCTGTATTTAAAAACGGAGGAGTGTATACGCCTGAAACCTCTTGTATGAGTGGAACCTCTGTTCTTAAAAGAACATGTGAATAAAGCGGCTCTGTAATCGTAAGGTTTGAGATTTTACTGGAGCTTTCGGGGTTCGAAAACGTTTCTGGACTTTCGAGAAATGGGCCCCTGGGCTTATACGACTTCGTAAGGGCTTTTAGATGAGCTTATAAACGGAGGGGCTTATATCTGAGGGGGCTTACAACCGGAATAAAAACCCGTTTCGAAACCAGTTACAGCTGCAAATGTAGATAAGAATACATTTAACACTTACTAAATCAACATCATTTACTATTAATATCGTAATAAAACGAATTCAAAACTAGAAAAGCTGGAGGGCGGGGTCTTATATCCGAGGGGGGCATATAACTGGATGTATGTTTTGGCTTACAGTTAGATGGGACTATACCGGTGGGGGCTTTTTAAGCCGGCGGGAGGGGCTTAAAGCGACAGTTTACGGTATATGTTCTTCTTTGTATCAAGTCTTTTGTGGGAATTATCACACGAAGGAGTCCAAAAAAAATTTGCAATCTTCGGCAGAAAGCGTCAGAGTCATGTTAAATTTATACATTATTCATCATACACAACAGGTTTGAAATATGCTACAAAAGGCTTGCCAAGGCACGACAAAAGTTTGGTTATCCGGCATATTTTAACGTGAAAATCGTGTTGTTGTCACGCGCAACTGGCTCCAGAGGCCAAAACCCGAGGAGGCACCCTAAGATTCCCCGCGTGTATACATACAAGGAATTTCAAAAAAGTACGAAATGTGTCGGTAGTATGCGAAGCGTTCTCGATTTGATGAAACTAGGCGCGCACGGTGGCCTCGTGTAATAGGCTGATTTAGCAAGAGAACGGGAACGTCACTTGACGACGGCGCGCGCAGTACAAATACCCAAATATGGTCGGATGACGACTGCAGGGTGCGCGGAATAACCTGGATTCCGTTCTAATTTGACCATATTTGGGTATTTGTACTGCGCGCGCCGTCGTCAAGTGACGTTCCCGTTCTCTTGCTAAATCAGCCTAATGTGGGGGAAGGAACGCGGGCTCACAAAACGGCTGGAGTGGTGTCGGGTACAGTTAAACTTGTATATAACGGTCACCCTTGGGAAAGGGCCAGGTGACCGTTATATACAGGGTGACCGCTGTACACAGGTTTCCTTTAAACTCCCCTGGAAGTCAATGAATGGCATTTTTATGTGCAAGTAATCACTCAATTTACGTTTTATTGACAACTTGATAACGAGTAACAGCAACGAAATAGACACGATAAAAAAGGCCCGCAAAATGTCCGTGATATACTTTAAGGGAGGTGCAGTATACTTGGATCTACGTTTCCTTGTATTTATTACAATTTAATGGCAGATTTACAGAACAAAAAACAGAAAAAAAATAAGTCATAAGGATAATTTGTAAAAGAGTTGCGTGACCCCATATAAAAACAAATCACCTCATAAATTATATAGCCTGCAATACAGGCGGATTAGCGGGCTCTAGCGTGATACATGAGCGCGCGCGAAGCGCGAGGCGAGAAAATCCGCCTTTAGTCGCACCATTGCTTATGCTCTTCCAACCGTTCGCCTGGCGAACGGTTTTTGTTGATTGGTTGCTTTAAGCCACATGACGTCAGACGCGAGAAAAAACAAAATGTGTTTGACTCGGGTTACAGGCCTACACGGACTCCTACGGCTCGTGACATTTCCACATTTGCCGTTCTCTCATAAATTCCAGCCTCTCAATCTTTTGTTTTGCTCTTCACTTGTTTTTGAAGGGCACTTAATGCTGTGTTATCAGGATAATTTTTGTAAAAGTAGAGTAGAGCCGATAGACTGTTAGAGGTCAGAGCTCTGCATAGTTTAATTTCAGCTGTTATCTATCGCTTTGTAGAGTTTGACACCTATTTAATTTGCCATGTGCCGAGTAATGTGGTTTGTCTTGCCTCATTTCTATTGCAGAAATGTAAGTGTTTTTTTGCAGAAATGTATCTCTAATTATTCGCTCCGGAGGGACAAAGTCGGTGAGCATCAATGTTGATTACTTGCATTCTATATTGTGATGCCGTGCCCGGTTGTTACATTAAAACTGTGTTAAGCTATATGGCTTTTCACCACGGATCATATTTAGCTTTATCCGGCGTCGCCAGAGACTGCTGTAGTCTTTGAGATCCGTTCTGTGTCGTCAAAGTTATGTTTCTTCCATCCTGAATTTGTTCGAGCTTTTCGTCTCCTGAGCTCGATAGTTAGGTTTAATTAAACCTCCTTTGTTCGTTTCGGCACATGATTTAAATTTAGCTAAATTTAGCTAAATTTAGATGTTCACGTCTGTTGACTGTATTGCGTCATGTATGCATTTGTAAATTGGTTATTTGAGACATTTTTGGCGCCAGTAAATAGAATTGCTTTGTTCTCTCTCATTCTTTCATGCCAATCATTTCAAGGGGGCGGTATAGCATAAACAGTGGTGTGACTACAAGCGGATTTTTCTCGCCTCGCGCTTCGCACGCGCTCGTGTATCGCACTAGAGCCCACTAATCCGCCTGTACTGCAGGCTAGCCCTTGATTGACGCTTACAATTTGACATTTCCAGAAAATATATATTCTCTCATTAGCTGAACATAGCGATGAGCACATGAAGCACTTGTACTTAAGGCTTTCATTTATCTTTTGTTTTCGTCTGTCATGATGGTAGTCTGCGAGCACCGCCTATTTTTGGCGACGTGCGGCGTGAAACAAAAGCCAGAAATCCCTCGCGTGTTCGCACCGCAGGCCATTTCGCACGAAAACTTACGTCATTCACACTTTGCTATGATGTGATTGGTCTGTTCAACAGAGCGCAAACAAACCACAGACACAAAAGACTGTTGTTCGGATGTGAGCAGCCGTTTCTTTGGGGGCAGCGTTGTGTGACATCCCAAGAAACGGCTGCGGAGGAGACTAGCTCGTGATGAACACATACATAGATTATATTCCTCGTTCTTTTATCCCCTGCCGAGCCAAACGAGCAAATAAATCTATAGCCCTAGGCCTTAAGGTATATATATAAAGATTATTCCTCGTCTTTTTTATCCACTGCCGAGCCAAACGAATTTTCCGCGTTTGAGCATACTATATATAAAAATCCCTGGGAAGTCGACAAATAGTAAATGTTTGGTCGAATGACTCACAGTCCGAAACCATTTCGACGGAAAGACTAGCTTTATATTCAGACTACCTGAGAGTATTCTACACTTATTTAGAAATATCAAGCGATTCAGAGAATTATTCAGGTTTTGCAGTGGGCGAAACTTCTGAGCAATTTGCTTGAGTAAAGAATATATGAACCATGTTTTATTGCGCCCTGACAGGTGGGTAGGCTCGATTACCAGCCGCTGTTTCGGGAAAAGAGAGCGGCCGAAATCGAGCTAACACGCGGGCACAGTCAGACCATGTTACAACTGTGTCACATTTTTCGGCGGAACAACTTCAGTTGAAAGTTTTTCCATTTGTTTAGAAAAGTCTTTCGATACCATGGCCATTTAGGTTTAGCAGTTTACGAAAAATAGCATGTTTACGAAGAAGATCAATTCTGGCCATCCGCGCGACTGGGAAACAATCCGCGTGCTTTGCTTGGTGCTAAAGAACTGGATTTTCACACTCAGAACCCAGACTAGTAGCTTCTAGTATTGCTTAGATGAGTTGTTTCATGCCTCTCTAGGTCAGAAGACAACGGTTTACGGATAGAAGCTCTACCTAAGTGTTATCTGTTACCGAAAGATCTATCAAAGCAACCGTATGTTGTGTTAGGCCCAGTTCAGACGCCGAACTTTTCATGAGCCGAACTTAATTCGAATTTGGACCGACCCAAATTATCAAAAGTACACCTATTGATTCAGACGTCGAACTTAAACGACCGAACTTAATTTAGTTTGAACCAAAACACATCGAAACATCAGCGGTTTTCAGGCAAGGTGTATGCAGTAGGTTCGGCACATGAAAAGTTCGACGTCCGAATCAAAGCCGTTCCAAAGCCGAAATTCCCGGCTGAGCTGGGCGGGAAGAACGGCTGAGCCGTTCCAAATTCAAATAGCCGTTCTTAACTGATTCAGACGCCGAACTTTTCATGTACTGAATTCAGCGTATGAGGTTCGGCTCATGAAAAGTTCGGCGTCTGAACTGGGCCTTAATCGTCGAAACATTATTCCGAGCAGGATTCATCTTAAACACACATACTGAAGCAAGTCCTCTTCGCCACTTTGCTAACGATTGTTATGTGCGGCTTAATTACTTTGTTTGGGCAATATAAGATGAAATCTAGACTGGGAAACTGAATCTAGCTGAAAACAAGCATGTCCGTGACGGCACGTGTATAATTCGTGACGGCGAGTATCGAATTTAATCCAAAAGATGTACAGAACATATTTTCTAACTTCAAGCCCTGGCAATTTCTTTAGTTTCTATCTTCTATTTTTAGTTTCCTTCCACATTGTAGCATAGCACACTGTAATAAAGGCAGCCTGGCTAACCTAACTCCACTAAATATTTCGCAACATTGCAACGCGAGGGCTTAATAGTTAATTAACAACGTACCTGTACGTTCGCCTGTATTTTGTACTGCAACTGGATCAGAAAGCACAACACCAAAATCCTTTCCTGGAGTCCTATCGATTTTTCTGTACTGTGCCGAAATGACACCTTCTCCTTCGACCCGAAGCACGTTGTTTTCGAAGCTTGAATAACTCACGCCGCTGCAGCGCAGTTTGCCGAGATCTTTCGTAAAATGAATTACGCTGGAGTGAAATGGATCTAGAACAGGAAGTCTGCAAGCAGCGCTGCTGTTTGCAACATCAGTTTTCATGACATCTAGATCTTCTACTCCTTTGATACTGTTTCTGACATTATCCTTGACTAAACCATCTTTAATTTCCTCAGACAAGAAAGGCGATCGAAGTTTGAAAGCTGAATTGAGACTCATCGATTTGCGAAACACAAGCGCCAAGGATGTCAGACTTACAATGCCCAACAAAATAGCGAATACCCGAAAGCGAAGATGTCTAACAAAAGATAATGGGCTACAGCCACGGCGACTGAGCATCCTAACCATCTTTACATGCGGAAAAATCGATTCCAAAATTATTTCATACCACGATCGAGAAGAGGGAGTCAACAATCAGCTGACACGCTACTGAATTCACTATGACGTCACGGCGCATAACGCTTACACCGATTCCAGAAAAAAACCCGGAAGTTGCACCGAAACGAGGCTTAATAGCCCTCGCGGTAAATATTCAAAGCAACATGGCGAACGAGGAAGTGAAGTCAATCTCTCTTCTGATGATATTCCCGACGTCAGTGTGAGCGAAGAAGAGATTGAAATATTGACACTCAGCCAATTGAAATTCTGGCTTAAAAGTCGCCGTATAAATTACAGTGGCAAAATCAAGGAACTTTTGGAAAGATGTGTTTGCCATCCTTCGATTGTCTCGATCTCTAATATGCGAAAAAACGACATGTTCTCACCATTTTTATTGCTTAAGTGAACTTTATTCATGGTCGATTTAGGAAAAAGAATCTGAATGAAATGAAAATTTTAAAAATCTACGATCCTGACTCGAAGAACAGCTTTACTAAAGCTAAAGTAGCTTAAAGAAGTAAAACAAAAACAGAAGCAAACACTCGAAAGAACACACGGAAGTAAATTTAAAAATTGCTCCGGATATCGGGAACATTGCAACAGAACATCCAAACGTAAACAAATTTCCTACGGCTGATTCATTTTCCGCTGACGACTTCAGTCTTCTCAAGTTAGAGAACATCCGATCTCTCTTAATGAATTAACAATCGGTGCGAGAGAATAAGACAAATCCTTCAGTTCAAAAGATGCTAATCAGAGTATCAAACAAGACCACCATCTACTCGCCAAGAATGGTGCAAACAAGGGTTCGGTATAGTGACAGCATCAATGCTTTACAGGGTAGGACGCAATCACAAAGCTGATTCATCAGTGAAATCACCAATAAAATTATCAAAGAAGTGTACCGCAGTGTAACAAAGACTATCAGCCACATACCATGAAAGATGGCCTAGAATATTAACAACTAGTAAAAGACAAGTACATTGAAATAATGCATCAACAGGGATAGACGAAGGTGCAAGTAACAAAATGCTTTCTTTTTGTTCAAGAGAAAACGGAAATTTTGGGGGCTCCCCAGCTGAGCTGGTTACAGACCCAAGTAAGAACAATCTCCATGAAATCATCATTGAAGCCAAGAATGTCATTGTTATGGATGGCGAAACCCTGAAAGATTGCCTAATAAAATCAATATGCAAAATGTTTGACTCTGGTTTAAAAGTAAACAAGAGTCATATTTACTTCAGTTTATGAAATGCAATGTACAACAACTACTCTTTGTTATGAGCAGAGATCGGAATCTCCTGGCTATAAATTGGAAGACCCTCTTAGAAGTAACTGAGAATTTTTAATGAGCAAATTGCCTTGGACAAAGAATGGTGGAAGGAGATACTTAAGAATATTGAACAATTTATGATACATATATTATATATGAACTGGCTTATGCTTAGAGATGGCCTTTAATACCAGATGTGAGTATTGCTAAAGCCAGAATATATAATGTATATCAAAGTTCCAATTAGTTTGTCCAGCATTTAATATGAGAGAACTCAGCTACTTCTAGTTTTTTTCTGGTAATGTTGAGTGAATATTTCAAAATAGTTCAAAACAATTGGGAATCTAGAAGATCACACAATGTAGGAAATTCTCAATGAGGTCAAATTCAATTGTATTTCTATGTTATTAGTAAATTATACACCAGACCATGTGTCCTTCTATGTTACACCCAGAAAATAGAACATGAAGCCACATAATGTACAATTTCATTACGGTAGAAATCACCAAATATTTAATTGCTACTGATGAACAATATCATATCGTGTACTCTGTTTTCATTCACTACCAAATGGCAAATTAAACATGAGGTGTCAAGAATTATTAGATAATTAATTTTTCTGCCAGTTTACAAGCAAATAGCTCACTATCCAGGGTTGATTAACAACTCTACACAACCTTAGTGGAATTACACCATCAAATATATACCATCCATATATTCTCCGAATAGCCATTTCAGCTTGTATTTTTACATTTGTAGTTCTTTTTCATTTTTTTTTTCATTTGATTTATTTATTCCATTCTAAAATTACAAAGATAAATATAAAGTAAACGAGTAAGAGGAGAAATTGAAAAGGGCAAAAATATAGCAAGCTAATTAGATGCCCTTATTTAATTGACAATAATAATTAGGGTAAAAAAGTTAACATAGGAGAGGAAGAGGTATGAATTAATTAATACTGAGCAAAATAATTCTGGAAGAGTGCTTTTTTAAAACGTTTTCTAGTCGCTAAGTTACGTATAGATAAAGGAAAGTCATTCCAATAGTAACATCCAATAACAGTGGGGCAAAATTTCCTTAAATTTATTCTGGAGAAACCGGGATTTAAGTGTTGTAGGGTTGCACTTCGAGTAACGTAGTTATGTTGCTCAGATACCAGAGATAAGGTGTAATTAGACGGTTTTTCATCAATTAAGTGGTCATATAGTAGCTGGCAGGTATATAGTTTAACAATGCCAGGAGGCTTAATGAGACCAAGGTTTACATAATGGGGAGTAATATGATCACGAAGTGGCACATTGTTGATTATTCTAATAGCTTTGTTTTGTAGTCTCACCAATTGTGACAATGGAGCCTCGTAATTGTTACCCCACAGTGCGCAACCATAAGTTAAATAGGGATATATAAGTGCATAATAAATACTTGTTAGGGATTGGGATGTCACATAGGGTTTTAGTTCTGCAATAACATGGTTCATGGTTGAAAAAAACAGTCTTCCTTAGAAAATTATCGTCAGCTCTGATTTACTTGGTGGCATAGAAGGGATGAAGATTATAACCTTCTTGCTTGCCAGTAAACGCTGTTTATCAAATCCCTGACATTAGAGAAATTCCTACAAGGCCTTAAAATGTGTTGTCAGACTTTTATTAGTTCACTCTGCATCTCCAGGTCTTGGGTGTCTGGCCTTTTATCTGTGTGCAGTCTATTCTGCACTTTATGTCTTCAAATTCAGCCTAAAAAACTTCAGGTAAATAAATAATGGGCAGGCTCCCCAACATCAAATACAGAAAATTGGCCCATGCAATAAAGTATCTGACACTACTAGTTCTGAAATAGCAAACCTGAAATATTAAGCGAGTAGAAAAGATTCAAAATTCGTCAATGGCTGTATTTAAATCACTAATGTCCTTTCACATTCAACATTGTGTAAAACAATAAAAATGCAAGCAAGATATAAATTCCCAACCATATTTATTCGTTGTAAAATTGGGCAAAAAGTTAATGGCAATGTTTTAAGAAATAGGTGTTGGGTCATTCGAAATATAATATTGGAATATTTTAGGTGTTTAAAAAATGTTGCCTTTCTTATCGTTGTTGATGTGTACAAAGGTGCTGCGTTTCCTAGGAACTAGTTCTTCAGCGAAATATGTGTAAATTACTTGACTGTTGTTACACTGGAAATAGTGCCATGTAATCCAACTATTTTGAATGTAGTATCTACTTAAATAATTTGTAAGCCGATTCTTTGTAGGATGCCTTGGTACATTCATGTTCTGCGAGCACCGTTGCTGCACTACATGTTTTCGGTTCAGCTGCGTTGTCCAGCAACTCGTTTGTTTACCCGCGGGTGTCGATCGAGAAAATGAAATGAAAATTAAAATCTAGATTTTGGAAGCGCTCTTTTTGGAATTAGTCTCGTTAGACTCCTTAACTTATTTTTTGTCTCCTGTCCAATTTTTCAGTCAAACCTTGCCCTTTCTATTAACCTTTTCAAGGAGTTTGATAGGGATGTTTAATTAATTGCGTTCGACGAAGTGGAACGCAAACCTAATTTTGACCTGTGGCCTTTCAGATCTGGTGTCCCTCTACACGGTTATAGGCCGAGAAAACCACATTCCTGTAAGGACACCAAAATGGCCACCCCGCTTGATTTTTGCAGGGCCATGTCACGGCCAGTAAACTGGTACCGTTCAATGCTAAGACATGTGATAAGACATGTGGCGAACATGTGAGTATGTGAGCAAGACATGTGAGGTCGTCTTTCTTTGACTCGTCTTTCTTTGACTTCTTTCCATTCAGTCGCCCTACGCTTCGCTATTATGTGCTCTCAGCGTTAGATTTTGGCGAATTTAAACGCTTCGACGGTAGCATTTATCGAAATCTGAGGGAATTGTCCTTGTTAACCGCGCGGCCATGGGCCGAGCGCGGTTCTAGGTTTACCCGTGGTTTATTATTTTTAACCGCGCGGCCATGGGCCGAGCGCGGTTCATGGTTTACCCGTGGTTTTTTTTTTCGACTTCGGTGCGAGCAGACCCAAGCTTCCACTCGGCCAAATTTTGAGTCACGCAACCTGTGATGTTTACTCGCCAAAAGCTGTTGAAACAATAAATCTCATCTTTCGCGGGAATAAATTAAAAACCCAGCGCTCGTCAAAAATTATATTTTTTCACCAGAAATTTAGCTCGGAACATATACATATTTATATTTGTTTGAATCGTCGATGAAATGACCTTTTCCGGATATTTTTTCCTTCGGGGTCAACCGAAACCTCAGATTACAAAATCACGCCGAACCCACATGTTGCAAAAAAATCTCTTCAAAACCCTGACTTCGAAGCGATATAACACTTCAGCGTTAATAGCTACCACACATCGGCAGGCGGTAAATCTATTCCTTAACAATCCAACTTTATCGTGTTAAAATTTCAGCGAAATCGAACAAAACCAGAATTAATTAGAATTTTTTTTGTGACCTCACTTCCCAGACTTGTCCTAACAAAGGAAGCAACGGTCGCCCATAGCAACCGAAACACACGAACATAACAAAGCCGACGTTTCGGCCAAAAAACTCCACAATTATCGCCTGAGAGTTTAAACTTGAATGGGAACATCTTTTTCGAACCTTTTTCAACTGATTTAGACGAAAGACTGGCCTCGGCGGGCTACAAAAACGACAAAGAGAAAAAACAGAACAAGACAGCAGAACACGACGATAATATTTCATCGCGTGGCTTTCGACACGAAAACGAAAATACAGCTTACTTCTGGATAAATTCAGCCTTAGAAGCCAGCAACCGGTCCCAAATTACTTTCTGTATCCTTACAAATGTCCTGATTTCCATCTCCGAAAGATTTTGCCCCAATTTTGAGCAAATAAACATTTCGCCGGCGGCGACCGCCATTACGGTGGCTTGCATACTAAATTAGCTAACTTAACAAAATTCACCCGAGCGGGGGGGGGGGCGGATACGACAAATTTGGTGAGAATCAAGAGTAACGCCAACTTTCTGTCACGTTTTCAATCTGTGGTCACTGGAGTGACCAAAATCGATACATCGGTCGGGATAGGGTTTTTTTATGACTTGTGTGACTACTTTGCTAGCCCTTTACTCGTGGAAAACACCAATTAAATTTAATCATGACTCTTGAGAAAGAAAGCTGTTGTTAATAATGTTATTATTGTGTCGTTGATATCGTTCATGCCCATACATATCCCGAAGAAAGTTCTAGATTAAGACCATTAAGTCATCGGAGATTTGTCAACGGCTACCACTGATGGTGCAATAATACAGTTTGTGTTGATCAAGTGATGTGATGTCTACAGTAAGAAAAGAATCATCAATGACTGCTTTGGAATGTGCACTGCGTTCCGACGGTAGTGCTAAGCGAACAGTTAAATTTTAAAAGCGCGGTTATAAGATCTAACAGATCTTCTTGTTAACCGCGCGGCCATGGGCCGAGCGCGGTTCTAGGTTTACCCGTGGTTTATTTTTTATTTTTTTATTTTTTTTGTCGGTGACCAGACGCAGACCTCCGCTCGGCCAAACTTTGAGTCACGCAACGTGTGATGTTTTTCCGCCAGAAGCTGTTAAAACATAAACACACGGACAATTTTACGGATATTGTTTTCTTTTTTGTGGGTAAAATATATTTTCTTTTCGCTTTATCAAAGCGTTGGATTTAAAGGGAATAATAAATACGCTGAAAAAAGGTATTACGTCAGCCATGGAATGCGCTGACGTTGCAGCTTTCACTTTCGTTACGTGACAAATCAGATCGTGTTTACTTTGCAAGTTTATTTCGGCAGAAGCGACGGTCATTAATTTATTTGTAATTTTGCGAGTATTTCTTGCGGTTTTAGACAAATGAAGTAAATCCTTTGACTGTTTCATCGCAGCGAGTTCATAGATCGGAAAGAAAATTAAATATTTGCAAGCCAAGCAAAGAACGTGTCAGAACGTGCAAAGATTACGTCATTGATAGGGAAATAACCACCGTACTAAAGATAGCCAATTCTTGAATTATGTGACTCGTGTGACTTCTTTGCTAACCCTTAACTCAAGGGAAAAAAACAATTAAATTTAATCGTGACTTTAAAGAAAGAAAGCGGTTTGTAATAGTGTTCGAATCTTCATGCCCATACATATCCCGAAGAAACTTCCAAATTAAGACTATTACGTCATCGGAGATGTCACAACGGCTACGACTGATGGTGCGATAATAGAGTTTATGTTGATCAAGTGCTGTGATGTCTACAGTAATCAATGAATCATCAAAGATTGCTTTGGAATATGCACTGCGTTGCGACTGTAGTACTAAGAAAACAGTTAAATTTTAAAGGCGCGGTTATAAGATCTAACAGATCTTCTTGTTTTTTCGCAGTTTTGTCTGCGACCAGACCCAAGCTTCCACTCGGCCAAATTTTGAGTCACGCAACCTGTGATGTTTACTCGCCAAAAGCTGTTGAAACATTAATAAATCTCATCTCCGATACTGACTTTCGCGGGAAAAAAAATTAAAAACCCAGCGTTCGTCAAAAATTATATTTTTTCACCAGAAATTTCGCTCGGAACAAATACATATTTATATTCGTTTGAATCATCGATGAAATGACCTTTTTCGGATATTTTTTCCTTCGGGGTCAACAAAAACCTCCTATTACAAAATCACGCCGAACCTACACGTTGCAAAAAAATCTCTTCAAAACCCTGACTTCGAAGCGATATATCACTTCAGCGTCAATATCTACCACACATCGGCAGACGGTAAATCTATTCCTTAACAATCCAGCTTTATCGTGTTAAAATTTCAGCGAAATCGAACAAAACCAGAATTAATTAGAATTTTTTTGTGACCTCACTCCCCAGACTTGATCTAACAAAGGAAGCAACGGTCGCCCATAGCAACCGGAAAACACGAACATAACAAAGCCGACGTTTCGGCCAAAAAACTTCAGAATTATCGCCTGCGAGCTTAAACTTGACTGGGAACATCTTTTTCGAACTTTTTTCAACTGATTTAGACGAAAGACTGGCCTCGGCGGGCTACAAAAAAGACCAAGAGAAAAACAGAACAAGACAGCAGAACAAGCCGATAATATTTCATCGCATGGCTTTCGGCACGAAAACGAAAATACAGCTTACTTCTGGATAAATTCAGCCTTAGAAGCCAGCAACCGGCCCCAAATTACTTTCTGTATCCTTACAAATGTCCTGACTTCCATCTCCGAAAGATTTTGCCCCAATTTTGAGCAAATAAACACTTCGTCGAGGGTGACCGCCATTACGGTGGCTTGCATACTAAATTAGCTAACTTGACAAAATTCTCCCGAGGGGGGGATATGACGAAAAGAGCTGAAAAATGGCCTGTAATTGGCTAAGGATGAGATCATCCCACTGTCTAAATCTGGTGAGAATCGAAAGTAACGGCAATTTTCTGTCACGTTTTCAATCTGTGGTCACTGGAGTGACCAAAATCGATACATCGGTCGGGATAGAGTTTTATTATTAAATTATATGACTTGTGTGACTACTTTGCTAGCCCTTTACTCGTGGAAAACACCAATTAAATTTAATCATGAATTTTAAGAAAGAAAGCTGTTGTTAATAGTGTTATTATCGTGTCATTTATATCGTTCATGCCCATACATATCCCGAAGAAAGTTCTACAAAGATTAAGACCATTATGTCATCGGAGATTTGTCAATGGCTACCACTGATGGTGCAATAATACAATTTGTGTTGATCAAGTGATGTGATGTCTACAGTAAGAAAAGAATCATCAATGACTGCTTTGGAATGTGCACTGCGTTCCGACGGTAGTGCTAAGCAAACAGTTAAATTTTAAAAGCGCGGTTATAAGATCTAACAGATCTTCTTGTTTTTTTTGTCGGTGACCAGACGCAGACCTCCGCTCGGCCAAACTTTGAGTCACGCAACGTGTGATGTTTTTCCGCCAGAAGCTGTTAAAACATAAATACACTGACAATTTTACGGATATTGTTTTCTTTTTTGTGGGTAAAATATACTTTCTTTTGGTTTTATCGAAGCGTTGGATTCCAAGGGAAATAATAAATACGCTAAAAAAAGGCGTTACGTCAGCCATGAAATGCGCTGAAGTTGCAGCTTTCATTTTCGCTACGTGACGAATAAGGTCGTGTTTACTTTGCAAGTTTATTTCGACAGAAGCGACGGTCATCAATTTATTTGCAATTTTGCGAGTATTTCTTGTGGTTTTAGGCGAATGAAGTAAATTCTTTGGCTCTTTCATCGCAGCGAGTTCGGTGATCAGAAGGAAAATTAAATATTTGCAAGCCAAGCAAAGAACATGTCAGAACATGCAAGGATTACGTCATTGGTAGGGAAATAACCACCGCACTAAAGATAGCCGTGGATAACGCAATTCTTGAATTATGTGACTCGTGTGACTTCTTGGCTAGCCCTTTAATCAAGGGAAAAAACAATTAAATTTAATCCTGACTTTTAAGAAAGAAAATTGTTGTTAATAGTGTTTGTATCTTCATGCCTATACATATACCGATGAAAGTTCCAGATTAAGACGATTACGTCATCGGAGATTTCACAACGGCTACGACTGGTGGTGCAATAATACAGTTTGTGTTGATCAAGTGATGTGTCTACAGTAATCAATGAATAATCAAAGACTGCTTTGGAATCTGCCCCGCATTGCGACTGTAGAGCTAAGAAAACAGTTAAAATTTAAAAGCGCGGTTATAAGATCTTAAAGATCTTCTTGCTTATTAACACCACTTGGCTTTGGGATGGTGACCGTGGGAACAGCTATATTTTGATTGCATTTGTTGATTAGTTAACCGCGTGGCCATGGGCCGAGCGCGGTTCATGTTCTACCCGGAGACCAGACGCAGACCTCGACTCGGCCAACTTTGAATTACGCAATCTGTAATGTTTATTCGCCAAACCTTGTTTCTTCAGGGTCAACAAAAATCTCAGATTACAAAGTCACGCCGAACTCACGCTTTGCAAAAAAACTCTCTTCAAAACCCTGACTTCGAAGCGATATATCACTTTAGCGTTAATAGCTACCTCATATCGGCAGTAGTAAAATCTATTCCTTAACAATCCAGCTTCATCATATTAAAATTTCAACGAAATCGAACAAAACCTCGCTTCATTGCTTGAGTCGACAAAGGAAGCGACGGTCGCCCATAGCCACCGAAACACATTAACATAACCAGTGAACCTACGTTTCGGTCAAAAAAATCCAGGATTATTGCCTGAGAGCTGAAAATTGAAGAGGAACATCTTTTTCGAACTTTTCTTAGGTTATTTAGACGAAAAAATGACCTCGGCGGGCTCCAAAAGAGAACGAAACAAAACACAGAACGAGACAGTGAGAAGAGCCGATAATTTATTCACCGCGTGGCCTTCGTTACGTTCAAGTTAAAAAAAACCTTACTTCTGGATGATTTCAGCCTTACAAGCCAGCAACTGGTCCCAAATTACTTTCTGTATCCTTACTTCCATCTCCGAAAGATTTGGCCGCAATTTTTTAGCAAATAAACATTTCGCCGAAAGCAATCACCATTACGGTGGCTTGCATACTAATTCGCTAACTTTACAAAACCCTCCCGAGGGGGGGGGATATGACGAAAAGAGCTGAGAAATGATGGCCGTAAATAGAGTAATTTTCACAGCTTCCGGTGTGCCAAATTTGTTGTAAATAGGTTCAAAACCGATGTTTTTTTTTTTTTTCGTCTTTTTTTTCTTCGGGTCACTCATGCTACCCAAACAGTTAACTTTTAAAAGCGCGGTTGTAAGATCTTAAAGATCTTCTTGTTCCAGTCGCGACAAATAGCTCAGTCTTTATCCGGTCGAAATTTTATTGTTTGGAATCGGTCGAAAAGTACTCTGAGGGCAAGATCCATAAGACTACTTTATTCATCAGGGAAAATACTCGAATTAGTCGCACTGAGTTTGTTTACGATAAACGACCACGCGAAACGACCACGCGATTGCAAATGCTAGCTTAAGGTGGCTCTATATAGTATTTCACAAAGCTTTGGATATTAAATATGCATAAGTAATTTCTCCCTTGGCAAATGTTTACAACATAGCACTCGGTAGAAGGTCAATAATAAAAAACCTACAGCCTTAGGCTACGTATGGAAGACACTTTCAGAACCTAAATGTTGTTGCTATGGCAACTACTGATAGAAATGCTTGGCTTGTTTTTTTAACCTGCCTGACTTCTAGACGGTGTTTCTAGGTTTCTACACGGTGAATTTTCTTTGTTTTGGGGGGAAACAGAGTTAACGCACAAGGAGTTTCAACTGACAAAGCTACAAGAAAATCTGTACATAATTTCAGGAGGAATTCGCAATTTTCGTTTTTTACGCATATTACATTAATGTTGTATAAAATTTGATGATTTTTGCTTAACAGCGAGAAAAGAAAAATCCTATCCACGTGCCAATTTTAAAAAAAAATCACCGTCTGGAACGCGCTTATTATGCGTTTCAGATCACCCAAAGACCCCTGTATTTTCGTGACGTCATCAAAATAGAAATTCTTCAAGTTACGGTACTGCGCATGCTCTCGTTTCGCTTCCTTCGCACGTGCTAGTTGAAAATTAGTCGAGATGTAGAAGCTCATTTTTCCCCACGACGGCGAAAAGTATACCTAATAAGTGTTGTAATACTTATGGAAATGCGTTTTAACTTGTGGTTTCCTCCACTGCTTTGAAGTGCTCAACGATCTTGGCTAGAATAGGGGTTGTTTTTGTCACTCGTGGAGCCTTGCTAGTTGCTGAAGATGGAGGCAGAGACAATACGCCAACAAGCCCTTTTGCTCCGAACTTCTCGAAAACATTCTTAAGATCTCGATATGAAATGCCACTTCCGGCTATTTTTTCAGCAATCTGTTGCTTGATGGGGAATTCCGCGTTTGTTGGATGATAAAGCGTTCCTCGGAACGTCTGCAGGAGTTCGTAGCGACGATCAAGGTATTTCATGTCGTTTTCTGCGTATTGTGTTGTTGACGTGTTCTCTGTCAACATGTCCTCTGAAATGTTCAAACGGGAGTCGAAGACTATTCTTCTTAAAGCTCTAACATCCTCCATTGCATCGTGTGCGGGGAAAGGCTCATGGAAAAGTGTCTGATAAATGGATTGTTGATTTAATTTAACTGTGGAACCATCCGGTAAGACCAGAGAGGGATGTTTACGTTTGACCAAGTTCTTCGTCACAGGGAGAGTGTCAGAAAAGAAAACGTTAAGACAGGAAAGCTTTTCACAAAGTTGATGTCCACCTTGACGAAGAAGAGTTGGATTATCGAAAACCTGAGAGTTGTGCCCGATTAAAACAGTATAGATATTATTATCGCCTTTCACACGCCTGACAGTTTTCTCCAAGCAGGTTGGAAAATTTTCGAGTGACTTTCCAAGTGACACAGTTTCGACTGGTTGATTGTTTTTGAACAGGGTCCTGACGCCTCTGACTGTTCGGACACTTAAACCATTTACCCTTGTAGCATGAATATCTACATCCCTCAAAGGTAATATATAGTCGTTGAAACAGTGCAAACCTGATTGATCAACTGCTGAAAGCTGGCATATTTCTGCGGTTTTTCCAAACGTGTTTGTTTCAATATCGTAAATGACGAAATTGTAAACAGTGTTTCTGTCATAGGGAAATTTCTCCGCCACTGGTCTGATCGTTGATTCAGGAGTGCATGTTTCAAAGTTTTTCAGCTCCTCACTTGAAATTTTCAAATTGATGATGTCGAATTCTTGGATCAGTTTAGTAGAATTGTTTGGATCCAGGTTAAGTCCTATTCCACTTTGGTATGTGTTTCCTTCCTTAGCTTGTTTTTTACCATCAAGATTTAACTTCTGCTTATGTAGTTGAGCTCTTCGGCGTTTGAAATTAATGCTGTTTTTTCTTAGTTTGTCTTGGGTAGCCTTGTGATCCATCCTTTCAATGTAGCTGATACAGTGTATACCAGGTTCAATGTTGAGGCTCTCAAGTGTTTGGCTAATGTACTGATGTCCAAGGTTTACTTGCGAGATGCCACAGGCCACTCGGAAGTCATTACTTTCACTTCCACCATATTATCTGATTTTGGGATTTTTTGAGCCTATAACACTGTTTAGGGCCTCATTTCTCTGCGAATTTGACCCAGGTGATAACTTTGCAACTACTATGTCAGTACAATATTCATCAAAAATTCTCTCCAAAGCTTTCCTTAAGTCATCACCATAGAGATCTTTGCCATAGGGTAAGTCAGAGTGTTTATAGTTAATAGGGTCTTTCTTGGCACCACACCATGATTCATTGCAATTTTTGTGGTCTCCAAACGAATGTGGTAGAATGCTTTTTAACGATTTTTGAAGTGCTGATGGATTTCCCTTATTTTGAGACATGCTATAAGTAAAACATTTGACCAAGTAGTTGATAACTTTCTGTGAGAGAGTTGAAGAATTTACAAATTTCCCACGCTGGCTTAGGTTATACAGCCTTGTAGTAACGGATCTTTTGGCATGCACAATGTCTGTCCACTTTTCTACAGGATAAGGGACCTTCTCTTTTATATGTGCAGCTGTTGTGGAGTCTTCATCCCCGACATAAACAGATAGTTTGACATTAGAATTTAGGCTTTCAGTGAACAAATGGACTGATGCCATAGGCTCCATTGCTTTTGATGATGCTGTATGATTGAGCCGGCAATTGTGTTGCTTGGCTTGTTTTCCTGTTCTTTTAGCATTTGTGCAAACCCTGCAGGATTTTGTTCTTGTAGTGTAATCCATAACCTTCCCATAAGTTAAACCCATGACTGCAGCATGACCAGTTGAAGAGTTATGCCCCTTTCCCCACTTTTGGCAACCCATGTCATATGAGCAGGGGATATTGATGCAGCCTTGGTCATCTGCTTTTACACCCTTTTTGATGGCAGCATTTCTTTCTTCTGACATTGCAGTTTTGCAACTTTTCTTTGTTACTTACTCTACTGCATGCCCAATCTCATTTTCTCTACTCTTGAAAGTTACTGGATTCATAGAGGGAATATTTAATGTACACAGTAAATTACTTAGGTGGGTTTCACCGATTCCTGTATGTAGACACCCGAGAACAGCTCTTGAATTAACATCCTGACTGAGTGGACCTCTTTGACTGCTCCTGTGTTCATTGGAGGTCTTGACAACATTCTCTGTGCCACACACTGCACAGGTAACTGAGAACACTGAGGCTAACCCACATTTTTTTTCTGCTGTTATGTTCCACAATGACAAATTGGCTGAAAATAAAGTGAATATATTGATACTCAGGAAGATCTGATACCTTATTCTGGCAGTGTGTTTTCTCCTTTAATTTGGAATAAATGAGCACAAGTAAATTTTTGCAAAAACTAACAACATTTCAAAATGCAGTGAATGCAATTTGTGGTCTGTGGCAAATTTACAACTGCCTGTTTGTTCCAAATTTATCAAAAACATTTTTGTTGCTCGCAATAGACAAACAATTGTGTGATGCTTGTTATTGGGAACTTGCCCAAAAATTTAAGGACCAACCCGAGGCTTTTTATGGCTGATTGTATATGAGACGTTTTGTGATGTATTGAAGATATACATGTATAATCAACCTCATAATTCTTTTTTGGAAACCTGTTAATTTTATAGCCTTGAAGCTGTGTGTACTTGCCATAAAACTGAGAATTCATTTTGACTTTTCTTTAGTGTTGATTTTCTTTAGGCAAAAAATGTTTCTTCTCACCTGCTTTACAGTGTTGACAACATTTCAACGAACTTCTCAAAACATCCAAGTCCATAATTCTACTTCCATGTGGAATGCAATTTCCTTCTTTGTTTGTTTCTGATAAAAATTTAAAACTTATACATTTTAATGCTAATTATTAGGTTGTAACTGTAACTAAAATTGTTGGAATTTTAAAATGAAATGTCAGAATGTTCAGGTATAATTATGTTGACAATTTGCTTTGAGCTACCTGTGGTATAATACAAAAGTTCAAATTGAGAACTATTTCAGAGCAAAGAAAGTCTTGATGAAGCACTTGTCTTAAAACTTTTAGGGGATTGCTTGGTGCCACGTATAGCGAAAACAAGATTTAAACCACACCTGACTTAAACGGGTTTCTCTTTTCTTCGGTGGGGACCAATCTTCGACCATTCCTTGAAACTCCAATTTCCTCTTTGCCCTCCACTCCTTTATCCCACGAGTCCTGTCGTTCGTGTTTCCACTTTGAGCGGGTTTCTTTCTTGAGAACCGACCCTTCTCGTCACTCAATGGTGGTTTTGTTTCCGGTGTCAGTTGCGCCTTTGCAGACTCTTCAGCTGTTTTCGGTGTTTCATCGCCCAGGGAACTCAAGGCGAAGCCTCCGACCATAAAAAGTACACCGTGACCACTCTGTGACTTCCTTCGCGTACGATCACGACCGTCTTCTCTCTCTGATGTCGGCGCGATAAGTGCTGTGAATTGGCTTCTCAGTTTAACCACGTCAGGAGAACACGAAAGAAGTGTATTTTTAAACACATTTCTAGGCGTTTTTTGATGAACACTTGTTCTGGTCAAAAAGGATAGCGGTGAGTGGAACGCGACTCGCGATAAAAGTCTCGCCGCCATGTTTATTTTTGTTTTTTACTTTTCTTTTAAATACTCGCGCGCTCGCGCCATTCGCACCCATGCCTCGCGCGCCAAAAAAACTATATAGAGCCACCTTAATTTAAAACTATGAAACTTGAGAGTCTACAGAAACTGGCAGCGTCACGCAACGTATCAACAAATCGTGACCTCTTGACTAGCATGGACTTTGACACTATGCATATCTGACTGTAAAACCTCGGTTGCTGCTGAATAATGTTGATTTTAGCAATAGACAAAGTTTGAAAGTCAGCTAGTGAAATCATTTATTTACGGTATATATATATATTAAAGTGAAAGCGTCGAACGCACTTTCATAATCTCTGATTACTACTAGTTTATTCCTAGTTCACACTTCGACCCAAATAGAGAAAAGATTCCTTACAATAGCGCCGGCACCTCGTTAGAGGATGTTTGTACCAAGAGCACGTCCAGTTAATGAGATGGATAGTTTTAACTGGAAATCCCGCCCACGAAGCTGGGAGTTTGCAAACCTTGTAACACTTATATTGTATGAAATATTTAACAACAACTTTTATCTTTTAACTTAGTGTTATCCTAAACTTTTAATCGGTGGGAACGGAGATTGGAACTTTTGTATTGCCCACGTTACCTCATTTAGGTCCACCACTTAAGAATAGTCCGTTAAAATCAAGGTAGAAAATTTTAGTCAACCTCGATAACCTCGAAGGAAAATATGTTAAGTAGCTTGGTGCGCAGTCGCAATAGAACCGTAATCGAACTGCGCATGACACTACGCTAACCTAATTGACAGATTGACATTGATTTGATCGATGACGTGGTTGTCCCTTTAAAAGGAACGTGACGAGTTAGCTCCTCGTAGTTGTAGTAATTGCTGTAATCAGTCGAGAGTGGCAGTAAGAGAACGTTGCGAGAATTGTACGGGAGTCATCGATAGTGGAAATAAAGAGAGAAGTAACCAAACAAGGAGTGTTGAAGTGATCAGCTAATTTCCCCAAAGGACGCTTCAACAATTGTTTTTGGGAAACTTTTTTTATTTACCTCAGAGGCACGAAAACTGATTAATTCCTGAGTTAACTGAAGCTGATGGTTATTCAGACCTGTATTCACTTCTTCTTTGCCAGACTCAGATGCCTCGCATCTTTTCGCTCTACACAGAGACTCCTCATCAACTTTTGTGGAGGGGAAAACCGAGGGTACGGCTCCCAGTTTCAATAAGTGTACTCAGTTTAAAATCACTTGGCAAGAAGTGCTCGGAACAACAGAAATTATTTCGTACCGAGGTAAAATAGACATCTCCACGTTTCATAAGTATTTCCCACTTTTTCCTTCTTTGTTTATATATCTGGCTTGTTCGAAGGAAACTCAGTCGTGGAAATGATAAATCAGGTCGGTTTATGCTTCGATTATTAAAGTTTTGCAGCCGCTCAACACTTGTGTCCAACTCTTTTCCTTTTCCTTACCACATTTACTCCAGACAAGTTGCTCTAACCTACATACATTCGAATTTTTTCGTTCTTCCCAAACATTTCGTCTGCCATTTTGAAAGCTGGAGGGCTATTAAGCCTCGCTTGCATGCAACTTCCGGTTTTTTCTGGAATCGGTATTCTTCGGAAACCAGTTGATTCGCACGTGCTCTTTGTCCGGGCCTTTCGTCGTTCATTTTACCTTTTTTTCCCTTCTTTCTTCCCAGGGGGGAGAGTGGGGGGTACAAAGAAGACATACATGGAGGTGCTAGACTTCTTATACAGAGACTTCTTGCTCGGAGACAGGCGAGAAGTAACTTCTCTTTTGCTATCCGCACGTGACCAACCCAGATGCCTAATCACAGGACAGCGGATATTGTCAAGGGACTCGGAAAGCCATGCGTGGGTTTCAAAAGGGTTAAATCTTCTCTAAAAGCAGGGGTTTTTAATTTATGCGCCCCTGATTGCAGACGAGATTCTCCCTTGTCTCTCACGATGCATAAAGTGAAAGGAATCTCTGTCGGACGGGGACAAGGAAAGCCAGTGCATTGCAAGTAGGCTCCATTTAACACGCCAGATTTTCTAAGTAAGAGGCGAGAGGAATGCGAAAAATAACTACCGAGAAAGGCTGAGCGAAAACCTTAAATTTGGAAAACGGTGTTCGCGTGTACACCTTCCCACGCACGTACACCTGCCTCCTCGAATGGAGGCGTAAACACTCATTAGTATCACCCAACTAATGGAGTAGTGCAAATCCTGCATTTCAATTGGCTACGCTACTAGAGGACTATTAGCAATAGTCCTCGAGTAGCGAAATTAACGCCATCGAGCATGACGCTTTCTTCCGTTTTATTCCCAAATAAATATTTCTTCAACTTGCATTTGCTAACTTTATTATCACCCTTTCTGTCCGACTAGCTGGGTGATACTAAAACAATTAGACCCTTCGCCGTCAAGGGCCACGGGTCAATAGCCCATTCGGCTTCGCCTCACGTAGCTGTAAACAGACATGTTTTGAATGACAATTAGTAAATATGTATTAGTACAATTGTGACAAAAGATGAAATGCTAATTTGGTCACAAGCGTATCCGACCATGACCTTTCCACTCGTCATTCACTCGCTGTCAGGTCGAGCTACGGAAAGCTAAGCCATTTTAATATTACAGTGAAACCTGTATTAAGCGGACACCCTCCCAAGTGTCCGCTTAATACAAGGTGTCCGCTCTGAACAGGTTCATCAATAATAGTTAATTATTAACCCTCTTGTAGCACAGTGCACAATGTCCAGTTAATCAATGCTACGATCTGGAACAATCTGCTTAGCTTTAAAACGACATCACTGAATAATGTTAAAGGAGTCTGAGTCTTTTTACTTATTTTAAAAGTGAAAAGCCCCTGAAGTGTCTGCTTATTGCAGGTTTTGTGCAACAAAATGCCTAAATATTGGTGGCTAAATATTTAAAAGAGGTGTCCGCTGAATGCAGGTGTCCGCTTAATATGGGGTTCGCTTAATACAGGTTCAAAAGTGACACGCTTACTTGCACAAATTAGAAATGTAATCAAATTTCAGTTCTAAAATAATTTACCATTTATCGGTTGGCGTGTTTTCTTATAATGGAACATTTCGTTTTCAAGACGAGTAGATATTGTGAACTCTGTAGTTTCATTTCAGCCTCGTCGCTATTTTTCTACTTCATAGCAAAAATAAAACTAGCTTACTCATCGGCTATCTCCAGATAGAAAGAATGGTACCTTCCTCGAAGATTTACATTCGAAGAGAATTCAAGGGTGTTTCACGGCTCGGCGCATATGCAAGGGATGGTAAATTCTGGCTTCTTTTAATCACATAATTTGTTTAGTATAATTGTAATAGCTTAATTTTTACTTTTATTTAAATAATCAGGTAACTGTATATGAATTTAATTTTTTTTTACGTGTCCCCAATTCAGTAGAGCTACTAAACGGTCTTAACTATTTATTCAGAAATTCACTTTAATAAAGTCATTGACCGATTGATTGAAACGTCAACCATTTGATTCCATTGTTTATGAAACATCAATCAAAATTTGCGGCGAATTTCCCATTGCGATAGATGTGATAATTAACAAGTAGATTACAAGATGGAGATTTCTATCGAGTCAAAGTTGATGAGGGTTCGGCCCAAGTCAACTCATCAGTGATATTAATTTCTTGTACAAATTATTATCTTCGACTACCGATCTACTTACGTGGAAGAAGCTCTTGATATGGTTCGGTAAGAAAGCGAAAGAGTATAATTTTTGCACTCTAGTCTTGAATTAGGTATGTTTTTCAGAAGAAGCTACTTTTTCATCATTATAGCTAAGACCATCAACAAAAGCCCTTCCTAACTTATGTTTAGGGAAACTGCGCCAGCTGCAACGGTCATAAATAGGATATCGAATTTTTGGTCAGGTCATAAATGAAGTAGGGAAAGTCGTAGATTTTGGTCATAAATATTAAATAGGGCAAGGGTTTTGGGAAGCGGGCCGCAAACCCCACCCAATTTTTCTGGGGGTACCCCCCCCCCCGGGTATGCAGGTCACGTTAGGAGTTGTCACACGACGACATCTCCATTCATGATCACTTCATTCTGGAAATTTTGTTTTAGTAAAATATCCGTGGTTCTGTTTAGTAAATTTGTTGTACTAATAACTATCCTAGGGCCGTTTATGTTTGTTGTAATACACTATGTTAGGGCTGTTTGTCTGATCAATAAGCGAGATGTGATTTCCTAATTAAATTATTGTGTTTTCGTTTCACTGCATAGAGATTAAACAACAAAGGTTCTTTGTGCTCAAGACGTGCGAGATTACGGGAACATTTAAACGCTTCTATGTTAATTTGCATCTCATTAATACGATAGAGCACGTTTGCGAACCTAAAACGCAGCGATCCCCGAAAATTGCGACCTCATGAAACGAGCACTAAGTTGCACCGACCGACATTTTAACGCGAACTTGTACGCGGCTTACAAGGTCGAATAGCCTACCTGTAGCCGTACCCACCCCCCGAGGAAAAACGGAAGGGAGAGAACGTCTACGAAGAGCTGGCACGAATCGTGTTATGTGACGTCACGCTTTTGCATGGAAATATATAATAGTTCCTTATTGGATAAAGACCGCGAGCAATACTTTCGAGAATACTGATTGGCTAAAATAGATTTGTGTCTCACATTCTCACATCTGTACGAGTTGCGCTGGTGGCAATTACAGACGCACAGAGCATTTTAGAAATACCGAATACAATATGGAATGCAAGTATGAAGCAACATGTTCACGGTAAATTTCATATTTTGTCCCCCAAAAGCAAATTCGTGGAGACTTGACAGCATATCTTGCAATAGAAATGAGTCTAAACAATGCATAAACACATAGCAAATTACAGAGGTGTCAAACTCTACGAAGCGACATGCAGGAAACAGCGGAAACCATGCAGACCTATAACCTATAAAAATTTGCCATAGCACGATCTAACGGCTCAACTTTACTTAAAATTCTTCCTTATTACACAACATGAAGTGCCCTTCATAAACACGAATGAAGCGACAAAAAAGGTCGAGTGACCGAACAGAGAACGGCAAATGTGCAAATGTCACGAACCGTAGAAGTCGTGTAGGCTAGTCATTTTACATCGACAATATTTCGCACAATTCGTGCTTCGGACTCACCGCAGCTTCGCTACGAAAAAACAAAACCCTCTGGCACCCAGGGTAACTCTGATGCAGCGTACACATGGAAATCCAAATTTGCGAGCGCGACGTTTACATCAGAGATTGTCTTCTTCTTGCTTTGGACCAAAAGTCGCTCGTAATCCTTTTCAGTCTCTTTAAAACACAATGTATACTTGAAAAGGGACATTGACTTGCAAATAAGCTCGAAAGAACAAATATTTACGAGGCCTATGTCCACGCGAGGACATGAGTCACAGACGGAAAATATCATTTATTTGCATAACCTACATTAATTACTGTGACGTCACATAACACGATTCGTGCCAGCTCTTCGCAGACGTTCCCCCCCTCCCGTTTTTCTTCGGGGGGTGGGTACGGCTACACGTAGGCAAATTAACTATGGGCAAATGTATGGAAAGTTAAAAACGCGACTGAACGCTTTCTGGCACAGCTAGATCTCTCAAATTTGGCTAATGTAATCCTTTGTATAGTATCCTAACTCAGTTAGTCATAAATTCTTCGGAAGTCGATTTGTAAGAAAATCATTTGCCAATGGATTTTCTTTCCTTTCTAAATAAGAAATAGGAATCATTACCGACCTATCTACTCGAACCAAATCGAAGGATCGATGAATCGAACTATTCCGAGTTAAGCAATCACAATCGAACTTTCAAAAAAATAAATAAATAAATAAAAAATGGATCATTCGAACGCAATCGAACTTTGATTGAGTGGTTCGGAGTTCGATTAAGTTCGATGGTCGAAGTTGGAATACATTCGAATTAATCAACGGCACGCAATGCATGCAGAAGCGACGACGTTTAAAAATTGTTCCTAGAAGATTGGAACATAAGCAGACAAACTGATTCTTAAACTTTTAGGGGTTTACATTTAGGGTAGTCCATTGGTGGCTCATTCAAGTAGTTCATGTACCAGGTCCATCTTGTTAGTCCATGTGCTAGGGGTCAGCGAAATGTACCAACCCAAAAGAAAGATTAATAACTAAACTAAAAAGCACTCCGCTGAAAAGTTTCTCTCTCTGAAATCAACACCTTATTATCTTTAAAGATATTTGGCGAAGCTAATTACCTCACCGGAAATTAATTTGTTGTTTTAATCATATACTTGTCCAAGAGAAAATCATTTTCTCTTGACTTGTCATATTGCCTGTGCGACCCGCTTGTCTTTCTAAAATTGTATGTATCGAAGATGTTATTATGAGTTTGCCCGTGAGCGCAAATTTATCTGACACTGTATAAACCAAAATCCACCCCCAAATCTTCGTTTAACAGCTGAAATTAAAAGTACTCAGCTGATCCTACAAACAACAAAGGAAAGCCGCAAAGTACAAGTTTCTCCCTCTGAAATCGACACCTCACTATCTTTAAAGATATTTCGCTAATTGCCTCACCGAAAATTAATTTGTTGTTTTAACCGTATACTTGTCATCAATGAACATTCGTATTGTCTTTACACTGACAAAACGATTATCGATTGTTTAATCACAACCACTCTTTCGTAGCCTGCGTTGCAGCCGAACTTGTCATATAAAACGGCACATTTCCAAAACTTCATAAAAAACCGAAAACTGCAAATGAATCGTACCCTGACGTGAACCAAAACCTTACATAGTGACTCATTTGCCAAGAGCGAATTACTTTTTTTAAAGTTCGAAGATATATCGCTTCCAGGTAAAACATACACAAAAGCATAAAGCAGAACTTCCCTCTTACACGGCTTGAGTATTCTTTGGCTTTCAAATCAATGTTGTGTAACCCAACCGCCGCTCTGTATTGCATCAAAGAAACCATGATCTAAGCTACATTAACCAGTTCTGATCAAGACAAATCCTTCAGGTAGCTCACCCCTTCGTTACACCATTCTCCATTACTTTCTGCTATCTCAACTGGTTTCGCAGCGAACTTCTGCAATGCTCTTCTCCAATTCAAGTTCAATTATACCGCTATTTCAGCCCCGGGGGGTACTTTGGGAATTTCTGGGTGGGGAACCCTTAGCCTATACCAGAGCTAGTTCAGCTGAATTTTGCTACCCTATACTAGAGTGAACTCCCCAAATCCCCCCATCCATCGACACTGTTGAGGCTGATTTGCGTAAATTTAAACTTACTGATTTGATTTTTTTATATTTTTGAGTGGCAATTCCTGGTTTCCTTAGTCTAGATAAAATCTTCAACCAACTAGTCAGTTTTGTGAAAAATTATACCCTATTCTAGACCCAAACCCTCTGATTTATATACCCTATCCTAGAGTAAACTGCTTGAAAACCATACCTTTCACAGCGGCACATACCTATATATACCTATATAGCCCATATATGGCAGTGCCTCCCCCCCCCCCCCCTCTCGGGATTTCAGCCCACAGATAAGTTTAGTTCAGGACTAAACAACGCCCACCAATACGTAAATGTCACCTGAAATGTGGACCCTTGACTTCTCGCGTGTGCCACACACTTAAGTTTAGTTCAGATATTTCAGTGCTCATACAATGCTCATACAGTGCTCTGACATTGCTCATTCAATTCAACACAAGACAGGCAATGCAAAGGTCCAGCCTAAACAACGCTCATTAATACGTAAATTTAATGTGGACCCTTGACCTATCGCGTGTGCGACTTGCTTGACGATCTAAAGTTGTATAAGTGGACGATATGTTCTTATTTTGAGTTTGTCCGTGGGCGCAAATTTTTCGGATACTCGACAACGCACAATCCACACTCCGTGTCCATCGTCCATCGTCCATCGTCCATTGTCCATCGTCCACCGTCTGGGTTTTAGCACACGCCCATGTTTTGTTGATAAGATGGAACGCGTTTACAATCTGGTGCTAACTAACTGGTAATCATCGACTGAACTAATTGAGACTGTCAGGCACGTGCTTCCGATTTCTATTATTCCTAGATTCCCTGAATCACGCAACTTAAAAATAGGATAAACTGTCACACAATTAAATTGGAACTTTCATGACAAATGCTCATTCAATTCACTTCAAGACTGGCAAAAGTGCAACTGCGCTACCAATCCCTAAATTTTATGCAGACCCTTCAGCTATCGTGTGTGCGACTTGCTTGTCTATCTAAATTTGTATGTATGGACGATAAGTTCTTATTACGAGTTCGCCAGTGAGCGTAAATTTATCCGACACTGTATAAACCAAAATCAACCCCCAAATCTTCGTTTAAAGCTGAAATTAAAAGCACTCCGCTGGTCCTACAAACAGCAAAGGAAAGCCGCAAAGCCTTCACCTATCGCCTGTGCGACTTTACTTGTCTATCTAAACTTGTATGTATGGAGGATATGTTCTCATCATGAGTTTGCCCGTGAAAGCAAATTTATCCGATACTGTATAAACCAAAATCCACCCCCTAAATCTTCTTTTAAAAGCTACAATTAAAAGCACTCCGCTGAACCTACGAACAGGAAAGGAAAGCAGCAAAGGAACTTCCAGAGTGCATTTCGCTTCCACAGAGGGATAAATCGTGCGCACGGACATAAGCGCGACGAAACTATGCGAAATCACTATCCAAATAGACTGCAGAACAGTCGTATTTTTTGCGAACGCGAGCGACGGTCAATATTCGAACAAAAGGTCTGGAGCGAATGTAAAAACGGCGAGGGAGAATGGGGAGAGACGCTAAAAAATAGTTTTCTCGCCTCACACGCCGTGTGAGGCTCGCGCGCTTCACACGCGAGGATCGCGCTTACGGCGCTTCGCGCCTTCCGAAAACGTCCGAAAACGACTGTTTTGCAGTCTACTATCCAAAGGAATGCATGCACGCCAGCATAAAGCTATGACGTCACACAATACGTCATCGCTTAAATATGGAAGTTATATTGTAAACATCTGCATTTACATTTTCAAATAGAACTTTTTGGCCCAGATGTTAGCTGTCAGTTCACCTACTGTTTCTCTCGATTCTATAGATCATTTTCACGTGACGTCATCACTTTCGAAAATCCAAAACTAAAATGCCACCAAAGTTTTTATCCTCATCAGGCATAAGAGACGGTATATTTATATCTGTTTACAATTTTACAGCTCAATAGCGTACTTCGTTTGGAATCCAGAGCATTTTGAATTTCAGGGTTATGGAGGTGCGTGACACAAGGCTACGATCGAGTTTGTCGAAAAATATAAACGTATCTCATGATTTTGAGCCTTTTTAGAAGTTAGAGCATTATGAAAAGTGCTTATGTAAATGCTTGTTTGATCAGTACTGATAATCAGTCGCCTAGATAGCCAAAGTAAGTTCCAGATGTTTACACTATTTTCCTGCCGCCATATTGGTGTACCACGGAGGTACACCAACATGGCGTTTTCATACTGGGCTCTGCAAATATCTGCGAAACATTTCGACGAATATCTGAAGCTTGGGGAAACGCACAGGCCTAAAACTTGGAGAAGTGTCTTATTAAGTTATTTTCTATAACATCGTAAGTTCATAGCTTTTTCCACGGGATGGTTTTCGATTTATTTTTTATTGCGTGACAGTGAAAACGATCTATTGTTTGTTGTTCTTGCATACCATATTTAGTAAGTGACACTTCTCAAAGATCTTGTCTATTTCCAGTGATGGTTTAGAACGTGCGATGAAGTTCAATGAATGAGTTACCAGTAATCGGATACCCGTGTTTGCGCAAAGAACTCTGGGATCGTCAGGGGGCAAACATTGCAAGTCGCTAGAAGGAAATGTATGGCGAAAAGTTTTTTCGACGCCCAAAAACATAGTTTTGGGGAGAGATCAACGCTTTTTCGCAGTTATTTTATCGCAAATGGATTTTGGCAATGTTGATACATGGACAATGTAAGTTTTCGTTTGAATAACCGTGAAATAAGTGATAAAATTTACCGATAAACTCCCTTTTGCTTGCGTGAGGTTTATTGTGAAATACATTGAAGAGAATATTGAAAATTTCAATACACGCCTGATCTCGAGAGGCTACCCAGAGCAAATGGTAGAAAAGGCCCTCCGAGAAGTTAAATATAAAGACAGAAAAGAAGCTCTAAAACAGAAATCGAAAATTGCAGAAGGAACTACTACCATTTGTGTCGGGCAATTTCACTCAATCGTCAATACCAAACTTTGGAAAGCATAATCACACACAAATGGCACTTTTAAATACAAATACTCAGAGTTATATTCAAGGAGCCACCCTTGATCAGTTATAGAAAAGGAAAATCACTGAAATACGTGCTTGTAAAAGCAAAACAAAGGCTTTGAGCAACACAGTAGCTACATAGCATGAGTCGCGCGGACTCATTTGTCATTAAATCAACCCCAGACAGTACAATGATTGCCACCGGGCATATTTCCCGTATTATTTGTATGACTGAGCTTTCAAATAAGCCAAAAGTAGCCTGTACACAACTTAAAAGGCTTTACTGGGTTATTTCCTCTCGATTTATACCTAATTAATTTTGTAATATTTTCAGACCATTTTAATACGCGATGTATATTTCACAATAAACCTCACGCAAGCAACGGAGTTTATCCGTAGATTTTGTCACATATTTCACGGTTATTCAAACAAAAACTTACATATTTCACATATCAACATTGCCCAAATCCATTCGCGATAAAAACGACCGCGAAAAAGCGTTAATCTCTCTCAAAAATCGTTTTCTTGTACCTCGAAACAACTTTTCGCCATACATTTCCTTCTAGCGACTAGCAATGTTTGCCCCCTGACGATCCCAGAGTTCTTTGCGCAAACACGGGTATCCGATTACTGGCAACTCATTCATTGGGTTCGCAATCGAACACTCTCGTACACTTTTTTGGTTAGATTTTGTGCGATTGCCGAAAGATACGTTCAATTACCGAACAGGACGAAGAGATCGAACAGTCCTCGAGTAATATGTCGCAACCATTCAATTGAAAATTCCGGGAGCCAAATCACACGGACCATCAATTCCTAGCCTGCGTCGCAGACAGTCTAAACCGCCGGTATAGTCCGTCTGCGCAACGGCTCCCAAAAGCTTGTTCTGATATCCCGCAGTTTGTGTATCCACTTTTGATTGGATCGCACTTTCTGATTCGATAATTCTTGCGAAGGCGATCACGCAACTACACGTAATGCTAAAAATAATTTTGTGCGAGTTTCCCAAGTACATTTGTAAATTTGTACATTAAACGTCAAATCTAACTTGAGTTGGAAATAAGATGCCTGCAATTACAGACGAAGGTTGGCAAAAAGTGTTCTAAGCCGTGAGAGAGCAGCTTGAAAACGATAATCTTCCACCCAAACAGGAAAACTCGCTTTGTGAATTTCTTGCAGCACGTAGCAAAAAACAGGTGTCAAATTCTACAAATTACACGCGGATAACAACCGACGGAAACCACACAAACCTATGACCTCTAACGGCTCTACTCTGGTGAAAAGTCCTCCTAAAAGCACAGGATTATTGCTTAGCGAAATAATCAAAGATCCCCCTATCGTACCGTACAAAAGGGGCAGATCCTTAAAGATGTACTAGTTCGGGCAAAACTTTCAAAGCGGCTATCACACGTGAATAGGAGTTGTGTAAGCCTGTCACTCCATTGTTAACATTGCGTGATATATTTTGCAAGAATATGACCAATCACAAGGCGCGTAAGAAACTAGCCAATCAGAAATGGATACACAGATCCGTGTGTCCATGCGGGATATCAGAACAAGCTTTTGAGAGCCGTTTCGCAGACGGACTATGTCGCAGATTTTATGACAAGTCCCGCTGCAACGCAGGCTATCAATTCCCGGTTCGAAATTTTCGAAAATTTTGGCATACCTCTTGACGTTGTCCACTTAAATGCTATTCTTGGAAAATTTCGCGGTCTGTCGTGTATTGAACTGTTTTGGAGTCTAGTCGTGTATTTAAACGCAGCAAAAGGGGTAATATTTACAGGTATGGCAGCCCGTTGATAAACAGGCATTGTTAGTGTTGAGTATCTTCGTCACCACGGTGATTTTTTTGTGTAAGCGTGCCCAATGTTTCTTCCAGATCACGCAAGCGGATTTAATCAGGCCAAACATGCTAAACGTTGATCCCGTCGACAAGATGACAATGCGTTTTTGTGGCTGTTGTGTGCTGAGTAGCTTATCGTTTAGACTAAACACCTTTGACTGTATTTCGTGGACTGAGATGAAAATGGGTCTCGATCGACCCTGTAGACCGGGTGTAGATTACAAAACAAAATATATCTTGAAAGTAAGAAGGAGCTGATACAAAATAAAACTCCATAAGACTTCTTTACACTTGTTTATCAAAACAGACAAAAGATACGAAGTGTAGGCGCACAACAGATATCCACATATACTTCCAATGTTTGTACTGAATCGTGACAAATACTTCATCTCCCATGCAGTGTGTAAACGTAGACAACAGATTATGCGTGACAAACGCACAAAAACGTCACCACCAAGATCTAGGAGTTAGTAACAACACCGCAGCACCTCTCAAAAATTCGGAACAAATGGCTGTTCCATTTCATGCAGCTTTTCCTTTTTCTATAACTCCTGAACAAGTTTGTCCGTTCGTTCGTCACGAAGCAACCGTGATATGTTACGCAACCGTGGCATCAAGTATTCGAGTTCTAAAAACGCTTTACTTCGCACATTAAGGAAAACATTAGAAAAGCATTAACAACCCGTCAGTTAAAATTAATCGACATAAACAGAAAATTAAACTTTTACGCCTCTTTTAGAAGAGACACCAAAAAAATCTGGTTCCCTCGATGTGATACGCAATTCCCATCACAGAATTTCTATTATTAAATTTCGATTAGGGAATCATAAATTACGTATTGAAACAGGTAGACACACAATACCGAAGACTCCTATAAATGTGAGAATCTGCTTTATCTGTCATTCAAATGAGGTTGAAAATGAAATACGCTTTCTTTTCTCTTGCCAGTTATAAGATAGGTTACGTTAAAATTGTAAAATAAGTTTTGTTTTTGGTCGTTTTTATTTTATAGTATGTTTTCGTTAATTAGTTTAACTATGCTATGTATTTTTATGGGAATACCTTAATAAATTGTTGTTGTTGTTTAGGCGAACCAGACTGTAATTTTATAGCGAATTTAGGTTAACCGTAACGATTCGCGCAACTCGCTGGCTCCCACATTTTGCAGAGCCCCTCAAAAAGCCAGTTCATAGACCCTATTCATAAATGGCTGCCAATTTAAAATTCTTTTGTATGTATTTAAATTAGCCCAGCTGGCCTCGTTTGAAAGTGAAAATTCTTTTGAATTATCAACTCAAAAACGAGATTAATAGTTGTGCTAATTTTAATACTAACAAAATACTTTTTAGTTGGCAGCCATTTCTGAATAGGGTCTATTGTGCATCCAAACGGACAAATAGCACATGCAGTTAGCCTGAACCTCTTTTGAAGGTTAAATAGTCCAATTAGCTTGTTTTTAGCTTTATTTCAAGTTGGAGATCCTAGCACACACTCTGTACAAACTCCCTTTTTTCCGCTAACGGATTTCTATCAAGTATCTACTGTCGGTGTGTACTGTCTAGTTCACATGCAATTTATCTCACGATGGAAATAGTAAACAGGGAAGCTTATTTATAAGAACTGGAAGCAAGTAGCGAGACAATTTTTATGCTGATATGTCACCGCTAATTTGTATGCTAATTTTAGAATGAATTCCCATAAAATACTCCAGATAACGCTACACGGCTACTTCAAACTGTTGTTTTCATACCTGTGCTTGCTGCAATGAGGCCTTAGTCTCAAACGAAAGACACCCAGAATTTTCGAGGTCCATCGGACGCCGCGAAGCTTCGTGGTTTCTTTGACTTCCATATCAATAGAATAAACGCTTTGAGAACTCTGTCAATCACAGTATTCCAATAAATGGAATACGATCAATCAGCGCTGCTTTTCTTCTTGCTTCATCATCAGTTGTAGCAGATTAGATCCACTGCCGGCGGCACTGTAACCGTGGACCTTGCGTATATTTACAAGGCAGTCTTCACGACTAGCTTCAACGCACTCACGGAGCAGGTGACGTGAACACGCCACTCGGCCTTACACGTGATGCACTGTCGTTGGTTCAAAGTACGCATTCAGCCCCGGGGGGGATACTTCCAGAAAAGTTGGGTGCGCGGTGTGCGGCCCGCTTCCCAAAACCCTTACCCTAGTTATGACCAAAATCTGCCATATTCCCTACCCTATTTATGAGCTGACCAGAAATTCGAAACCCTATTTATGAGGCCCTGTTAGGGGGGGGGGGGGGGTACCCATTTCCCCTGTCTGAGTTTTGCCACCAGCCATGTCGGCATTTCGCAAGATTCCTATGTCGCCTGTAGGAATTTCGTCTCAGAGGAGCTGGGTCGGGAAATTTGACCTTGTTCGATTAAAACGAAGCTACACGTATAACACATCGTAATACCTTTGTTTATTACAAAAAAAAAAAACCGACACAGTGCTCTCAAGTCTCACACATTGAGCATGAGGCTCACGCAAACGAATTCAATCTTGCGCTCTCACGCTGAAACTATTATTTCTCACGCATTGAAGGTTCCTTGCTGCTTTAGTCCAGTACATATATAATTAAGCATCTCCTTGGATATATAAATTTACTCCTTGTATGCTTTGCACTTACTTCGAACACTTTTCAGCACTAGGAATTCTTATGCAGAGCCAGCATTTCTCCGGTCAGTGGGTTTAATGATTAGGCCCAGTTCAGGCGCCGAACTTTTCATGAGCCGAACTTAATTCGAATTTGGAGCGACCCAAATTATCAAAACTACACCTGTTGATTCAGACGTCGAACTTAATTCGCCGAACTTTATTTAGTTTAAACCAAATTACATCGAAAATGTCAGTGATTTTCAGGCAAAGTAAAAACTGGTTGTAAAATACGTTATAATAATTTATGCATTAGGTTCGGCTCATGAAAAGTTCGACGTCTGAATCAAAGCCGTTCCAAAGCCGAAATTTCCGGCTGAGCTAGGCGGGAAGAACGGCTGGGCCGTTCCAAATTCAAATAGCCGTTATTAACTGATTCAAACGTCGAACTTTTCATGTACTTAATTCAATGTATTTGGTTCGGCTCATGGAAAGTTCGGCGTCTGAACTGGGCCTTAGCTACATGTACTTCAATTTTTCAAATTTTCTAAGGGACTGGGGGCATGCTGGGGGCATATTTGGGGCATGCTTTCTAAGGGCTTTGGCATGCTTTCGAGCGCTGAAGTTGCTAACCTCCTGGGAGATGTGGGGACATGCTCCCCCGGAAAATTTTGAAATTTAGACGCTTGGAATTGCTATTTTCAGCCATTTTCCAGTCAGTATTTGGACCTAAAGTACAATCGAACCTATGACTTTTTTTTACCATGTTTATGTTTAACAACCGTTCTTTATCTCAAAATCTCAACGACCTCAATCAAATAATCTCTCCTGTCTATAATCTTCCTTTGAATTTGGCGTAACCCTTACTTTCTGTTGAAGACGAGAAGACCTTGGCAGCTTTCCCCTGTCTCTCTTTTCCTTCCATAATGCCATTTGTTGATAATACAACTTCATATTCTTTTACTGATGACTCACTGATAAAAATATGAAGCAGACTTTTGAAGATTTCTTTCCTTTTTCCTTAAGCGTGTTTAGGCGTTTTAGGCCACTGCTCTCTCAGCTGAGAGTGAGAAAAAATACTCAGCAATGACGGACTCGATTTGTAATTATTCGACCTGGACGTTTTAGCATATATATAAGAAAGCCTGTGTTTCACGACCCGTCGACATCGCGCGTGAGAGAGGAAAACACATTTAAAACTGTGGAAATGCGTCTTCACTTCGACTCAGACGTTTAAAACAATCACTACATTCTCAGTTCCGAAGTTCGTTGTCGGTCTATCTTTCATTGGTGTCGCTTTCTCTATTTCGCTGGAGTAGTCTGTCGTTCGCCGCCAATTCATAGCTCTCATGTCGCCGTTTCAAGGCCATGTCGCTTGTCGGAATTTACCCCTAACAGGGCCTCATTTATGACCTGACCCTTAAAGTGGTACTATGACGAAAATCGCATCTTTCCTATCAAAGCCATTTTAAAACATTAACAAGTAGCCTGTAAGAGAAGAAAAATGCTGTTTACTTTTTTCAAATATCTCTTTTCGTTCCAGAGCAGGGGCGGGGGAGAACACTCTGCGACGCCTGGCACTTTTTTTTGTCTGGATCATCCAACAAAAAGTGACGTCACATCCAGTAAACAAGCGGGTTGAGCGACAAAAAAAAGTTTGACTGCGACATAATCGTTCTCCCTGTAAGTAAAACAGCAATATTTCGCAATCGGCGGGGTATTTCTAACGTTTTATTTGGCCATGATAAACAAAATTTTGTCTTCTTCCTCGCCATATCGTTTGTTTGAGGAACAGAACAATTATTTCTTCAAAAAGACGCTGTTTTGAAGGCGTGTGTTTTTACGAAATGTCGTCGTTTCTTCGTAGCTGAATTCCACAGGAGTCATCGTTTACGTGGAAATAATGAATTCTAGGTAAGTTGCACTCCAAATATCCTATTCTCTTAGGTAGGCATTACACTGAGAGAAAAGCGCAATGTCAGTTTTCTACCCGTGGGAGAACCTATTTAACAGAAGCCCAATTTTTGAAATTTACCATTGACAAACACTTGAGAGTAATGGAGAGCTGTTAATCGTATCACACTGTGAAGACCCACACACATAACGTGGCGGAACTTTCTTGCCAATCGACACTAACTCAGATTCGTGTTCTGGCTTGTGACTCAAACTGGCATTATAAATTCTGTTACGATTTGTTAAGAATCTTAAACGAAATATCTTAACTTTTCCTTGGTAATCCCGTAATAATGGTAAACGCTTCCTTTAACATGTACATAAGCAGGCCATGAACCCCTTAAATATAAACAAGAGGATATTTTTATGGGCGATTCAGTAATCGGGGTATGTCGTGTTTTTTTTTGTTTTTGTTTTTTTCAGTTATAATGTAATTTACTTTTCTGTTTCAACAGTGTTAAATGTCAGTGACACTATAAAGTTTCAATACACCACCCCCCCCCCCGCCCCGATCCTGGGAGGTCAAGCATGCACCTTTAATTGCTTCGATTCCTTTCAACTGCCTTGTTTACAGAACAAGTTCCCTATCTTTTAATCCCTAACTATCAAATGTATTTGCAACTTATCTTGAAAGGTTACTTAGAGATTTTGCTCTATTTTCAGTCTGCTTTCTCTATATAAGCTTACATCAAGACATTTCAGTTCCAGGGAATGAGAGAACCCTAGCAATTCTGACAATTCTCTTTCATAGAGTTCAATTATTTTAATTTATCACGCTTTCAATGTGCAATCTTAACAAACTGTTTGCAAACAGTAATGAAATATCATGCCCCAACACCCAGCCATAAAAGGAAGTCTGGGAACAGGTAATAGCAACAATGACACTGCCAGGCTGGTGAATGTTACAAGCTATTATGAACTCATGTCTGACAATGATGAGTGACCATGAAACATGGTGCGGTGAAACTGAACAACCAGACTGCGACTGACATTGCTAGTGTTAGTGTTGTGAAAGTGATGGCTAGCTAGTAGTGTCTGTGAACTTGGACCAGACCAGAAAAGAAAAGGTTCCATACTAGAAGTTGACTGAGAGTAACAAGTTTGTACTCAAAAACTGAAGAAGCTGCTTGATCAGACAGTCTTACAGCCAGCTTCATCGCAACTTGTCAAGAGTTCCTGGATTGTGTACGTGGGAGGACTCCATGTAATGACATATATTGGGAAGCTCTGCTCAAAAGTTTTCAGGCTTCAGATATAACTATTAAAGGGTAAGGGATTTCTGACAAGTTGAATTCAGGTGTATAATGAAAGGGTACAGAAATCTTTCTTTTAGGGATTTCCCTTCTTCTAGTTCTAAAATGTTGTTGATAATCTCTCATTTACTCTCATGAGCCAGAATGAGTGGATTCTGATATATTGTTCAAAAAGATATTTTAAAACTACTTTCTAGGGGTTTAGAAAAGGGATACAGTATTAACGGGTTGGACCTTGAGGTGGAGCTTCCCCATTTAAAACTATGTAGAATACCCCCCCCCCCCCCTCCTTGTGTAATAAGGATGTTCAAATTGTTTTCTGGAAAAAAGCAAAAAACAAAACAGTGCCAATTTAAGGGATTGTGTGATTATCAGTGTAAGTTCCCATTTGTATTTTGAATTAAAATGGGCCTAACATTATCCACAACAGTATAAAATAACCATACTTTGCAGCTTCAGAGAGAGACTCACACTGATAATGAAAACATAACTTTTATTTTTGCCCCTTCCTTTGCACCTTGTGATATTTTTAGGGAAATTCTCAAAACGTCTCTGCCCAAAGAAAATAAAAAATATAAATGAAAATCACTTTTTTTTTATCTTGAAAATGATCTCTGAGACAAAAACGTCCTTTTTATGGCTAGTTATTATCCTACAATGTGTTGTGAAGAAACTGCTTATAGGAAAATATAAATGTTCAACAAAAAAAATGAACAGAAAAAAAAAAAACAAACTTTTTCAGAGGAGCTCCTATGTTCTTCAACTTACATGTAGGGTAATAGAATCTGTTTTTACACTTTCACACCAAAGAAAACACCACAGAAATGAGAATTATTGTTATTTGTCTGAGCTGCATATTTTTTAAATGGAAACATTTCCCATAAAATTTCTACATTATATTCTTGCCAGTACATGTACGACAACATACCAAATATATTTTGGAGAGAGGAGTACTTATAAAATTAATACAAACTGGTGTAGTTTAATTTTCCATTTAATTTTTGTAAACCTCGTACAGAATGCAACTTTTGGTTAGGTTGCACTTCACTGTCAAGGAAGAAATCACACCAAGGTGGCTTTGCATCTTTATTATGATTTCCATTATCAGTAAAAAAAAAAAATCACACTTGGACAGGTCTCTTGATCATGAGGGTATTTGCTCATTTACCACCTATAAAAAACAACATATAATGTATCATTTTTACGTGTGCTGTAAATTTTTCAATTGAAATCAGTTTGTTTTCACTTTTGGAGTGGTTTTTAAAAAGGATCACAAGCACACCACCCACCCCTCAATCCCTATTCCTACCCTACAACAGTACAGCCAGGATCCCATATCAACCCCCCAACATAAGTGATCACTTACCATAATACTCCTATACTACAATACAATCTTTGTACAGACAGACCTAGATTCAAACATCAGATCTCCGACTTTTTGGTCCACTTCATCTCCATTAGGCCATGAAAGCAACCATTGCAAATGTCCTTATATTTGTTGGTCTAATTTATTGTTGCTCTCAGATTCCCCCTTCCCCTTTGATGCAATTAAATTGGTTTAAAAAAATAAACTGGTTTAAACAAATTAAAGCAGAGGTAGAAATTGAGCCATAAAATTACTATGATTTTAGTATGAGGATATTGAAATATAACTATACTATTAATATCCATATGTTCTATTGTAAAGACAGTGTAACTACTCAAATTGACCTTCATTGTCAGAGACAAAAACCTAAAAACATCTAAACACAGGTCAGTGAGGATATTGCCAGTTTTGCTTTTGCCAACAACCATTCTGCCTCAAAAATATAGAAGATAATGACAATAACAACAGAACCAATGTCTGTCAATTCAATAACCACACCAAATTCCCCTCCAAATTCCTTTCGACACCTTACAGTAAAATTTTGCCAACAGCATAAATTCAACTCAATGCTTTAACGTGCTTCTATCCTTAAATTTTTACCCCTTGAGTAAGAATTTTCAGGTCTATCACATAGAATTCCACAAAAGATTAAAAATGCTGTTTACCTTTTGCAAATATCTGCATCAATTCCAAAGATATGAAGGTATAAAAAATAGAAATATGCAAATGAGGTGACTGATGTTGTCATAACTTAACCCAATATTACATCAGGTTGGTAGGCTTATAGTTAGAACTACAGGAAACACACCTATGGCTATAAAAATTATATACAGCCTGTATTTTCCCATGGCAACTTGCTCCTTTCCAGTCCCCTCTAACCTGATTTCACTAATTCAGTGATTTTCAGCTTGAAAAATGTTAAACGAGGCTACGACTTTGACCTTAAGGATAGCAGGCACTTCAGAGGCTGAACCTTTGGTGAGTGGAAATGCTGAATATTCACTTGCTATAAGTGAAGACAAAAAAAGTAAGCTTTTTGGAGTGACCTTCTCCTTTAAACTGAAAACATGTGAGCTAAATGCAACAAAATGTATATTAAACTTGGGCCAGTTCAATGTGATTTAATACAAGGTTTAAATCAGCCACAAAAAGACTGTTAGCTACTGATATTACTTTGTGAAGGCTTCTGGAAGGGTTATACTTTTATAAAGCATCTGGCAGCAAGTACTATTTTGGTTTACTAAAGAAAGACTCTTGTTACTGCTTAAGGAAACTGTGTTGGTTACAGTAGGTGTCAAAATATTATGGCTTTGATGACATGATAATAGAGATATCAGCCTTGGTAATTTCAGGGATAGTGGATAACCAATCTCCAATAATAGAGTTATGGGACTTCACTATCAAAGTGATGCCTGATGCTTATTATAAATTGTGTATATTAATACTCCTAAAATGTACAATCCAGAATTTTGTTTTGTGGGTAATAGCTCAAATTCATTTTCACTTCTGTGAGGTACAAATATTCTTAAAACAACCAACACTGACAATTTTAAATTACAGTGGAACTCTGTTAATCCAGTTGCTGGGCCACAAAAATCTGACCACATTAACAGTGTGGTTAAAGGGGTTCTTTAAATAAGAAAATGACCGACTGACTGAGCCTTTGTTCAAGCCAGAATCAAGAGGCCGTAATAACAAGGTGGCTATGTGAATGGGGTGGCCATAAGGCAGGGTTCCACCGTAGTGATGAACATATAAGATGATCCTCTCAAACACCTACCCATGAAGATTTTGGAAAGTATAGTTTGTATAATCAGTTAGACAACACACAACTTGGGCCCAGAGCTGACTAGAGATATTCCATTTTATATCCACACCCCCTTCCCCCAGCCACACTCACTAAATAAGTCAATATTTACCACCTAACAGAAAAGATAAAAGTGCAGAAATAACTCTTTCATAGCCCCGTCTAAAGCTCATGTCAACAGAGGAAGAGGGAGTGTGGAAATAAAATAGAATGGCCCTACCAGGGACCATTTATATGGTCTTGGGTACCCAAGACAACCCTTCTCCTGAGTTACCCTGGCCAAGCTAACTTTTCATTTATTTCTTTGAAAATTCAACCAACTGTTTACATCTAGGATCATGAACCTGTCTCACCTGCGAGACAACAGGGGTGGGCGAGTTGTCTAGCCTTGGCTCATGTCATGCCTTGGCACCCTGACAGGCAGGACAACTTTTCTTTATATAAACACTTTGGCTTGGCTAACCAGGACAACTCTTCGCATGGCGAGTGTCACATGCCTAGATTTAGAATTTAAAGCAGCAATATCAATTTACAAAGAAGAGAAAATTAACTCGGCAAAACCCACTGTGATTGAATGACTGAGGGAAACTCA
>NC_138154.1:13942081-14192081 GCF_964199315.1 Orbicella franksi
ATGGAAGGCACATACTTCTTCTGATTCTGCATCATCAGCTGGGCCATTTCTCCAGAAATATTTGAGTTTAGTGGGGTCAATCCTAGGTAACACTGAAAATATATAAAGTACAACAAGAAATTAGTTTTAAAGAGAGAAATATTGGTAGTCAACTCTTTATTAGACAAAACCTGTTTGAAGAGGCCTATGATAGTTTTCAAATTAATTTTCAGATTTAAACTAACAGGCCTAATTTGTCTCAAGTCCCTGGCTGATGGCCAATAAAGGCAAAAAGGAAAAGAATAAAAAATCTTGACCTCCAGGCCTGTTATTATATGAATATAGTAAAGGGATTATATAAGGTCTAGACTATTAAATAGGGAGTATTTTAAGAAATTTATCGTAAATTGATTGAGTTCCATAGTCCTAACTGGAACACCAAAACAAGTGTTTTTGTATTAATAGAAACACTTTGTTTCCATTTGGCTTTTATATTTTAAAGCTTTATACGTTGTACCTTTCTTTTTGCTTCAATGCTATTACAAATAGCCTTTTACTATATCCCTTGAAAATAGGCTATTTTATATGGGAGCACCTCATATGTGTATTCCCATCCTATTCATGCTCTCCCGTTTGGGAATTGTTCATTATTTTTCATTTTTATTTTTACTAGTATTTATCACGAGTATGTGTGTACATTTGTCTAGGGGAGGGGCAGGGAAAAGAGGTAGTGGTGTTTGTATCTAAAATCAGTGCAATTATCCTACCCTTTCTGATTTCTTTTCCATCTCCTTGGAGAACATGTGAGGGATGTGGTTGTTAACGACATCTTTGAACTGCTTGAATGGATAAAGATACTTGGAGACAATCCTAGATACCAACACTGAGCAATCTGCCTTAAAAGAAGTCTGTACTGCCTTTGCTGGAAGTAGCTGAGGGATGGGCAAATCACTGAGGCATGCCTGAGGGGAATGGTCATCCAGTAAAGGATCACAGGTCACCCTGTCCTTGATGGCATGTTGGTGTGTCCAATGCACGGATTGGTTTGAACTTGTCTTTGTTTAAATTCGTGATTTGATAGACAAGTCAAAGTTGTCAGCCACAATTCTGAAAAGATTAAAACAAGAAAATCAGTGTTCTGATTCCCTGCAAGATTAGGGACTGTGCAATAATTATCAGGAGGTGAGGTTGGAAAATGGTCTTCAAGTAGGAAAATATCAGGTAATAACCCCTTTCTATAGGAGTGAATTGAGTTATTTCCCCCCTGCCCCCCCCTCTGATCAGTGAGAAATTTTGTATGACAAAGAGGAGGGGGTGACTGACTTGGTTGATAATTATAGACACCTTTAAAGACATCCCAAAAGCCTGGTTTAGGGAAAAGTCTCTTGTTAAGGTCCCAGTAAAGTTGATCTTGTTACTCATAAATATCAGCAAAAGTACATTGATATGCTGATATCACCATGACACACTTTAATTGATAGGAGGAGTGGGGATGGTGGAGGACAATGATGTTTTGATGTTTTCTGGAGGACAATGATGTTTTGTCGACATGCCAACAAGTCAAAACAATGCGAAGACCTACAAAACTAACGTTACTATTTAAATCACTTACCTGTACCTTGGAAGTGTTTTGAAAGTGTCCGATGCTGAAGAAATTGCCACTTCAAGGGCAGCGGGAGTACTACAGGATGATCCAATTAACTCTTTGCATGTTTCATAATTTTCTGCTGAGAAATTATCATAATCTTGGAGCACAGGGCGTCGAAGGTCATAGAAGTCAATTTCCATGGCATCGTCATCATTGGTCATGGGTGCAGGGACTTGTTTCTCTTGAACTTCCAACAGAAGAAATTCACATTTCTTGGCTGCTTCCAAATTATTTTTCCACGGACAAACTAGGGAGTCATGTTCCTTAGCCATTTGCTTTTGTTTGGAAATAGGAGCGGAATGTGACATGCAAATGCCAAGTTGATTCAGGCGAGTAAAATCTTGGCTCTTCGCACCACTATGTAATAGGACAACAGAAATTCGGTAAGCTAGGGCAGACATCTTCTCGGTCCTAAATTTTGCCAAAGCAGATGAGCATAGTGCCAGGACGTTTGCGGCTTTTTCAGGCTTTGTTTTTGTTCCTCTGGCAGCTGCTCCTCTAATTGCGGAATTCCAGAGGGGACACATTACTGATACCTCATTGCACACGAGTTTGTTAGAAAACGCTGCCATTTCTGCTGGAGATGTGTGCTTCAAAAGGGAATTGTCGGAACGACAATACTCTTTCAGTTCATTTGAGATCGAAGATTTTACCTGTCCACATACAAAAGGCTGCAACTCTTCGCATTTGAAAATCAGACTTATAGCAGTACCAAAGTTTCCAAGTGCAAAGTTTTTGACAATATTTGCCACGTTTTTGGGAGCTTGTTTGTGCCTCTTCCCTGAGGGAAAATTCAGGATAACATCCACTTGGAGCTGATCTTTTTGGGTAGCCTCCTTCTCGATCTCGTTCCCGTCTTCGTTCTCAATTGTGTCGTCCGCTACTATATTTAATGGAAAAATCTCAGATTCCGTGAGCACGGTTGGAACTGCACGGTCGATATTTGGGCTGACGAGAAGCAACGGGCGTTCCGCTTAACACGCAGGATTTTCCAGGGAAAGGTGAAAACTTAACTGCTTTGATGTCGAAGCCGATTCCCTCTTTGCGGCTGGAGTGTTTGGCTCGATCCTCTCACTGAACAACAACGGGCGTTTCGCAGGCGGTAAACACGCGGGGTTTTCCCGGAGAAGGGATGACTGTTTTGAAGTGGATGGTGAGCTATAGGCACGAGGTTTTTTGATGTTTCTCTGCGGTGAAAGATTGTTCATTCGTTTCAAACGCTGCTCTCCCTGACTTTCCTCGTCGGTGTTTTCGCGATTAAGAGCTGTCCTGATGAACTCGATCAAGGTACTTGCATTGCGAATCTTCAACGCGCACTTCGCGCAAACACGGGAAGATTTCCCATCTTGTGGATCCACTTCAACATCAAGATGTATTTTCAACAGATCTGCCAAGGGAATTTTGTCAACTCCAGCCCTTTGAGGGATCTTAAATAGATTTTTGGTCGAAATGTACTTATTCTTTCCCCCGAAATCACCGACTGAAATTTTAAAATAAATGCCACAAAGACGGCACGCATCTGAATAATTGGAATTCTCTACGGGCTTTGCCGCTTTTTTCGGAGTCAGAGAAGAGTTCTTCCGTCCCGCATTCATTCGACTCAACTTAGTAAACCTTCAAAAAGTTTCGAAATTCACAACACAGTAACATGTAATCATATCATATTTCCCTGATTTGACAGGTTTATTCTCAGGGGAGGAGATTGTTAATTGATTTGATTAACAGAGGCGCCAAAATTCTGCCACGCCCCTTCAACACGGGACAGAGGGAAGCTGTTACAGTCTCCCTATTTTTTCCGCCAGCCGTGCCCTCCACCACCCCTACCCACGGACATTTTGTACTCTCTCCAGTTTCGCACGCATCAAAAGACTAAGATGGCGGCCCGTCGAGCTCAACGATCGACCTCTACGATCTCACGGAAAAATAGGGGACTGTGAACAGTCTATACACTAGGCTAAATTGCTCTCATTTTTGTAGCGCATAAATTAAAATGTCATCTGAGCGCGCGACAAACTTAATAGGTACTTTATCTCAATCGGTACAACGTGTCAAATTGTGTAACGCAATTGAATTCCAACAGTATAAAAATGTACGTTTTAGTGACGATTTTATTTCGTCACCAATATTTGTAATTGATTATATATTGGCCAAGTGTAAAAACGAACAACAGTTACAGAACTGTTGCGGTTTTGATATATGTCAAAGGTGTCATACACCAAACTTGAAAATTTCATTTTAGTCTCGTCATAGAAACAAAAAATCTTATGCATCAGTCAATTCCAGCAGTGCCCATCCTCCCCCCCCCCCCCCCCGAGCTAACCCACGGGCATAAGCATTTTTTGCTAAAAAGAAATGAGCAAATTCCCCGGCGTGGGGACACACAAGCTGTCTAAACGCTCCGGGATGGGGACGAAGAAAGAGAGGGTAAATGCCCCGCCCCCGAGATCGTCGCCTTCCAACACCTCTGCAGTTTTTTATTAATCAGTGAATAAAGCGCTCAACATTTCAGTATTTTAATGCAACGGTAACACTTCAAGGACAACAGTACGTGTTAGTTGATTCTGATTATATTTATTTCTTTATATTTTGTTTTTAACAGTTTGCTAGAGGATAGCGTGACGTTAAATATTTTGCTGTATAAAAAACCATTTGTTTTGAATATTTCGACTAGAATAACGACAATCCTGTTAACAATGTTTACAATAAAACAATTATCATTGTTTTAGAAATCTCACAACTTTAATATTTTATTTCAATACTTGATTATAAACATTTCGTTGAAGAAATACCTAAAATTGAGAAAACATACCTTTGAAAACATCTACAAGTTTCTCTAGTCCCTGACGGACAAGTCATTGTTCGACAAACGCCTCGTCTTTCCCGATGAACTCATCCATGGCACTTTCGAAAACACGTGTGTCAAATGCCCGGGGGTCGCCTCGGGGTACGCAAATGCCCAGCCCCCGGGCCGCGATAAAATTGCGAATGCCCTACCCCCGAGACTGACAACGTGAACAAATGCCCCGCGGTTGCCCGGGAGGAGGGGGATGGGCACTACTGGAATTGACTGATGCATTATTACTTTGACTTTTTACAAAACAGGCTCTTCATTTTGTATCAGATCACGTTTACATTTCAAAGGTTTGTGCCGTTATGGCTGTTCGAGAAAGCTGTTGCGCAGGTCAAAAGATGACTTATCTTTAAATTTTTGTTAAATGAGCAGTCCCTACATTAGATTAAGTGTTCATTTAAATGTGTCGGAGTTTGAGTAATAATTTTTGCTCTGTTAGCACAGCTCCGATGTTTTCGCCACTTTAATTAATAGGGCTCACACTTGTGCACTTAAGGTAACCCTAGGGACACCTGCATGACCTTTTACTACAACAACAACAATCAGCAGCCCACGGGCTCCTGCAACAATTTGTTGGTAGTTCCATATATAGATGGCAAAGCTGACATAATAACAAAACTACGAAAATTAAACTACTGTGCTAAGCCATTTGAATCAAGTTATAAAAACAAACTAATCACAAAATCGCTCATATTCAAGACTCGTTTCTATATAAATACACCTGTTGTAACCGCAACCTTCCTGTAACCTTTCCGCAACCTTTCGATGTGTACACATCGCCAAAAGCACCTTGACCGAGCCTCTTTTTAACTTGAAGAGCGTTACAATCAAAGACTTTTACGTGCGCAATACTTTCCGCAGAAGATTGTTGCTTTTTAAGAATTGGGGAAGCTTGAAATTCCGAAAAAAACGACATTCTCAACGCAGGGATGCATGTGAAAGTGATAACGTAATTTTCCTGGGAAAATCAAATTCTTGTAGCACGTGGTAAATAAATTTGCGAGTCACGCACAGTTGAGCTTTGCGCCTTTATATGATAAGGACAGTAAAGCAAAGTAATGAAGCAACGTCATCGTAATTTGCTCATATGCTTTTGAAAAATAGAATATTGGTTACGACAAATTATACTAAAATCGTCACTAAAACGTATATTTCTATACTGTTGGAATTTCATTGCGTTACACAATTTGACACGTTGTACCAACTGAGATAAAGCAACTGTCAAGTTTGCCGCGCGCTCAGATGACATTTTAATTTATGCGCTACAGAAATGAAAGCAATTTAGCCTAGTGTATAGTCTTTCCTGAAGAAAAAAGGTTTTAGACCGGTGGGTTTTTGTCTTAGACCAGTGGGTCTTCGTTTTAGACCAGTGGGTCTTCGTTTTAGACCAGTGGGTCTTCGTTTTAGACCAGTGGGTCTTCGTTTTAGACCGGTGGGTCTTCGTTTTAGACCGGTGGGTCTTCGTTTTAGACCGGTGGGTCTTCGGTCTTCGTTTTTGGGTCTTCGTTTTCGACACATCGGAGACGCCTTAGATAAAGTCGAGAAAGCGTACAATGACCTGGTAGTCAAGCATGAAGACTACACGAAACTCATAGATGATGATACGAAGTTTGAAGAAGCTGAAATTTGGATGGAAGAATGTCAGGGTTCCTTCATGAACTATGTTATGCGGGCTAAGATGTATTTTGAAAGTTTAGTTAGCCAAGAGCAACAAACAAACACCAGCGGAACACCAGCGGAATTTCAAGTATGCAATCTGGAATGGATGTTGTTTCCGGTCCCACCTTTAATGATAATGAACAGATCCCTATTGTTAATTCTGGGCAGGAAAACTCAAAACCACCCCTAAGTAATGGTAACAATAGTTTGAATGGAAATGTACCAAGTTCCAAATCTCGTTAACTATCCTAGTACTTCAGGTAACGCCTGTGGTTTTAAGATGGTAAAGCCAAAATTGCCAAAGTTCGCTGGAGACGTGAGAGAGTATGCGACTTTTAAAGCAGATTTCAAACACGCAATGGAAGCCCGGTACACCAAACGAGATTCAATCACGTTTTTACGTACATGTCTCCATGGAAAGCCCCTGAATTTAATTAAAGGCATGGGCACAGATTATGACGCCGCTTGGGAATATTTGGATTCCATTTACGGCGATCCGCGATTCGTCTCGGTCACTATAAATATGGGTTATTGACCAAGTGTGAGGTCAAGATGGCTGAATATTGGCTAAGTTCTTTTTTTGCGTGTTTATGGACCGAGACGGAGTCGAGGTCCATAAACTTGCAAAAAAAGAACGAGGCCAATATCCAGGCATCTTGACCGAACAAGCTTGGTCAATAAAGGACTTATTATATGGCTTTCGGGGAAATTTTTCTTGCGGGACGCGGCGGATAGTCCCGAGCGGGCAAGATAGCTCCATCTTGCCCGCTCGGGTAACCAATCACAGCGCAGGATTTGATTCATCTTGCCCGCTCACGGAGCTAGCCATATAATAACACAAGATATCGTTAAGTTCCGCGCGGCAGGACGGAGAAGATGCTAGATTTTGTGATCTAGCGCACTTAGTTAGGCGGTGTTTTAACACTCTAAAGGAAGTGGGCGTTCCCAGCGATATGGATAACAGCCACATGTTGTCCATTATTGAACAAAAAATGTGCGCTGACGATCGGAAAGTGTGGTCTAGAGAACTGGAACCGGGCCGGAAAGAAGGCGACATTACAAAGACTCATAGACTGGATGACAGTGGAGATGAAGTCACGCATGCGTGCAACAGCGCCATTGAGAACCGGTTCAAGCACCCGTTCAGTTAATCATTTCCTGAAAGATGAGAGCAGTAAAGGTAACGTAACATGGCACAAATGTTGGATGTGTCGAAACTCAGCCAGCGTTCAACCAGCGAAACGTTCAACCAGCGAGTCGCATACTGTTTGTCAAATACGCTACGCCGGTAGACCTATCTGATTTCTGGAAAACAGAGTCCATGGGGGTCGAGGTAAGGCCATGCGTCTGTGAAGCCGACAAGCTAAGCCAAGTGGAAAGAGAAGAAGCCGAAGTCGTAAGCAAATCTTGCCAGAAAATTGGACAGCAGTGGATGATTCCATATCCTTGGAAGAGGGATCCGAATCTTCTTCCTGATAACAGATTGCTAGCGTTGAAACAGCTAGAAGCAACAGAACGTCGCCTAAAGTCGAACCTAGATCAAGCCAAGGCATATGACGAGCAGATGACCGAAATGGTGAAGATGAATTTCTGCAGGAAGTCATCAGAAGACGAAGTAAAGAATTACAAGGGCCCTGTACACTACATACCGCACCACGCAGTAGTCAGACCAGAAAGGAAAAGCACGCCCGTTCGTGTTGTTTTTAATTCGTCCTCCGTGTTCCAAGGTTATAAATTGCATGACTATTGCATGAAGGGTCCAGACCTGCTGAGCAACCTATTTGGCGTGGTCCTGCGTTTTAGAGAAAGAGAAGTCGCTCTGGTAGGAGATATATCGAAGATGTACCATCGCATCTTTATACCCGAACCAGATCAACAGGTTCATCGTTTCTTATGGAGAAACCTCGAAACCTCCCGCGAACCAGACGTGTATGTCAAAACTGTATTCACCTTTGGTGATAAACCGGCCCCAGCGATGGCACAGACAGCACTGAGGAAAACTGCAGAAGAAAGCAAGATTACCCACCCTAAGGCATCCGAAGTCATAACGAAAAACGCTTATATGGATGATATTTGCGATTCTGTTGACACAGTAATGGAAGCAAAACAGCAAACTGAGGATATAGACACTGTTTTAGAGAAAGGTGGTTTCAGAGTCAAAGGTTGGATCTCCAACAAGCCCGTAAGAAGTCCAAGTCAGAATGAGAAGATGGATATGGCAACGATGTTTCAAGGATCAGTTGAAGAGAATGTTCTGGGCATTACATGGAACAATCAGTCAGACACTTTATCGTTCTAGGTGAACTTTGAACTAATAAACCAAATAACAGAAGCTGAACAGCGACAATCCGAGGTTAAGTTAACGAAGAGATTGTTACTAAGTCAAGTCGGGCGGATCTACGATCCTGTTGGATTCGCCGCCGCGTTCCTTATAAGAGCCAAGATTGGAATGCAAGTTCTTTGGCAAACTGGAGTTGACTGAGACGAGGAACCCCCGCCTGCAATCCGTTACAAGTGGATCGACCTGTTCAAAGAGATGAAGGAACTTAACAAGATAACCTTTAAGAAAAGTTTGTGCTGTGCGAATGCAACCGAACCACCAATGCTGTGCGTATTCTCAGACGCGTCACAAGATGCTTTTGGAACTTGTGCCTACATCCGCCAGAAAACAAACGGTGACAAGTACCAGGTCAGATTGATTGCAGCGAAGTCACGAGTCGCACCCTTGAAGCAGTTAAGCGTACCGCGATTGGAGCTACAGGCCGCAGTCCTCGCTTCCCGTCTAGCCAAAGCTATAGAGCAGGAGTCCAGGCTGCAATTCAAATCCGTGAAGCTTTTCACTGATAGTTCGATAACGCTTGCTTGGCTACAAAGCCCTTCACGTAGCTTCAAGCCATTTGCGTCCTCACGTGTAGGAGAAATCCAGAGCAACACCGATCCGAGTCAGTGGAGACACATCCTCGGTGAAGTGAATGTGGCCGATGATGTTTCAAGAGGAATACGAGTTCTTACAACTGCCTGAAGAATTCTGGCCTCAAGAAATAGTGAAAGTTGTCTCAGAGGAAGATATGGAACGTCGTCATGTGAAAGCAGTCTGCCAACTAAAGAAAGTGGAACAAGTCATCAACCCTGAGAAATTCTTTAGCTGGAGAAAATTGATACGGGTAACCGCACGTATACAAAGGCTAGCCAAGAAGATAAGTTTATGAAAGCACGCTCAAGAAGGAAGAAACGATCCACTAGCCCCTGAAGAACTAGAGAGTGCAGAGACATTCTGGATCAAAGCAGCTCAAAATGATTTGCATCGTCGAAAGGATAAGGGAGAGTTCAAGTCACTGAGCCCGTTTCTGGATGGTAAAGGTGTAATTAGAGTTGGGGGAAGAGTGGACGAGGCTATCGTCTCCTATGACACGAAACACCCCGCCCTTCTTCCAAGTGATCACTGGGTCTCCTGGTTAATAACAAGACATGCCCACCAGTACGGCCATAACGGGGTAGCAGTTACGACCGCCAGAACAAGAAGGAAGTTTTGGATTTTGAAAGAAAACAAACTAAGCAAGGCAGTGAAGTTCAAATGTGGATTCTGTAGAGAAATGGCACACAAGGCGGAGACTCAATTGATGGCAAATCTACCCGCCCTTCGCTTAGCTCCGTATACCCCACCGTTCTACATGACCGCGTGCGACTATTTCGGGCCTTATAACGTCAAGATCTCAAGAAAGAAGACCGGAAAGCATTGCGGAGTTTTGTTCACATGCCTAAACACAAGAACTGTCCATTTGGAAATGGCAGTGGACCTTACAACAATGGAGTTTCTTCAAGTCCTGAGAAGATTCTTAGCCATACGAGGTCGACCAGCAGTCATACTGAGTGACAACGGCTCTCAGTTCGTTGGTACCGAGAAAGAACTGCGTCAGATGATAGGCGACATAAACGAGGAAGAAGTTAAAGAGTTCTGTGGAGAAAAGGGGATGCAGTGGAAGTTTATCACGCCAGGTGCCCCGCATCAAAATGGTTGTGCAGAAGCGCTTGTTAAAACATGCAGGAGTGCCCTGAAGAAAGCTGTCGGCAGTCAAGTGCTAACTCCATTGGAGCTGTACACAATTCTACTGGAAGTGGCTAATCTGGTAAACCAGCGACCAATCGGTAGGATACCAAATGACCCGGACGACGGCACTTACATATGCCCAAACGACATACTTCTAGGACGCGCGTTGTCAGAAATTCCACAAGGGCCTTTCAAGGGAACAAAGAACCCACGCCACAGGGTGGAATTCGTGCAGAAAATTATTGATTCATTTTGGAAGCGCTGGAACAGAGATGTGTTTCCGTCACTTGTACCTAGGAAGAAATGGCAGGTGGGAAAGCGGAACGTGAGACCAGATGATATCGTTGTAGTATCAGATCCCAATGCTCTCCGAGGGAAATGGTCAATTGGAAGAGTGTTAGAAGTGTACGCAGGACCTGACGGTCGAGTGCGAAATGTTGAAGTCAAGACATCCACGGGACTGTATAGCCGACCCATAACCAAGACCGCCGTCATACACCCTGCAGAAGGTGATGACTAGCCAGAAGATGTTAGAGATCAGGACTACGCCCTTATCGGAGCGGAGAATGTTTCGTTGATTAATATCAACTTCGTTTATTGACATTTGATTATTAGTTAGTCGCGTGATTGACAGCCGATGGCGTAATCGCTAAGTAAGTTGATCTTTAAGTTAGAATGACACGTTTTCAAAACCACGAAATCAGAGACAAAGGTCATAAAGCGTTTTGTACCTTACGTTGAACATCGCCAACCAGCAGTGTTTTACTGCTCGATCTGCCGACCCGTTTCGCTGACCTGTTACCGAAATACGTTTGACTGGATATCGCCACAGAAGTAAGTGACCGTTTGTTTATGTAACCCGTTGAATTTTGAGAATTATAGTTTCAATGTAATTTCATGAATCGCTCGCTATTAGGTTTCTTAAGAATTACGTATCTTATGTATCTTCCTTATCGATCGAATAAAACAATACAAAGATTATACGATTCCGTATCCAGTCATTCATCCGAAAACCTTTCTTTCCCCTGGACCAGTAGGTAGGCGGGTTATTTTCCTAGTATTTACAACGGAAATTGTTAACCGCCTGCCAGGGTAACCCTAGCACACAGATAGGGTAGCCCGCCTACCCGGGTAACCCTGGCTGTCTCGTAAACACGACGAAGGAAAAAAGAGGAAATGCGTGAGTGCTAGGGTAACCCGCTTGCTAGGGTAACCCACTTGCTAGGGTAACCCTCTCTCCTTGTAAACAGACCCTATATAATTTTTGAAAACGTTACGTCTAACCTTCCGCCATTTTGTTACATCATTACCAACGAGCTGTGACGTTATTAAGGAACATGTGACCGGTTTAAAAATAAAGTGGAGTTCCGAATTCCGGGCAGATTTCGCTGTGTTGAAGAACGAGAGGGGGCCAAAAAGAAAGATAAGGTACGTGCAGTAAGATGTGACAATACTGCCGAACCAAGAGGGGAATAAGTATGCACAAGATTACTTTTGAGGAGTCGACCTACTGACCGGTAAGAGAGAAGATGAACGAAATGGGTTGAGAGTGAAAGACATCATTGTCGCAATCCCAGGCTCTGACCTTTCCAAAAGTTTGGAGAATGTTCAAAATAGTGGCGGAGAAAACAGTTCGCAGCGTTCAGTGGGTGATTTTATTTTGGAAAGAAGGACAGTGATCCGAGTGAAAGTTCTCAAAAGTGACCAACTGTCGAAAAATTTGCTAAACAGGCAACCAATTCAACTCGTAAGAGGCCGGCCATGACAATAAATCAACTGATGAACGGTGCGTACAAAACTCCAATTGGTACATTGTATTGTAAAGATCACCAAAATTGATCCAAACCGTGAGTAGTTGGTCTTTGTTCCTGTTTTATTGATATATTTTGATTGTGTTACGTATTGACATGCTACAATGAGCGATTTTTAAAGAAAAAAATATCCTAACCTCGAAAAAATAGGTGTCATATTTACATCCTTGCCTCTCCATAACGGTAGCCTAGGTAGCGGACGATTTAAAAACAGGGAAGGAGGGGGACCTTTTTTGCAACGCAGACTACATAATAGCCACCTCTCTACAACGGCCACTTTCCTCTGTCCCCAGGGTGGCCCTTATGGAGAGGTTCGCGGCTGGGATAGCTATTATGAGATTTAATAGATAGCTGAGATAGTGAGCTGAGATTGTGGCAGGATATTTGTCACGCGTCACGGAAGGTCGCGACTGCAATAGCAACAATGTTTATATGATCATATGTGTTAGTATACCTAAACTTAAATGTACAAAGTATAAAGCGCAGGTTGAGATTTTGTTTGATACTTCGCAGTTTAGTTTGAAGGCATATTTATGGAAAGCAATGGTGTGAAAACTAATAGAAGTCCAAACCAGATGTTTACACACACCCTTAAATCAAGCTGGAGTATACCTAGCTATTGCCGGTTTTCATATGACGTCATCATTTTCCAAAATTAAAAGTAACCAATCCTTCTGAAGTTTTAGTTTCATCAGATAGAAGACCCTCTAAGATCTTGACGTTTTACAACGTTTAAGTTTGACAGGGTTCCACATTTTATTATAGAGAACGATTGAATTTAAAAGTATTTGCGTTGCGTGACATTAAAATGGCGGCCCGAGAGGGCTTCCGCGTAATATAAGGTCAGAAGAGGAGTTATCGTTCACGTTTTTGCTCACTGAACAGTTCAATTATCCGGTAAAATCATAAATGTTCTTGTGACATCGCAGCCTGCGAACAGGCTCTTCGATTCCAGTGAGTTGTGTTTGTTTGCTTATTGTGCTTTGTTTTTTTATTTGTCTATTTTTCTTGTGTGTGTGTGTCTGTGTTTTTTTTGCGATCGGAAACTCGAAAATGAACGATAGCTCATTAAACAAAGGAAGACCCACCATATATCTTTCCTTGGAGCCAGTTTTTTAACGTGTTTGCCTGTCCCTTCTAGCTGAAGACTCAACTTTTCCGGGCAAACTGGTCTGAGGTCAGTGTTACACAGTTCAACTCCTGTCCCTCCTCGAGATCCTCACGCACACTTTCGCTTGTTAGACTGATTAAAAGCAGTCTTCTATCTCCTCACAGCAATAGCATTTGCTTACGTTTGTCAGGAGATCGCAGCAACAGCTCCCACAGGTACACCTGCGTGTGAAATAAGTTGTTCGAAAGTTAGGCAAACTGCTGTTTTCAGGTTACTTTCCATAGATTCAGCCATTTTGTAGATTGAGCATCACTCGAACATTCGCGACCAGAGATTGTTGGCAAGGCCGACTTACAAATCGCTCTTGCCTCCGCACATCGCTTTCCAAGCGCTTTTTCAAATCTTTCTTAAACCATGCGTTTTCTTTCGGCTTCCTACTGAAGTTTTCGAGCCACCTTTCTCATCTCCATCGGGCAGAAGCTCGTCTGCGTACGCCGTACCAGCGAATCGTTTCTTGTTTTTGGATTCAGAAACACACGATCCTCCATTCACGACATTTTACACATACAAATAGGAAATAACGTTCGATTGTTCGCCTTTTAATTATCAGTCGCATTGTAAGCCCGTCAAGCTTTCGGATCAGAGGCGAAGGTATACTAAAGAAATTTAAAAGGTAAAAAACGCGGTGGCCTCATGGTTAGTGCGCTCGTCTGCGGAGTGAGCGGTCCGGCCGGGGTTGAGTTCTGGCCAGGAACATTGTGTTGTGTTCTTGGGCAAGACAATTTACTCACACAGTGCCTCTCTCCACCCAGGTATTTAAATGAGTACTGGCGGATTTAATGCTGGGGGTAACCCTGCGATGGACTAGTATCCCATCCAGGGGGGAGTAGAAATACTCCTAGTCGCTTCATGCTACAGAAACTGAGATAAGCTCCGGCCTGCTGGGCCACTTGGCTCGTAGGCGGACTTAACCTTTTTCTACCGGTAATGTATAAAGCCGAAAATCCCTTGCTCTCTGGCCCTTTGGGTACAATTCTCTTAAGAGCAAAAGCAATTTGCTCTCAACGCATTCACATTACAGATTAGTTACTGTTACTGTCGACAAAATTTTAGATCGAAGATACATTTCATAGAAGGTCTCGACGTATCTTGAAGATCTTGAATTCCAGCTTGCCCTTCGGACAGGCAGTTTTCATATTTTACTTCCCTGCCCTTACTTTTTTGTTTTATTTAGTTGGCAGACCTTGCCCATCCGGCATGTGAGAATGAAAAGTTACTATTTAATTGAACTGTAATAACATGAATGAACTGTCATAAACTGAACAACAGTAATTTCAATATTATTTTTCCAATTATGCAAGTTCAATTCAAGAAAACGTTTCAACATAAGATCATTTGTATTAATTGAAAGAGCTGCAGATGAATCAGGTCTACAGGTGAAAGGATTGAGTCTACTTCCAGTCATATACACGAATCAGCGATCACGTTTTTTGTGACTTTTCGTTTGTCTTAAACTCCGAACACCCCCGTTTTGAAATGGATTTATTGTCCAAACCGTCACCTAGAATACATTTAGAGCTCTTTTGGTATTTATGAGTGACATTTCAAAGCGAAGACTGCCGATCAATTTGTGGAACAGCACGTAATATTTCAAATATTTGTTTACCTGTCTGCCTTCTCAACAGAAGTAATCAAGGGTCGCCTTCCTCGTGGAAAATGCGCGCGTACTGATAAATCCGATACATGCTCATAACGCTCGCCAAAAATTGCTCTTGCTTCGAAATTCAAAAGGTACATATAATACTACAGATAGTAGCCGCGATGTTTAGTTTTTCACCTGATCACTGAAAGATCAGATCATGATTACGCTAGTGAAGAATGCTTGAAGTAGCTGTTGGCTTACAAGGTTCTGCAGATATTGGCTAAACGAAACAATAGGTAAACAACACAAACATGTAGAGGTTTTAACGAGGTGCAGGTCGACTGGGGGTTGGAAAATACGATATGAATTGCAATGAGAACTCTCAACTATATCGTCACGTTTTCGCGACTGACAGATATAATTTCCCGCAAGAGTCACTACGTGTATCATATTGTTTTATAAACAATGAAATTGAAAAATTAACATTGTAGCTTGCACATGCGTCGAGCCGTGATACCCCGAGGGTTCTCTTTAATTAAAGCGAACGAGTTGTCAAAATCTTGACACCTTTTGAGGGGCGTCTGTACAGGCTCTCCTTTCACCGGCACACTTCGCTCGCCGACTTCGCTTTTGCTAGAATGAAGTGTAACAGAAATCGACCCTATCTCCCGCCCTCAGCCTAATCCCCGTCTCTCGACCGAACAGGAAATGACTGACATTTCAGGCTACGCCTTTGCTTGTCCCGCGCGCAGCGTCTGAAAACCTGTTCGCACGCTATTGTTAGTTATTTTTGGAGCTAACTAAATACACACGTGAGACCGTCAAACAAACACATTGCAAGGGTTATATGTCTTATTAAGATTCCTGTCAGTTCATATTATGCAAGGGGAAAAGTCCTTACTCGCCATAGAAGTCAATTTAATGAAAGCAGCGACGAAGACTTGTATGACTAGTATGTATCAGAGCTGTATATTGCAATCCCGGGGGGGGGGGTATTCCCAGAAAAATTGGGTGGGGGTGTGCGGCCCGCTTCCCAGAACTCCTACCCTATTTATGACCAAGTCTGCGATTTTCCCTAACCTATTTATGACTTGACCAAAAATTCGATACCCTATTTAATTCAATACCCTGTTTCGGACTTGCCTTATGATTAGTTCCCTGTTCAGACCAATGTGAAACATAATTTGTGAAGGGCTTTTGTTGATGGTCTTATCGATAATGATGAAAACAAACAAACATACATACCCGTATCAAGACTGAATGGCAAAAGCCATACCCTATTTATTACCAAAATAGCCGAAATCGATACCCTATTCATGACCAAAACGGCTGAAAAACCATACCCTTTGGGGCCGCACATACCTGTATAGCCCACGTAAGGAAGTATCCCTCCCACCCCCCCCCCCCCGATTGCACTTTGCCCAATCTGCAATTGTCTCACTCGTTTTACTACTTCACTCCGTTTGATGAACCAAAAAGACTGGTTAACACATAATTATTATAAACATAAGATCGGTTCTGACAGTTAATCATAGAAAACGAAGATTCTAATCCTATTTTGGCTTATCGAGGGAGAAGAGAAGGCCAGAAGTTTTGTTTCTGAGTGAATGTTATCGGTAAATACTTGACTACAAGTAATTTATTAATACACCGTTTTTCAGTCTTGAATATTTCGCAATAGGCATAGAAATGTTGTAAAAACAACTCACCGTTCTTCCCCGAGCTCATATGCTGTATTTTCACCGGATCGGAAAGCTCAACATCAAAATCGTTCCCTGAAGTCCTTTCACTCTTGCGGTACCGTGCGGAAACAATGCGTTCGCCCTCAACCCGGAGAACGTTGTTTTCGAAGCTTGAATAACTCGTTCCTTCGCAGCGTAGCTTGCCAAGATCTTCTGTAAACTGAACCACGCTAGAATGAAACGGATCCAAAACGGGAAGCCTGTAAGCAACGTCGCCGGAGTTTAGACAACGGCGAATTTTGCAGCAAACGCATTCTACACATATAGAAAGAATTTCGCAATAAACCTACTTAGTATATTACAAAGTTCACTTTTAGCCACAAACTAACTGCTAAATTGGTTGCATATAATATAGAGTACTCTCAACTTAGCAGTAAATTAACGGCTAAATTTGTTGCATATAATATGCAAAACTCTCGATTTAACAGTATATTAACGGCTGATTTTTTCTATACAATGTGCAAAACTCGCGATTTAGCCGTAAATTAACGGCTAAATTTGTTGCATACAATATACAGAGCTCTCGATTTAGCAGTGAATTAACGGCTAAATTTGTTTCCATAAAATATGCAAAACTCTCGATTTAGCCACAAATTAACGGCTAAATTTTTTATATACAATATGCAAAACTCGCGATTTAGCCGTAAATTAACGGCCAAATTTGTTGCATATAATATAGAGTACTCTCAACTTAGCAGTAAATTAACGGCTAAATTTGTTGTACAAAATATACAGGGCTCTCGATTTAGCAGTAAATTAACGGCTAAATTTGTTCCCACATGATATGCAGAACTCTCGATTTAGCCACAAATTAACGGCTAAATTTTTTGTACTATAATATGCAAAACTCGCGATTTAGCCGTAAATTAATGGCTGAATTTGTTCCACATATATACAGTGCTATCGATTTAGCCGCAAATGAGCGGTTAAATTTGTTGCATACAATATTCAGGGCTCTCGATTTAGCGGTAAAGTATTGGGTAAACTTGTATAACATGTAAGGTTTCCAATTTAGCCTTAAATCGACGGCTAAATTTGTTGAATAAATTACAGGGCTCTTGATTTAGCGATAAAGTACTGGCTAAAATTGTATAAAATGTAAGGTTTTCAATTTAGCCTTAAATCGACGGCTAAATTTATCCCATACAATAAACATGGCCCTCGATTTTGTAGTAAATTAACGGCTAAAATATTCTCGATTTAGCAGTAAATTACAGCGAAATTTGAAAATTTAAGTGGGCTGTGAATCCCATTTACAGAATTTTTTTAAACTTTGCAAAAAATTTCAATGGTAAAAGATGCGTTTCATCGTGCTGTTTGTATTATAACCACTTAAAAGCTAATAGTACGTAATGGTGTTTTTAGCAGAACATACCTATTGGTTTTCGAAAATGATATCAACGTGTTCATCAATAATGGGATAATTTTTTTGAAAAAGAACTGAAAAGAGCTAAGATATAGGGTGTTATGATACACAAGACTTTTGTTTTGATTCCGCCGAGGGGAATCCTAACAGAGAACTCATTTGAGTTCAGTGGAAAAAATTATCTCCAAACCCATGGTGTCGCAATGGGCACAAAGACAGCAGTGTCTTTTGCAAATATATTCATGGCGGAGATCGAAACAAATTTAATCCAGCAAAACAATACCAAGCCAAGAGAATGGACACGTTACATTGATGACGTTTTCTCCTTTTAATTTGGGACTGTAAAAGAAATGAAGTGGATCGTTTCATTGAACAAGCTAACACATTCCACCCAACAATAAAATTCACGGCCGAAATATCAGAGAACGAAATAACTTTCCTTGATACAGTAGTGTTCAAAGGAGAGAGATTCATAGAAAAATCCATCCTGGACATCAAAACTCACTACAAGCCGACCGAAACTTTTCAATATACCCACTTTACCTCGTGCCACCTCCCGGGGATAAAAAGAGGCTTTATCAAAGGCGAAGCAATAAGACTGTTTAGAACAAACTCTTCAAAAACAACATTTGAAGAGTGCCTTGCAAACTTCAAACGACGCCTCGAAGAACGCGGGTATCCGAGGAAATATATAGAAAGGTCCCTGTCAGAGGTCATCTTTGACCCAAGACAATCGGCTCTTAAACCACAAAAACAAAAAACGGCAGAGAGACTATTGCCTTTTGTCACTACATACCACCCTGTAGTAAAGAAACTTAACAAAATCGTGATGGAAAACTGGAGTTCCATAGAAAATCAACCTCTGCTGAAAACAATTTTTAAAAAGCCTCTGATCATATCTTACAAAAGAGGTAAGTCTCTAAAAGACATGCTTGTAAGAGCAAAACTATAATCTGAAGGCTTTTGATAATGCGACGCAACCACAAAAACCACATTGGGAGTCCGTGCAGGCCTGTCTCTGTTTTTTCCTGTCTAGTTTGAAATTTTTCCAGATAGGCCCCTTCCCTCGTGGAACCATTCTAGCGTGCATAATCAGTTTATGCACACAATATACAAATGTTACGAGCACATTTCAAAGCTCATAAAAGGCTTTCAGCCTTTTCCCTTACTAAGGAATTCCAACAATGAGCGGATTGCCGTCCAAAACATTTGTATGCGTTCTACTAGCCGTTTAGGCGAATTATACAGTAAAAAACGCCTTCTAACAAACACAAGCTCAATTTTACGACCATCTGGATCGAAAATGGTGACACCCGATTGGCTGATATACCTTCTATAAAGGGCCAATAGGAGCAATGCAAACTCGATCGTAAACTGCAAAAATCAGATCTTTTTCAGTTTAACGGGAACGGAATTGAGAAAACATCTCTACCTTTCCCTCAAGCAACTTGCAACACTCTCTGTCTTCAAACAACAGCTGAAGAGACTCTGAAAGAGTCGAAACCGCCGGTCCTGTTGTAGCCACTGCAACTGTTGCAGCAACAATGTGCGATGACTCAAACACACAATACCTCCATCCCAGTAATGGTGAAGAGGAACTAGATACAGATAATTGCATCGCGCCACCGAAAACGCCAGACTACCGTCCAAATGAGGACGACGACGAAATGCTTAACACCGATGAAGAAAATGATTCGGAGAACAGCCCTCCGCCATCACAACCAAGACCAACCCAGAGCCCGCCAAGGGGACGCAGGGAAAACCACCTGCCAACGAGCAACAGGCCTGACAGCCTGCCAAAATCCAACTTGCCGAAGCGAGGCCAAAAAAGAAAATACACAGACCACAAGACTGTGGAGAACAAAATAGCAAATACTGAAAACTCTATAAAACTATTAGAGGAACACCTAACAAATCGGACTTGTCCGAAATCTTTGCGATACACGACGAAACCAAATATTTCGCCGGATAACATATTTTAAAAAGAAATCAAGGATATCAAGCTAGATGCTGAACAAAGTCTAGTAGATGCCTTAACTCGCTTCTACAAACGTAAGCTCGACGGAGAAAGAGAAAGAAATTAAGGGCATTTTCGCAACCTAATGCTCGCAGAAACAAACATGTAAATAGGCAACCTTTCAACGACATGCTATCGGCGAACCACATTGTAAACCACAACAATGTAAACTTAGCCGATTTGCAGAAACAGATTTCAGATTTAAAAGAAATCGTTTGTTCACATGTATTTAAAAACTCTGAAAATAAACAGGATAAACACTATCACAGTGTGTTCTCTGACTCTACGAAAGCTGGCCACAAAACCAGCAAGAGTATTTCTAAAAACAAACGACGCAAAAACCGTAGAAACACCTCTGGAAAAAGGCGGGCAGCCAAAGAAAGGGAATTAAATGAAAAATTCCTTAAAAACCTTTCAACCCATCAACTATCTGACGACCAAGTCAACGTGCTATCAAGGGGTCTCAAATTTATCCCAACGCCCGTGACTAACAAAAGCATAATTAGGCGACAACTCTTGCAGGATTTTGAACAATTCGCGAGAAGAATGCACCTCCAGTACATATATCACGGCTAAGATAAAGAACCACATCCTTTTCATGTCAAATCAAATCGGATGCCTCCGGTTCAACAATCCATCACCCTTGAAAGCTATTTAGAAAGTGTCGAACTATAAAGTGTCGTTAATTTACGGCTAAACATGGGTCTAATTAATACCCTAGAACAAATTTAGCCGTTAATTTACGGCTAAACATGGGCCTAAATTAATAACATAGAACAAATTTAGCCGTTAATTTACGGCTAAGACTGGGTCTCATCAGATAACATGGAAGAAATTTAGCCGTTAATTTACGGCTAAACATGGGTCTTCGAATAACATGGAACAAATTTAGCCGTTAATTTACAGCTAAACATGGGTCTCAGTACATAACATGGAACAAATTTAGCAGTGAATTAAGGTTACAGTATACCTTCAGGGGTGTCTCGCGCGCAAGCGATGTAGCGCGTGCAGTTTAAGCTGTAGATACCTAAATCCCATATCAAATTAAAGCTTATGAAGCTGGCTATCAAACTATACCAAGAATTTTGAAAGAAAATGAATTGTCGAATTTTTCACGACCACTAAATGCGAGCGCCCGAATCACCTTTCGAAAGCTACAAGTCAAAGCGAATTTCGTTTTTCGCCAATTTAATTCTTTCCTCGGTTTCAGGGCCCAAAGCGCTCAAAAAACGTGTCTGCGTTTTGGCATATTCAATTGCAGTAAAAAGTTACAGAACATTTTCGAAATAGGATTAAAAAAATGTGGAGTGATCGTACAAAAATCGCTCTCGAAGATTTCGTAATTAACAATTCCCAGACACGCTTTTGTAGTTTATATGTTAAACTAGCCACTGTCCAAATTTAAGAGCAATTGAACAAATTCCCTTTGAGTTATAACTCTTTAAAGTGTCTGCTTCAAGTGAAAAAATTTATTCGAGAAAACAGCGCTAAGAAAAATTTTCTGCTTCGCAAACAAACTCCGCCCACAAACGCCTTCAACTGGGTTCTCAGATAACTAAGCCAATCAGTGCAGGGAAAGTTTACTACCGTTAACCTCCTGGTGAAATTTACGCGCGAATCTCTAAAAAACTCTTGTTTTTCGCAATGCGCTCAAGGAACCGAAGGCAGAGAGATAATTTTTCTGTAGCTCGGGTTTTTCTTGAAGCTCGTCTGGCAAAATGGGGAAGATTAAAAAGGATACGAACGTTAGAGTGGCTGAGCGAGGGAAACAAACAAAAGAAAGCGCCGAGAGCAACTGTGTGTGGGCAACTGTGCATGAATAATATTTCATATGGTCTCAATGAGTCCGACGATTCGTCGATATCGGACTCATCAGAAGAGTCTCTGTCAGCATCCCTGTTATTGCTGTCAAGTTCCGAAATTTTTACAGAACCTTTCTTTTCTCTTACCACGAATATTTGCCCGCCTTATACGATAACTATAGCTTCGTCCGCGTGGCGAACTTTCGCTTCTTCACTCGTTGATATATTTTCATTCGTTCTTCGCTGTTCTCGCTTTTTCGAACCGGTCCATGGTTTAAACGTGGTCTATGTTTACTTATAACTTAATAGAGACATGCCTAATACCAAAAATGCTGGGTAGTCAGAACAACAATGCTGATCAACTGAGTAGTCAATTCGTGACATCCATACCGGTAATTCCCGCGAAAATCGTCTCGGTTGATTGCATACGCGCCATAGGGCTGTCAATCAAGAGGTAAACTTTTACTTCCGGTGAAAACATAAAACCGCCATTTCTCCGTCAATATTTAGCCTTTTTCAAATTTTTTTTTCAGAAATTAGAGATTATTCTTCGACCACTAGTTTGACCCAAAAATCCAAATTTGAAGAAAATTGCCGACCCGAAGGTATACTGTAACCTTAACTTCTAAACATGAGTATCAGAATATAACATGGAACAAATTTAGCCGTTAATTTGCGGCTAAACATGGGTATTGCTACATAAAATGAAAAAAATTTATAAGTTAATTTATGGCTAAATTGGGCAATTGTAAGTATTTGGAAAAATAATTAGCCCTTAGTTAATGGCTAAGGCCCAGTTCAGACGCCGAACTTTTCATGAGCCGAACTTAATTCGACTTTGGACCGACCCAAATTATGAAAAGTACACCTGTTGATTCAGACGTCGAACTTAATTCGCCGAACTTTATTTGGTTTAAACCAAATCACATCGAAATGTCAGCGATTTTCAGGCAAAGTGAAAACTACTTGAACAATACGTTACAATGATTTATGCATTAGGTTCGGCTCATGAAAAGTTCGACGTCTGAATCAAAGCCGTTCCAAAGCCGAAATTCCTGGCTGAGCTAGGCGGGAAGAACGGCTGGGCCGTTCCAAATTCAAATAGCCGTTCCTAACTGATTCAGACGCCGAACTTTTCATGTACTTAATTCAATGTATTTGGTTCGCCTCCTGAAAAGTTCGGCCTCTGAACTGGGCCTAAGTTCCGCATTGTATAATAAAAAGATAAATTTTTATATATGTTTACTGAAAAAGTTTTCGGCTAAAAAATTTTGATATATATAGAAAAATTTAATGCAAATTTTTTATTTATACATATACCCCTGTTTGAAGTTTGAAGTAAAAGTTATGGCGTTAAATGACCTTGTAGCTAAGATTTATCGATGTCTTCTCGAAATGTAGACGACTTTTGGGACAAACACAAAGGTGCAGTTCGGCTGCCTGTTGTCTACCGTCTTGTCTTCGACCAAAAACCAACACTACTTTGTGAGGAATAAATCGATGGAGGAAATGTGTCGTTTCACTTTGCTGGCTTTGATTTCTGTGCGCAAAATATATTACTTTAACTTACCGAGTTGTGTGGCTCAGCAGATGGCCATGATTCGCGGTTATAGAACCATCTTACCGAGTTGTCTAGTTCGTTATAGCAGGTTAAATGAATGGAAACAGAAGCCGCACATTTAACTAGAGAATGTTGGTATGTAAACAATCACCTAGAAAGAATGTTCAGCTAATTAAACGGCTTAGTGAGTAACAGTTTATTTATTTTACATGAATGTAAATGATTATGTTGTTCTGGTCCCCTTTAGTCTCAGGTCATTGAAAGTAAATTAAAAATAACAAACAAAACTTGGCATAGACGCAGAGCCTGAATTATGAAATTGTGCAAACCAAACCGAATTTCCCTTTGAGCAAACGAGAAGATTTTCATGAACGCAAATCGAATGGGAGCTTTAAAATTGCTTACAGGCCAGAGTTTAAGCTTGTTCTTTTGTTTACGTTTTGAATTCATGAAAATGAGAATGAAAATGAATTCATGCTGAGTTTACGTCAAAACATGAAATTTTGAAGGCCTACTATTTTTGCGAGTCTACGGAAACTGGCACCGTCAAGAAACGTTTTGAACAACAAATCGGCCATCGTAGTCTAGACAGGGGACCTCTTCACTGGCGTGGACTTTGACACTATATCTGTCTCTGTACAACCTCGGTTGTTTATGAAAAATGTTGATTTTAGCAACAGACAGAGGTTGAAAGTAAGCTAGTTAACTCATTTAAGGTATATATATGAAAGTGACGGTGTCGAACGCACTCATGATCTTTGATTACTACTAGTTTAAATTTACATGTTTCTAAAGCTGTTAGGCTAAAGCTATCCCAGAAGACATTGCCGACAGTGATAACTTTTTGCCATCATCTACATTCATCTTACTGCGTTCGACAGAACGCAGTTCTAATCGCGTAATGCATAAAAATTCGAGAACTGTGTATTTATCTACCTAGCTATCTATGCATTTGCACCCCCCCCCCACCCCACTCCCCCCAAAAAAAATTCTTCTGGGGCGAATGATGTCATGCCCATGTGCTTTCTTCCTAGTGTTGCGCAATATTACGGACTTTCGAGTGTCGAGGAGGCTTATTGTGGACTGTAGCGGATACTGAAGTTGTTTATTTAAAGTTCGAAGTCACTGTTAATGGCATTTAATAACCTTGTGGACATGTCTTCACGAAATGTGTGCGACTTTTCGAGGCAGCTTATTGAAGACTGTAGCGGATAAGTTGCTTATTTAAAGTTCGAAGTTAGTGTTAATGGAATTTAAAAGCCTTGTAAAAAGGTCTCCACGATATGTGTACGACTTTTCGTACGAACAGAAAGCTGTAGTTTGGCTGCGTGTTGTGTACCCTCTTCTCTTCGACCGAAACCAAAGCTGCTTTCTGCTGAATAAATCAAAGGAGGAAATGAGTTTCACTTCGCTGGCCAAGAGTTTAGTGCGCAAACTATGTAATCTTAACCCAACGACTGATGAGTTCAACTCCCGCAGGGTTGCTTTGGTACACGAACATGTCCATCGTTTCATTGTTTCGGAAGTGAAAATGCCCTGTAGCTGTTACCCCAAAGCTAAGGCGATTCACAGTCGTGTTCGTAAACAAGATAATTGTCCTAGTTTTGGTACTAAAAGCACGTCGTCCCGCATACCGACTGAACATGTAAACATGGTTGGTGTCGATTTACACGGTCAGTATAAAACATCCATTACGGACTGCGGACGGCGGACGGCGGACGGCGGACTGCGGACGGCGGACTGCGGACGGCGGACTGCGGACTACGGACGGCGGACGGCGGACTGCAGATGGCGAACGGCTGACGACGGACGGCGGACGGCGGACGGCGGACGGCGGACTGCGGACTGCGGACTGCGGACTGCGGACTGCGGACTGCGGACTGCGGACTGCGGACTGCGGACTGCGGACTGCGGACTGCGGACTGCGGACTGCGGACTGCGGACTGCGGACTGCGGACTACGGACTACGGACTGGGTATAAAACACAGACTTATATATAAGATTACACAATACATGTATAAACGAGAACAAACCCTCTCGTATGCACGTGCTTTGCGATCAATTCACTTGTTTTCGTCCCTGCTGAAGGGAGACCAATTTCATGCCCACCTAACAGCTCAGGCACAAAATGCTGTCCCTAGAATTTTTGTTTTTGTAACATACCAAGCCTACCAAAACTCGAACGCACTCTTTAATCTACGATTAATACTAGTCTTGGCTAAAGTCTCCAAACAAGCGGCCCACCAGGCCGGAGCTTATCCCGGTTTCTGTAGCATGAAGCCACTAGTAATATTTCTACTCCCCTGGATGGGATGCTAGTCCATCGCAGGGTTACCCCCAGCATTAAATTCGCCGGTACTCATTTATACATCTGAGTGGAAGAGAGGCACTGTGTGAGTAAAGTGTCTTGCCTAAGAACACAACACAATGTTCCTGGCCAGGGCTTGAATCCGGGTCGCTCGATCCGGAGTCGAGTGGACTAACCATGAGGCCACCGCGCCTCCACTTTTCTATTTTCTAGCTGCCAGAAGCTAGAGCGCGTCGTTGGAGTTACATTTGCTTCTTTTTCCGTCATGAGCCTTTTTTTTTGGTGGCGGGGCGAGGGAGAGGGAAAGGAGGTGGGCACAAATTGCCCCCCATATGTCTCCAAAGGTATCCAATCAAAGGTCATCAAACTCCCATGGTAAGTTGCGTATATCCGAGCTTGTTTGCTGTAGTGAGAGTCACGGATCAATCATGACGTCGCAAATGCCAAAATGGGGCGGAGCGCGAAAAATGGCGCACGAAAAAATAGGCGAGGAGCGCGGCACTGGAACCTCGATTCTAGCTTGCTACGAAGCCTCGCACCAAGCCTCTTGCTACAACTCCTTTTTTCGCCCCGCCGTTTTATCGCGCTGCGCACCCTAATTAATTGGAGGCCAAGAAGAGGCTAGTCCAAAATTGATTCCAAAAAATCAGAAAAATATGTTTGTAAGAAATGTGAAGATTTTGGTATAAAATCGTCGTTAAGTCCAAATTCGAACTAAAACAGAAAATTCGTCTTCAAATTTGTGTTAACCACCCTTTGAAAACATGGTTGCCATAGAAACGTCAAGTCGCGTGACCAACAATTGACACACTAAAATGCTCCCTGATAATTTATAGGAAAAGCCTCAAAGTTTGATTATTACAGGTTAAGAATTTTTTTTTTTGGTGAGAAAAGATTGAAATAAGCTAGTCTCCACCCTTCCCCCACCCCTCCCCGCCGAGGTGCCTTTTACCTCTGTGTCAAAAAAAACAAGTCTTCGTCTGAAACCATTCATTTGAAGATGTGTTCCCAACACAGGTTCATTTTCATGCAAATCAGTCATCTTTAAATGATAGGTTTTGCAAGAGGACTCGTTGTCAAAAAGAGGTAGCAGGTAACCCGGAAATGACCTACTGCATCAGGTATTTGCCTCAGAATTTTAGCGATACCTAGTCGCGGGTTTTTCTGGTCGGTATTCACCCAAAGTAATGCAGAAATGAGCCTGCAGACAACAAAGTCAGCGTAGGAGCAAACTGTTGCATGTGTTTATTACCGTAATTTAATTACCGTGGCGCATTTTTAACACTGACGTGTCCCGGCGTTTTTACTACATTTTTTATTTAGAGTTCATTGAAAAACCGATTTTCTTGTTTATTTGAGGTGAACTGTATTTTCTCGATTAAGCGTCGGGCTCCGAACAAACGTTCGGTTGAAATAAACTCTGTAAGCTCGGGTTTAATTAAACGCTCCTGTTTATTCAAGATACCATCCGACGTCTACTTGTCTATTTCAGATCCAGGGCTCATTCTTAGTGAAAAGCAGGTCGTGTGCGGCAAAATTATCGAGTTGTTACCAAGTTTACCTCAATTAAATATATATGATAAATTAAACTATTTCGACAGCAATTCTACCTAGAGCCGGCAAGCCAGAGACTCCTTGAGCTAACAGGAAGGACAGTGGAGGCCCGCGTAATTAAATACATTAAATTGATCTATCCTTGATTAAAGTAACATATAAGTTAGTAAACTAGCTCGGCTTTGTTTCTAAGTGCTGTAACTCGTTCATTCCACGTACACATTCACGAAGGCGACTCTGTGGTGAGACGAACAGAGTAGACGTCTAAAATTCAGGCTTTATATGGCCTAATAGTTCTTAACGTGCAGCTTAAAATCCACAATTGACGATATTAGGTACGATTCCGAACATTTCCCTAAACAGCTATCGTGTTCCAGTTTTTCTTCGTGCAAAATGTCACAGGTATTTGATCTGTACAAACTGTTGAACAGTGGCGTTCGTCACAGTTGTTCATGCAATGCATCTCTTTGTTTCATGGCGCGCGTTTTCGTGGCCGTGGACAATAGTGCAAAAAAAAAAAAAAAAAAAAAAACCTCCCTACAAAATCACAAGCACTTATGCCATGGTTATCCCAGAAGAAAAAATTACAGCTCGCACATGTTTTCTATTACACCGATCTTGGACGACAGTAACAATATTTACGCAAAAGAGGATACCTTTCCATTATACAATATGGCTGGTCTTTGTAAGCGTCAATTCGACTGATATCCCCTACAATTAGAAAAACACCTTTCGTCATTCTATCAGAGGCCTCATAAAATCCTTCATTCGGAGATGTGAGAATTTGAAGCTGATACAATGTGTCTCTAACGAGAGTGTTCTCAGCTTTATCACCCATCACTGCCACGCAGGAATCGCATTCATCGTTTGCAGGGTGCTTCGTGTCTCGAAACCTTTGCATGGCTTCTTTAGGCATCTCACGGAACGCGGTCTTTATCTCCTTCAAAACTAACCGCTGACACAACTTTAATAATTCATCACTCTTTGACGTCAGATCGTTGATGTATCCCAGTACAGCTGCCGCTGATTCTTTAACTGCCGGCTCATCAATTGACACAGGTTCCAAATCAAGGCATGGACACCAATGATCTTCTACGCCAGCGATAGCACAAGTGCGATTTCTCTCGTCAATCCGGGTAAACAAGCTTTGACCGGTTATAATCTCGCTGGGGTATTGTGGGTATGACAAGATGTGGCGCAACGTAGCATAAACATCAAATGGCGATGTTAGAACGCGGGAGTTATGCACGAGGTTGTTGTAGAGGTCTGCGTGCTTCTCACGAAACCATTTGGGTGTCGTGATTGACATGAATGGAAACCTCTCTTCCAGTTTACCTTGAATTGTTTTCCTCAACTCTGAAAACCGCGCTCCGTGGTCGGCGAAAATAATCAGTATAGTGTTGTTCAGGAATGATTCTTCCTTAAACGTTTCCAAAAACGCTTTTAGATATTCATCTGCGTAGCCGATGGTGTTTATGTCGTTGTGTGAAATTACGGCGTGGGATGAGAACCCAAACTTTGGTCTGTCTTTGTATCTGCGGAAGAAACTCAACAGGTATTTCAAAGACATGTCATGAGATGGTCGGTTGTTAACACAATGCGACTTTATAAGTTTATCAGTCTCGATCCAAAATGGGCGGGCGTAATGATCCGTCGGCGGGTCTTGAAAACCGTGCAAACGATAATTGAACGATGCGAAGTAAGGCGAGTCTTCCGAGAACATGGTAGCGTATCCCTTTTCTTTATAGTTTTTAAAAATCCACCTCCAGCTGTCCACGGGTTTAGAAGAACTTATTCTCCGCCGAGCTTCCGGTTGCTTTCTCTCGTCGACCCCAGTAAGCATTGCGCACAGTTGAGCGGTGGTTCCATCTCCCACGATCGTCTCACCTGTCAATCAAACAATCAAAAGTCACCGCCGTGCAAGCAAAAATTAACCAGGGGGTACCTTCCCCGGTCAGAACAGTTTTGCCAGTTTTGCCGTTTCACAAAATAGCTAGGATCATTCGTTGAATAATCCGAAAAAAAGAAATACAAAATATTAGCTGCCGTGGATCACATTCCTCAAACAACACAGAACTTGGTCATTATAAGTTGTCGTTTTAGTCGCAGAGGACGGTTACGAAATGATTACGTGCAAAGATCTATAACGTACGCGCATAGCCATTGTTCTGCTCATCAAACCTTGTGTTGGGTTACGTTCTCATTGCTGTTGCCGACGTGGTTTTCTTTAGGTTCCGATAAAAAGAGTGTAAAGGGGCTTACCTTCCATTAACAATGAATCGAGATTCTTGGTCAGATATTCCAAAGTGTTTGGCATTTTTCTTCTAAAATTAGCAGCTGAAGTAGAGTCGAACATGATCAGAGCCACATTCAGTGGAATACCTCCAGGCTTCGTTGGTCGCTCGAGAACTTCCTTTTTGGGAAACACGTGCATATGTACGTCTGATTTCGTCTCGCCCGAAGACGTTTCGACATCTACTCTGATGAAGTCGTAATCTACCGATGCACTTCCAGTAAAAACATCTACAAAAAAAAAAAAAAAAAGAAAAGAAAAGAAAAAAGAATTTTTTTCCTCGGGATTCAGTTGCGTATGCATGGTATTTCTTTCTCCGTGTAACCATAGTTGGTAGAGGTGCAAAAAGCTTTTTTCGGCTGACTGAATGTGCGTGGATTTTTTTTCCGGCAGTGGTCGTGTGTACATGAATTTTTGGGGGTATAAGTATGTTTGCAGGATATATAGACATATATTTTTTCAAAAACACCCGTCCTCTCCCTCAAAAATCAAATGGTCCACCCCTAATATATCTTCGATGTCAAAGGAGGAGAAAAAAATGTCTTCTGGTTATCGATAAACTACGAGGAATGCGCAACAGTTTGGGTTCATAAAACTAAACTGGTAGCCGCGATTAAAATTGTCGAAAATCGAACTTGCGAAAACAATTGGAATTTTTATGCGCTACTGATTTAAACACAGCAAACATACACACACCATTAATTTCTTTCCATGTTTTGCCAATTTAAATGAATGAATGACACAAATGAGCACAGACGAAGAAACGCACAAACGCAGCAATAAACGAACGAAGGAACGAACAAGGAAGCGAACGAAGGATGGAATCAATCAATCAATCAATCAATGAACGAATAAACGAATCGATGAACGAATAAACGAATCAATGCACGAACGAAAGAACGAACAAGCGAAGGAACAAAGGGACGAACAAATGAATGAATGAATCTCTCAATCAAAGAAATCAATGCATGAAGGAAGGAATAAGCTGTTGCTATAATAAACGACTAGATCAGATTATGAACCAGTGGTACTCGTATTAACAAGTCCTCCTGGCTAGTTACCACGTGACGATGCATTTCGACGGTTAAGGGCGGGAAATAAGGAGCGAGGGGTGTGATCGCCATGCGGCACAAGGCGTAAAGTGGTCCATCTAAGGAGGGCCCTGAAGACGAGGTAGAGTGCCATTAGCCGAATGGTGAAGAATGGTAGCGAGGCATAGCTACGCACGCAATTATGCATACGATCATTGATAATAATTTATTCTTGGTTCTGGCCCTGAACACCCAAGCTCTGCTAGATGAAATATTTGTCGACAAATACCCCCTCTGAAACCAAAACAAGCAGTCACCGAACGAGGAAAAATTAACGCCATAATGACGTCACTTGATGCGGTTTCCTACAAGCGAAACAATAGGCCAATATTCTAACATGGCTGCAAGGCTTTCAGGACAAACTTCTATATTTGGAGGTGTTTTCTTTGTATCCAAGCCTTGTTTGGGAATCGGGGGACAAAAGAAACGAAGCCATCGAATGTGGCCCCTTCGAACTTACGCTCCAAAGAACGTTAGACGCCATTCGCTCAAATAGTATGAAGAAGCGCTAAAACGACAGAAAAAGGATACCTGAATCGTTGAATAAAATGAATATCTATTGAAACAGTTGGAAAAAAAAAACTCAAAAAAAACTTCAAGTAGTGATCGAATAACCAACGTGCGATATATCACAATTTCAACATGACACCGAGGCTTTCTGCAAATCGTCTACGGTAAACTGTAACTTATAAGCCCTGGGGCCCGCTTCTCGAAAGCCCCGGAAACATTACGAGCCCGTAAAGCCAGTTTTAGTTCATCTGTATTTAAAAACGGAGGAGTGTATACGCCTGAAACTTCTTGTATGAGGGGAACCTCTGTAGTTAAAAGAATATGTGAATAAAACAGTTCTGTAATCATAAGGTTTGAGATTTTACTGGAGCTTTCGGGGTTCGAAAACTTTTCTGGACTTTCGAGAAATGGGCCCCTGGGCTTATACGACTTCGTAAGGGCTTTTACATGAGCTTATTAACGGAGGGGCTTATATCCGAGGGGGCTTACAACCGGAATAAGAACCCGTTTCGAAACCAGTTACAGCTGCACATGTAGATCAGAGTAGATTTAACATTTACTAAATCAACATCATTTATTATTAACATCGTAATAAATCGAATTCAAAACAAGAAAAGCTGGAGCATTTCAAGTTTAAAAATACTCTCCAAATACAGTGTGCAGTAATATGGCCTGCATGACGAATTTAGCGCGATCAAATGAATTCGCTTCGAAATGGCCGAGATTCCCATCTAGGAAAAATTGAAACCGATTTCAAAGATCCTGAAGATGGATTTTGGAAGAAAAACAATTCAGAAGGTATCGTAAGAAATTCTGAAGTATACTAGAAATTCGAGGCCAGTGTTAAATTACCCTTCCGATCGCCAGTTTTACCTTTGGCATCTCGTTTATTCCGATCGCTTATTTGCATTGAGTAATCCTACGTGGCGTAGAGCTCATGTGACGGCTGGGTGACTTTGCAGGGATCCAAATGTAAATGCAATTGTTTTGCAGCATTTTCGTTGAGGTCAAAAAGCTGAGGCTGCCTATTTACCGAGTTAGGATTTCGAGTTGGATTTCGAGTTGGATTTTCGAGTTGGATTTTCGAGTTGGATTTTCGAGTTGGATTTTCGAGTTAGGATTTTCGAGTTGGATTTTCGAGTTAGGATTTTTTGTTTTTTTTTCTGGCGAGATTTCCAATAAATTTTTAGTGGTTTGATGATTTAAATGGTTGACAGGTCAAACACGACTCCTATTGATCAAGATAGAGCTAGGCAATGGCGTAATGTACTTTTCGATCCTTATTTGTTAAAGCTCGACCTCGTTATTTTGTGTTTCTTTGACGGCATTTTTTCTAGATTTCTAGGCACTCGATGGCTAATCAGTGACATCAGTGTAAAATGGGGCTGACAAGCCTACACGACTTCTACGGTTTGTGACATTTGTACATTTGCCGTTCTCTGTTCGGACACTCGACCTTTTTGTTGCTTCACTCGTGTTTATGAAGGGCACTTCATGTTGTGTTATATGGAGGAATTTTAAGTAGAGTTGAAACGTAAGACCGTGCTACAGCAAAAGTTTTAGAGGTCATAGGTCTGCATGATTTCCGCTCTTATCTCCATGTTTGACACCCCTGTAATTTGCCATGTGTTTATGCCTTTTTTAGGCTCATTTGTAGTGCAAGATATGTTTTTAAGTCTCCAAGTGTTTACTTTCGAGGGACAAAATATGAAATTTACCGTGAAAATTTTGCTTACTTACATTCTATATTGTGACGCCGGGCCGGCTGTGATTAAAACTGTTTGCAAGTATAGTGGGTAGATTCTTATCACGGATATTATATTATTTGTCCTTGTATGTTTTTCTTCTGCGACGCCGTAGCTTTACGTCGAGAAAGCTATACGTTTCTCCAGAAACATTCTTTTGTTTCTTGCAGCTATCTGACCGAGCTTATGTTTCTCGAGCTCGATGTATAGGTTTATTCCACCTTTTGGTCGTTCTGGTACCACGTGATTCAAATGTAGCTGTTAACGCGCAATAAAAAGGCAAAACATTAACCCCACCCCTACAAGATTTCTTTTGTTGGCTGCATTGGACTGGAAATCTACGAGACGGTTTACGAACAAACTAGCCGATTACTGGTAACCATCTTGAAAAGACCGACTCTACATCCTTACTCGAAAATCTACCTTGAAATCCTACCTCGAAAATCCAACTCGAAATCCTAACTCGAAACTCCAACTCGAAATCGTAACTCGAAAGTCCAACTCGAAATCCACCTCGAAATCCTAACTCGGAAGTTAGTTTATCTCCAAAAAGCTCGACTTAATTTGCACATATGGTGACTGTAACGCGATACTTGTTTACGTCTCGGAAAAAAATCGACTTCCGTTCTGCTTTCGAGATAGGTTTGCTCGTATATCAAGACAAACGGTTTGTTTCAACATCAAATTGGACCAGCAGAGTAGTTTGACTGAATTTTTTTGTTTCGCTGTAGATTTTTAACCTTTTTTTCCCTATAAAGTTCTACGGAGTGAAATTTTTGTAAAAGAAACATTAGTTTCAATGAAGGCAATACATTTTTTCCAGAAAGTACTTTTTGCGTCCTTTCTAACGAGATATGGTAAACTGCTCTGCTGTAAATGCTTCGTGAGAGTATTATGTAAAGAATATCATGTGATAGAATGAGTTAACAGAATGTGTTGGTTTAGTTAACTTAGTTGATTGTTTGGATCATATTCATGGTAAGATGCCTAAGGCACTGGAACAGTATGAGTGATATAGTTTACAAAAAAAATAATTTTTAGTTCATACAAAAATGTTCAATATTATTGTTTTCAATCGGCAGAAATATCAGAAAGCGGGGGCAGATTTAATGATAAAGAAGCTGAAGTGCTGCCTCGGAGGCTTCCAAGTTTTGGCAAAGCAAACAATTTTGTTATTTTAACCATTAACAGTCATATTTTTTAAAACATGCCTGGATAAAATCATGGCGAGAAAATAACTTTGAAGGCTAGTCCAGTTTGGCGCGTGCGATGGCGGGACAAAATCATTTTTTACCCGGTCCATCTGACGCTTTTTACAGCCCGAGTTATTTCAAGGCAAACGAGGAATATTGAGAAATACAGATCTTGTTACGTATATTGCAATCAGTAACATTTTCCAGCATGTTGGCTTAATGCGACCACTGCCAAAATGTGGAACTTGCCAATTTTTTTCCTCGCCAAATATTAGAAATATTCTAAGCAAACAAAATTGGCTCTAGTGCGACCTGGGCCTTACCGCACTGTGCTTGTTTTGTTTAGAACTAACTTCCCGTTGTTCGCTGTCGTCAGCGTGTGTGAAAAGCTGCCATTCGAAAACGCTAAGTTCAGGGTTGCTGTTCGCACCTTTTGGTGGGGGTATTATTTGGCGGTATTAACAAAAGGCGCTACTCAAAAACACCTTACAGGACCCCCCGGGAGGTACTCCCTTATATGGGCTATATAGGTATTTGCGGCTCCAAAGGGTATGGTTTTTCAGCCGTTTTGGTCATAAATAGGGTACAGATTTTAGCTGATTTTGGGTACTGCGGGGAATCAGACATATTAAAGTTAGACCTCGTGGTGATCTTAGTGTTGTCAGACGAAAGTAGGCGCAAAACTTGGAATCACCAGGGTTTTCAAAATTAGCCGGCGCCCGGCGCAAGTCACCGGCTACTTCAAGCATTTGCGCCGGGTACTTTTTGTCGCAAAGTTTGTTGAAACACAATTTTGTTTCGCCAACGTAGCAATGATCTGGTCTTTTTGAGGACATAAATGAAATGGTGAAAATCTTAACAGTGCGGCTATTACACGTATATGTACCCTTAGAACTTCGAAGCAAGAGCAATATTTTTGACGGGCACTACGTACATGTACATGTATCAGTTTTGTCGGCACGTGAACATTTCCCACAACGAAGCACTGTTGAAAATGAGCGGTTGAAAATTTGCGAGGGCAAGCGGGTAAACTAATATTATGTGCAGTTCCAGTTTTTAAAGCGACAAAAAAAAAAAAAAAGAAAAGAAAAAAGAAAAAAAAAAGGAAAAAAAACAAAAAACAATCGACTAGTATTTGAGCTAAATTGACTACGAATTGATCCTCTCTAAGCGTCCGCGTGGTGAATGTTAGAGCAGTCTTCATCGTGAAATGTTACCCCAAACATGCTCCAAACATATTCTAAGTGACGGTTTGAAAGGTGTCTTAACAATAAAGGCCTTAATCACGCAATTGTTCAAAATTTAATGCTGTGTTTACATTTGAGCTTTTACCGAGGTAAACAGTTACTAAGGTCATGTTACTTAACCTTGGTACATTCGTCCAGTGTTTATACCGGCTCAAATAACTCAAGTTGATCTTTCAACATCCCGGGGTATCCAATCGATGGAAACCGATGATTGGAAATTCAATCGATCAATCGACATCAATCGATAAAATTAGTTAATTGGTATCGATTGGTATCGGCCAATCGATGACCAATCGATAACCACAAAAAAACCGTTTATCGATTGCTATCGATTGGCTCAGCAACCTCGAACAGACCACGCACGCTACCTGTCCGATCATCCGCCATATTTAGGAAGCCCTGGGGACAAAATTGGTAAAACAAATTCCGACCCAGTCTTCTCAACGCAGAGAATATACCCCGTTGCGCGTGTACTCGAATCACTCACTGGTCCGCCATTGTCTTTCCGTGTCATAATGTCTACGCAAGACGTCCGGGTAGAGGTTTTACTGAATATAAGGTGCATCGTCAAATGCTATCATCTTTGCCGTTTTGAGGTGAACGTCGGTGAAGTGTTAACTGCAAACGAGAAGAGGGGAGAACGGAGAAACGCGTTTAAAGATGTGAACCATCGTGGACAGCTCGGCCACCTACAGTCCGAGCTTGTGGATCCTCTTTGGCCACTACATGCAGATATTTCTGTGCTGTTCTCTTGTTAACATTAAAATGAAATGTGTTTACAATTACTGCGTACAAAGTTGTGTTTTTTATGCGTCGATTCCGGTTCCGTCAATCTACAACCAATCTGCAACCAATCGATACCAATTTATCTAGCAATTGGTATTGATAATCGATACCAATCGATAACCACACGAATCTTCGCCGTCGATTGGTCATCGATTATCAACATCAATCGATTGATATCGATTGGTATCGATTGATATCGATTGTCATGGATTATCGATTCCATCTATTGGATACCCCGGGCAACATTCGCGCGCGCTGCATTATCAACGTCATGAAATCGAACTTGGACGAGGATTCCACCGCAGTGGAACAGGAGCAAATTGAGGTGCCATCATTTTCTTAGGCGAGGACCTCATTCCATAATATTGCGGAGAAAATTCAGCTGCTTGATCATACCCAGAGTATGCATGGATACGTTGTATATGCAGCATCCTCCGTGCCTGGTGGCAAAATATATCGACAATAATTACACAACATAGGATCGAAGTTTGTCTAGAGAAAGTTGTAAATAATACTGAGAATGAAAACTACGAAGCTCTCTTTTACGTGACGGATTGCTCGCTGTAAGAAGATCGATCCAATCTTTCCACGTTATCTGCCATGATCGCCCAGTCAAAACTGGAAAAGAAACGCTTTGTCGACAATCGCTCAATCTGCTCACCGCGGGAAGTGAAATATTACGCCGTCACAAGCGGATATATCTGTCATCTTGACCTTGGTTACCAACTGTAACCATGCCTGATCACAGGGTAATTACAACTTTTACCTCGGTTATATTTCTTTTGTCTTTTGCGGCATTTACCAAAGTATCAGTTGGCGTTTACACACGGAAAATGTTACCTAGGTAAGTAAACTCTGGTACCTCGGTAAACCGTTCAAGTCTAAACACAGCATAAGACGAACGAAAACTCAAAAAATTGTCAATGTCAGAAACCGTGAAACGAGATCACTGATTTGTTGTGATCCTTCATGTATGTGACAGGAAAGATAACCCCGGAAATCGCTCCAATCGTTTCACGTTAATGCACCTGATTCATCTGCAGCTATTTTTCATCACAAAAACTAAAACGATCTTCATATTGAGACCTTTTTCCCCTAACTTGCATAATTGAAATAATATTAAAATTACAGTTGATTCATATTATTACAAAATGTTTAAGCAAGCAACGGGAACGATGATCCTGCTGGTATACGTTGGATCAATAGTGATCTAATCGGCTTTACATATAAAATGAAGAATACAAAAGCAAAAACCGAAACAACGTAGAATGATTTTTTGAAGGTGTACTATATTTCGGCTGGCCAAACCAGCCTTCTTCAGGTACAATGGAAGATTTTACATTGGTGCGTGTTTTTATGTAGCCGATATTTACGTAATACCGGAAATACGCAAAAGTAATAGATAGTGTGAATTGAAGATAAGCATACGGTAAAATAAAATAACATGATAAAAGAACATAATAAAAGAAAACAAACGGAAACAATTAATATGTTTCTTCGCGGATGTTCAGACCATTAGGATCAATTGTTCCGCCGAACATTTCCTGTCCTCTCCTAACCACACTGCTGACGACATGCAATTAATCCCCATCGAAAAAATCGTTTCTAACCGAGACTCTATCCGTAAGGCCAGGGAAGCTTTTTTAATTAAAAAAGGCAGAACAATTGATCCTAATGGTCTGAACATCCGCGAAGAAACATATTAATTGTTTCCGTTTGTTTTCTTTTATTATGTTCTTTTATCATGTTATTTTATTTTACCGTATGCTTATCTTCAATTTACACTATCTATTACTTTTGCGTATTCCCGGTATTACGTAAATATCGGCTACATAAAAACACGCACCAATGTAAAATCTTCCATTGTACCTGAAGAAGGCTGGTTTGGTCAGCCGAAATATAGTACACCTTCAAAAAATCATTCTACGTTGTGTCGGTTTTTGCTTTTGTATTCTTCATATTATTACAGTTCAATTAAATTGCAAGCCAAACATGATACTGCAATATAACAAGTACCGTGGAACGAAAAGCATTATGTAACATTTTACACGTGACCTTCCACAGAAACTCATCTTGCTATGAGGGAATTTTCAATAAACCCTTGTTAAAATAAAGTGTACAGTAGCCTCCAACAAAGTCACTTTCAGTCATCAATATGCTTCTCAAGACACATAGATTTTCAAATTTTCCTCGGTCTCCACCCCATTGCCCTCCCCTCCCCTCCCCCCGTGCAGGAGGGGGTAAGCCATTCCGGCACTCTTCTACACGTGTGGCCTTCTTTATCACGACCCTAGAGTGCGCGGCCTACTTTACGATTTCCTCCTGCAGCTTTATTTCAATTTGAAAACCCTGTTCACATGTTATATGTATTATTGTAGGAGCCAGGCCTACGCGGAAAAGACGTCTGGTAGAATCGACAAGTCAGAAAACGCGCATTTGCAAATTTTGCAAATCAGAATGTGGGCTAAGCAGCGAGATTTCATTATGAACTAAATTGCTTGTCAGGTGCCAGCATGGGATGTTTAGTTGAGATGTTTAAACTAGGTAATACGGTATTTGGTAACTAAGTACATTGAAAGTCAGAACATGCCGGACTTAAAATTCGAGAGAAGTCAGGAAACGCAGAGAATTTTGTTCAAAGGTCAAAGTATGCCGGATGTTAGGATTTTAGTGTTCAGGAAACGCGGAATGTATTGTTTCGGAGGTCAAAAGAGATGTGTACTGTCTAATTTCAAAGACAGGAAATGACAGACATTTTACTTAGCAGGTAAGAAAAGGTGGAAAAGTTAGTTTTTAATTTTGACCTTGAAAACGCGCCATATATCAGAAAATAACCAGGTTACTTTTGTACACAATTAATTTCTCTCATTGAAAGCAATTATCGCAAAACCACGATAGAACTGCAAAATTCTTGCGATGACAGCAACATAACAGATAAATGACGTCACCCCATAGCAACCAGACCTGGCGAATATTTGAGCTTCCGCTTAGCTCTAGTCTCCTCCGCAGCCGTTTTATGGGATGTCACGCAACACTCCCCCCAAAGAAACGGCTGCTCACATCCGAACATTCCTTTCACGAAATTAGCCAATTACCGCTTCCGTTCCATTTTCAAGAACGTTTACGCGCCAAATTTGCCCTTTGAAACTTGTCCAATCAAAGAATGTTTTTTATCTTTGTATCCCGTCGTGAGAGACGTCACAAATGAACGTACAGATTTCCGGCTTTTGTTCAGGGACGCCGAAAAATACTGGCGACGCTTGAACGAGCTTTATTGCTGTGTTTACATTTGAGCTTTTACCAAGGTAAACAGTTACTAAGGTCAAGTTACCTAACCTTGGTACATTCGTTCAGTGTTTATACCGGCTCAAATAACTCAAGTTAATCTTTCAACATTCGCGCGCGCTGCATTAACAACGTCATGAAATCGAACTTGCACGAGAATCCCACCGCAGTGGAACAGGAGCAAATTGAGGTGCCATCAATTTCATAGGCGAGGACCGCATTCCATAATATTGCGGCGAAAATTCAGTTGCTTGATCATACCCAGAGTAAGCATTGTTATATGCGTAGAAACGTGGATACGTTGTGTATGCAGCAGCATCCTCCCAGGTGGCAAAATACATCGACAATAATTACACAACAGAGGATCGAAGTTTGTCTAGAGAAAGTTGTAAATAATACTGAGAATGAAAAATACAATGCTTTCTTTTACGCGACGGATTGTTCGCCGTAAGAAGATTGATCCAATTTTTCCATGTTATTTGCTAAGATTGTCAAAACTGGAAAAGAAACGTTTTGTCGCACAATCTGCTCACCGCGGGAAATGAAATATTACGCCGCCACAAGCGGATATATCTGTCATCTTGACCTTGGTTACCTACTGTAACCATGCCTGATCACAGGGTAACTACAACTTTTACCTCAGTTAAATTTCTTTTGTCTTTTGCGGCATTTACCAAAGTATCAGTTGGCGTTTGCACACGGAAAATTTTTACCTAGGTAAGTAAACTCTGATACCTCGGTAAACCGTTCAAGTCTAAACACAGCATATGTAGCTGAAGACTCTTCAAAGTTCAAGCTACTTATTAGAAACTTTCAACTCAAAAAATTATTGTCGAGAAGGAAGATATCTATTTTAACTTAATAAAGGAATCAGAAAATCAAGTAGCTTCGCTCGATTTGTTGACAGCGAGTTCTGAATGCCGCTCTTTGTCCTCTTTCCTCCTGATTTAAATCTGTAGGAAGCGTTTCGCCCTTGATTGACGCTTACAATTTGACATTTCCCGAAAATATATATTCTCTCATTAGCTGAACATAGCGATGAGCACATGAAGCAGTTGCAGTTAGGACTTTCATTTACCTTCTTTTTTTCGTCTGTCATGATGGTAGCCCGCGAACACCGCCTATTTTGGCGACTTGCGCCGTGAAACAAAAGACAGAAATCCCTCGCGTGTTCGCACCGCAGGCCTGTTCGCGCGAAAGCTTATGTCATTCTCACTTTGCTATTATGTGATTGGTCTGTTCAACAGAGCACAAACAAACCACAAACACAAAAGGAAAAGAATGTTGTTCCGATGTGAGCAGCCGTTTCTTTGGGGGAGCGTTGCGTGACATCCCAAAAAACGGCTGCGGAGGAGACTAGCTTAGCTCTGGCTCGTGATGAACACATGCGTAGATTATTCCTCGTTCTTTTATCCCCTGCCGAGCCAGACGAACCAATAAATCTATAGACCTAGGCCTTAACGTATGTATATAAAGATTATTCCTCGTCTTTTCTTATCCACTGCCGAGCCAAACGAATTTTCCGCGTTTGAGCATACTATATGAAAAATCCCTAGGTGGTCGACTAAAAAATAGTAAATGTTTGGTCGAATGACTTACAGTCCGAAACTATTTCGACGGAAAGACTAGCTTTATATTCAGACTACCTGAGGGTATCCTACACTTATTTAGAATATCAAGCGATTCAGAGAATTATTCAGGTTTTGCAGTGGGCGAAACTTCTGAGCAATTTGCAGGAGTAAACAATATATGAACCATGTTTTATTGCGCCCTGACAGGTAGGTGGGCTCGATTACGCGCCGCTGTTTCGGGAAAAGTGAGCGGCCGAAATCGAGCTAACAAGCGGGCACAGTCAGACTACGTTACAACTGTGTCACATTTTTCGGCGAAACAACTTCAGTTGAAAGTTTTTCCATTTGTTTAGAAATGTCTTTCGTGGCCATGGACATTTCGGTTTCGCAGTCTGCGAAAAATAGCATGTTTACGAAGAAGATCAATTCTGGTCATCCGCGCGACTGGGAAACAATCCGCGTGCTTTGCTTGTTGCTAAAGAACTGGATTTTCACACTCAGAACCCGGACTAGTAGCTTCTAGTATTGCTTAGATGAGTTGTTTCATGCCTCTCTAGGTCAGAAGACAACGGTTTACGGATAGAAGCTTTACCTAAGTGTTATCTGTTACCGAGGGATCTCTAAAAGCAACCGTATGTTGTCTTAATCGTCGAAACACTATTCCGAGCACAATTCATCTTTAACACACATACTGAAGCAAGTCCTCTTCGCTACTTATGGCCGAGTTAAATAAATTTGTTAACGAGTGTTATGTGCGGCTTAATTACTTTGTTTGGGCAATATAAGATGGAATCTAGACTGGGAAATTGAATCTAGCCGAAAACAAGCATGTTCGTGACGGCGCGTATCAAATTTAATCCAAAAGATGTACAGAACATATTTTCTAACTTCAAGCCCTGGCAATTTCTTTAGTTTCTATCTTCTATTTTTAGTTTCCTTCCACATTGTAGCATAGCACACCGTAATAAAGGCAGCCTGGCTAACCTAACTCCACTAAATATTTCGCAACATAGCAACGCGAGGGCTTCATAGTTAATTAACAACGCACCTGTACGTTCGCCTGTCTTTTGTACTGCAACTGGATCAGAAAGCACAACACCAAAATCTTTTCCTGGAGTCCTATCGATTTTTCTGTACTGTGCCGAAATGACGCCTTCTCCTTCAACCCGAAGCACGTTGTTTTCGAAGCTTGAATAACTCACACCGCTGCAGCGCAGTTTGCCGAGATCTTTCGTAAAATGAATTACGCTGGAGTGAAATGGATCTAGAACAGGAAGTCTGCAAGCAGCGCTGCTGTTTGCAACATCAGTTTTCATGACATCTAGATCTTCTACTCCTTTGCTACTGTTTCTAACATTATCCTTGACTAAAACATCTTTAATTTCCTCAGACAAGAAAGGCGATCGAAGTTTGAAAGCTGAATTGAGACTCATCGATTTGCGAAACACAAGCGCCAAGGATGTCAGACTTACAATGCCCAACAAAATAACGAATACCCGAAAGCGAAGATGTCTAACAAAAGATAATGGGCTACAGCCACGGCGACTGAGCATCCTAACCATCTTTACATGCGGAAAAATCGATTCCAAAATTATTTCATACCACGATCGAGAAGAGGGAGTCAACAATCAGCTGACACGCTACTGAATTCACTATGACGTCACGGCGCATAACGCTTACACCGATTCCAGAAAAAAAACCGGAAGTTGCACCGAAACGAGGCTTAATAGCCCTCGCGGTAAATATTCAAAGCAACATGGCGAACGAAGAAGTGAAGTCAATCTCTCTTCTGATGATATTCCCGGCGTCAGTGTGAGCGAAGAAGAGATTGAAATATTGTCACTCAGCCAATTGAGATTCTGGCTCCGTATAAATTAAAGTGGCAAAATCAAGGAACTTTTGGAAAGATATGTTTGCCATCCTTCGATTAGCCTGCAGAGCAGGCGAGATTTTTTCGAGCGAGCGCTCACATCGTAAAAAGTTTAGCCGCCATCTTGAATTTTTCATGCAGTGGAAGACTTGGGAGAGAAAGAAAGTTTTACCAAGGGGGTGAATGATAGGCAGGAGGAAGGATAGGGGAGGGGTGGAGCGAAGAAAATTCTTCTCATTTTCCCCCTCCCCCATCCCCCACCGTCTAACAAGGTGGTCTAACATGGCGGTCTAACATGGCGGTCTAAAAAGGCGGTCGCAAGGTTGTAACGCTAACTCGCCCCAATAAGACGCCTGCACTGCAGGCTATCCTTCGATTGTCTCGATCTCTAATATGCGAAAAAACAACATGTTCTCACCATTTTTATTGCTTAAGAGAACTTTATTCATGGTCGGTTTAGGAAAAAGAATCTGAATGAAATGAAAATTTTAAAAATCTACGATCCTGACTCGAAGAATAGCTTTACTAAAGCTAAAGTAGCTTAAAGTAGTAAAACAAAAACAGAAGCAAGCGCTCGAAAGAACATACGGAAGTAAATTTAAAAATTGTTCCGGATATCGGGAATATTGCAACAGGACATCCAAACGTAAACAAATTTCCTACGGCTGATTCATTTTCCGCTGACGACTTCAGTCTTCTCAAGTTAGAGAACATCCGATCTCTCTTAATGAATTAACAATCGGTGCGAGAGAATAAGACAAATCCTTCAGTTCAAAAGATGTTAATCAGAGTATCAAACAAGACCACCATCTACTCGCCAAGAATGGTACAAACAAGGGTTCGGTATAGTGACAGCATAAATGCTTTACAGGGTAGGACGCAATCACAAAGCAGATTCATTAGTGAAATCACCAATAAAATTATCAAAGAAGTGTACCGCAGTGTAACAAAGACTGTCAGCCACAAACCATGAAAGATGGCCTAGAATATTAACAACTAGTAAAAGACAAGTACATTGAAATAATGCATCAACAGGGATAGACGAAGGTGCAAGTAACAAAATGCTTTCTTTTTTTTCAAGAGAAAACGGAAATTTTGGGGGTTCCCCAGCTGAGCTGGTTACAGACCCAAGTAAGAACAATCTCCATGAAATCATCATTGAAGCCAAGAATGTCATTGTTATGGATGGCGAAACCCTGAAAGATTGCCTTACAAAATCAATATGCAAGACGTTTGACACTGGTTTAAAAGTAAACAAGAGTCATATTTACTTCAGTTTATGAAGTGCAATGTACAACAACTACTCTTTATTATGAGCAGACTTCGGAATGTCCTGGCTATAAATTGGAAGACCCTCTTAGAAGTAACTGAGAATTTTTAATGAGCAAATTGCCTTGGACATAGAATGGTGGAAGGAGATACTTAAGAATATTGAACAATTTATGATACATATATTATATATGAACTGGCTTATGCTTAGAGATGGCCTTTAATACCAGATGTGAGTATTGCTAAAGCCAGAATATATAATGTATATCAAAGTTCCAATTAGTTTGTCCAGCATTTAATATGAGAGAACTCAGCTACTTCTAGTTTTTCTCTGGGAATGTTGAGTGAATATTTCAAAATAGTTCAAAACAATTGGGAATCTATAAGATCATACAATGTAGGAAATTCTCAATGAGGTCAAATTCAATTGTACTTCTATGTTATTAGCAAATTATACACCAGACCATTTGTCCTTCTATGTTACACCCAGAAAATAGAACATGAAGCCGCATAATGTACAATTTCATTACGGTGGAAATCACCAAATATTTAATTGCCACTGATGAACAATATCATATCGTGTACTCTGTTTTCATTCACTACCAAATGACAAATTAAACATAAGGTGTCAAGAATTATTAGATAACTAATTTTTCTGCCAGTTTACAAGCAAATAGCTCACTATCCAGGGTTGATTAACAACTCTACACAACCTTAGTGGAATTACACCATCAAATATATGCCATCCATATATTCTCCGAATAGCCATTTCAGCTTGTATTTTTACATTTGCAGTTCTTTTTCATTTTTTTTTTCATTTGATTTATTTATTCCATTCTAAAATTACAAAGATAAATATAAAGTAAACGAGTAAGAGGAGAAATTGAAAAGGACAAAAATATAGCAAGCTAATTAGATGCCCTTATTTAATTGACAATAATAATTAGGGTAAAAAAGTTGACTTAACATAGGACAGGAAGAGGTATGAATTAATTAATACTGAGCAAAATAATTCTGGAAGAGTGCTTTTCTAAAACGTTTTCTAGTCGCTAAGTTACGTATAGATAAAGGAAGGTCATTCCAGTAGTAACATCCAATAACAGTGGGGCAAAATTTCCTTATATTTATTCTGGAGAAACCGGGATTTAAGTGTTGTAGGGTTGCACTTCGAGTAACGTAGTTATGTTGCTCAGATACCAGAGATAAGGTGTAATTAGACGGTTTTTCATCAATTAAGTGGTCATATAGTAGCTGGCAGGTATATAGTTTAACAATGCCAGGAGGCTTAATGAGACCAAGGTTTACATAATGGGGAGTAATATGATCACGAAGTGGCACATTGTTGATTATTCTAATAGCTTTGTTTTGTAGTCTCACCAATTGTGACAATGGAGCCTCGTAATTATTACCCCACAGTACGTAACCATAAGTTAAATAGGGATATATAAGTGCATAATAAATACTTGTTAGGGATTGGGATGTCACATAGGGTTTTAGTTCTGCAATAACATGGTTCATGGTTGAAAAACAGTCTTCCTTAGAAAATTATCGTCAGCTCTGATTTACTTGGTGGCATAGAAGGGATGAAGATTATAACGTTCTTGCTTGCCAGTAAACGCTGTTTATCAAATCCCTGACATTAGAGAAATTCCTACAAGGCCTTAAAATGTGTTGTCAGACTTCTATTAGTTCACTCTGCATCTCCAGGTCTTGGGTGTCTGGCCTTTTATCTGTCTGCAGTCTATTCTGCACTTTATGTCTTCAAATTCAGCCTAAAAAACTTCAGGTAAATAAATAATGGGCAGGCTCCCCAACATCAAATACAGAAAATTGGCCCATGCAATAAATTATCTGACACTACTAGTTCTGAAATAGTAAACCTGAAATATTAAGCGAGTAGAAAAGATTCAAAATTCATCAATAGCTGTATTTAAATCACTAATGTCCTTTCACATTCAACATTGTGTAAAACAATAAAAATGCAAGCAAGATATAAATTCCCAACCATATTTATTCGTTGTAAAACTGGGCAAAAAGTTAATGGCAATGTTTTAAGAAATAGGTGTTGGGTCATTCGAAATATAATATTGGAATATTTTAGGTGTTTAAAAAATGTTGCCTTTCTTATCGTTGTTGATGTGTACAAAGGTGCTGCGTTTCCTAGGAACTAGTTCTTCAGCGAAATATGTGTAAATTGCTTGACTGTTGTTACACTGGAAATAATGCCATGTAATCTAACTATTTTGAATGTAGTATCTACTTAAATAATTTGTAAGCCGATTCTTTGTAGGATGCCTTGGTACGTTCATGTTCTGCGAGCACCGTTGCTGCACTACATGTTTTCGGTTCAGCTGCGTTGTCCAGCAACTCGTTTGTTTACCCGCGGGTATCGATCGAGAAAATGAAATGAAAATTAAAATCTAGATTTTGGAAGCGCTCTTTTTGGAATTAGTCTCGTTAGACTCCTTAACTTATTTTTTGTCTCCTGTCCAATTTTTCAGTCAAACCTTGCCCTTTTTATTAACCTTTTCAAGGAGTTTGATAGCGATGTTTAATTAATTACGTTCGACGAAGTGGAACGCAAACCTAATTTTGACCTGTGGCCTTCAGATCTGGTGGCCCTGTGCACGGTTATAGGCCGAGAAAACCACATTCCTGTAAGGACACCAAAATGGCCACCCCGCTTGATTTTTGCAGGGCCATGTCACGGCCAGTAAACTGGTACCGTTTAATGCTAAGACATGTGATAAGACATGTGGCGAACATGTGAGTATGTGAGCAGGCCATGTGAGCTCGTCTTTCTTTGACTCGTCTTTCTTTGACTTCTTTCCATTCAGTCGCCGTACGCTTCGCTATTATGTGCTCTCAGCGTTAGATTTTGGCGAATTTAAACGCTTCGACGGTAGCATTTATCGAAATCTGAGGGAATTGTCCTTGTTTATTAACACCACTTGACTTTGGGATGGTGACCGTGGGAACAGCTACATTTTGATTGCATTTGTTGATTAGTTAACCGCGTGGCCATGGGCCGAGCACGGTTCATGTTCTACCCGGAGACCAGACGCAGACCTCGACTCGGCCAACTTTGAATTACGCAGTCTGTAATGTTTATTCGCCAAACCTTGTTTCTTCAGGGTCAACAAAAATCTCAGATTACAAAGTCACGCCGAACTCACGCTTTGCAAGAAACTCTCTTCAAAACTCTGACTTCGAAGCGATATATCACTTTAGCGTTAATAGCTACCTCATATCGGTAGTAGTAAAATCTATTCCTTAACAATCCAGCTTCATCATATTAAAATTTCAACGAAATCGAACAAAACCTCGCTTCACTGCTTGAGTCGACAAAGGAAGCGACGGTCGCCCATAGCCACCGAAACATATTAACATAACCAGTGAACCTACGTTTCGGTCAAAAAAATCCAGGATTATTGCCTGAGAGCTGAAAATTGAAGAGGAACATCTTTTTCGAGCTTTTCTTAGGTTATTTAGACGAAAAAAATGATCTCGGCGGGCTCCAAAAGAGAACGAACCAAAAAACAGAACGAGACAGTGAGAAGAGCCGATAATTTATTCACCGCGTGGCCTTCGTTACGTTCAAGTTAAAAAAAACCTTACTTCTGGCTGATTTCAGCCTTACAAGCCAGCAACTGGCCCCAAATTACTTTCTGTATCCTTACTTCCATCTCCGAAAGATTTGGCCGCAATTTTTTAGCAAATAAACATTTCGCCGACAGCAATCACCATTACGGTGGCTTGGATACTAATTCGCTAACTTTACAAAACCTTCCCGAGGGGGGGATATGACGAAAAGAGCTGAGAAATGATGGCCGGAAATAGAGTAATTTTCACAGCTTCCGGTGTGCCAAATTTGCTGTAAATAGGTTCAAAACCGATGTTTTTTTTTTCGTCTTTTTTTTCTTCGGGTCACTCATGCTACCCAAACAGTTAACTTTTAAAAGCGCGGTTGTAAGATCTCAAAGATCTTCTTGTTCCAGTCGCGACAGATAGCTCAGGCTTTATCCGGTCGAAATTTTATTGTTCGGAATCGGTCGAAAAGTACTCTGAAGGCAAGATCCATAAGACTACTTTATTCATCAGGGAAAATACTCGAATTAGTCGCACTGAGTTTGTTTACGATAAACGAGCACGCGAAACGAGCACGCGCTTGCAAATGCTAGCTTAATTTAAAACCATGAAACTTGCGAGTCTACAGAAACTGGCAGCGTCACGCAACGTATCAACAAATCGTGACCTCTTCACTAGCATGGACTTTGACACTATGCATATCTGACTGTAAAACCTCGGTTGCTGCTGAAAAATGTTGATTTTAGCAATAGACAAAGTTTGAAAGTCAGCTAGTGAAATCATTTATTTACGGTATATATATATTAAAGTGAAAGCGTCGAACGCACTTTCATAATCTCTGATTACTACTAGTTTATTCCTACTTCACACTTCGACCCAAATAGGGAAAAGATTCCTTACAATAGCGCCGGCACCTCGTTAGAGGATGTTTGTACCAAGAGCACGTCCAGTTAATGAGATGGATAGTTTTAACTGGAAATCCCGCCCACGAAGCTGGGAGTTTGCAAACCTTGTAACACTTATGTTGTATGAAATATTTAACAACAACTTTTATCTTTTAACTTAGTGTTATCCTAAACTTTTAATCGGTGGGAACGGAGATTGGAACTTTTATATTGCCCACGTTACCTTATTTAGGTCCACCACTTAAGAATAGTCCGTTAAAATCAAGGTAGAAAATTTTAGTCAACCTCGATAACCTCGAAGGAAAATATGCTAAGTAGCTTGGTGCGCAGTCGCAATAGAACCGTATTCGAACTGCGCATGACACTACGCTAACCTAATTGACAGATTGACATTGATTTGATCGATGACGTGGTTGTCCCTTTAAAAGGAACGTGACGAGTTAGCTCCTCGTAGCCGTAGTAATTGCTGTAATCAGTCGAGAGTGGCAGTAAGAGAACTTTGCGAGAATTGTACGGGAGTCATCGATAGTGGAAATAAAGAGAGAAGTAACCAAACAAGGAGTGTTGAAGTGATCAACTAATTTACCCAAAGGACGCTTCAACAATTGTTTTTGGGAAACTTTTTTTATTTACCTCAGAGGCACGAAAACTGATTAATTCCTAAGTTAATTGAAGCTGATGGGTATTCAGACCTGTATTCACTTCTTCTTTGCCAGACTCAGATGCCTCGCATCTTTTCGCTCTACACAGAGACTCCTCATCAAGTTTTGTGCAGGGGAAAACCGAGGGTACGGCTCCCAGTTTCAATAAGTGTACTCAGTTTAAAATCACCTGACAAGAAGTGCTCGGAACAACAGAAATTATTTCGTACCGAGGTAAAATAGACATCTCCACGTTTCATAAGTATTTCCCACCTTTTCCTTCTTTGTTTATCTGGCTTGTCCGAAGGAAAATCAGTCGTGGAAATGATAAATCAGGTCGGTTTTTGCTTCGATTATTAGAGTTTTGCAGCCGCCCAACACTTGTGTCCAACTCTTTTTCTTTTCCTTACCACATTTGCTCCAGACAAGTTGCTCTAACCTACATACATTCGAATTTTTTCGTTCTTCCCCAACATTTCGTCCGTCATTTTGAAAGCTGAGGGCTATTAAGACTCGCTTGCATGCAACTTCCGTTTTTTTTTTTTTGGAATCGGTGTATTGCGAAATTCGCTTCATTCCAACATGAATAATCTACGCACGGTATCCGGGCTAGCTAAGATAGAAGCGACTGTTTCTCGGGTGAAACGTGTGGCTTTTCACGTAGAATTCTATACTAAGTTCCTTGCGATCGTCAAACATTTTTGTTTGTAAAAGAAGCTGGTATTCTTCGGAAACCAGTTGATTCGCACGTGCTCTTTGTCCGGGCCTTTCATAATTTTTTTTCCTTTTTTTTCCCTTCTTTCTTCCCAGGAGGGGGGGAGTGGGGGGGGGGGTACAAAGAAGACATACATGGAGGTGCTAGACTTCTTATACAGAGACCTCTTACTCGGAGACAGGCGAGAAGTAACTTCTATTTTGCTATCCGCACGTGACCAACCCAGATACCTAATCACAGGACAGCGGATATTGTCAAGAGACTCGGAAAGCCATGCGTGGGTTTCAAAAGGGTTAAATCTTCTCTAAAAGCAGGGTCTTGTAATTTATGCGCCCCTGATTGCAGAAGAGATGACGTAATTAAGGAACATGTGACCGGTTTAAAAATAAAGTGGAGTTCCGGATTCCGGGCAGATTTCGCTGTGTTGAAGAGCGAGAGGGGGCCAAAAAGAAAGATACGGTATGTGCAGTAAGATGTGACAATACTGCCGAACCAAGAGGGGAATAAGTATGCACAAGATTACTTTTGAGGAGTCGACCTACTGACCGGTAAGAGAGAAGATGAACAACATGGGTTGAGAGTGAAAGACATCATTGTCGCAATCCCAGGCTCTGACCTTTCCAAAAGTTTGGAGAATGTTCAAAATAGTGGCGGAGAAAACAGTTCGCAGCGTTCAGTGGGTGATTTTATTTTGGAAAGAAGGACAGTGATCCGAGTGAAAGTTCTCAAAAGTGACCAACTGTCGAAAAATTTGCTAAACAGGCAACCAATTCAACTCGTAAGAGGCCGGCCATGACAATGAATCAACAGATGAACGGTGCGTACAAAACTCCAATTGGTACATTGTATTGTAAAGGATCACCAAAATTGATCCAAACCGTGCGTAGTTGGTCTTTGTTCCTGTTTTATTGATATATTTTGATTGTGTTACGTATTGACATGCTACAATGAGCGATTTTTAAAGAAAAAAAATATCCTAACCTCGAAAAAATAGGTGTCATATTTATATCCTTGCCTCTCCATAACGGTAGCCTAGGTAGCGGACGATTTAAAAACAGGGAAGGAGGGAGACCTTTTTTGCAACGCAGACTACATAATAGCCACCTCTCTACAACGGCCACTTTCCTCTGTCCCCAGGGTGGCCCTTATGGAGAGGTTCGCGGCTGGGATAGCTATTATGAGATTTAATAGATAGCTGAGATAGTGAGCTGAGATTGTGGCAGGATATTTGTCACGCGTCACGGAAGGTCGCGACTGCAATAGCAACAATGTTTATATGATCATATGTGTTAGTATACCTAAACTTAAATGTACAAAGTATAAAGCGCAGGTTGAGATTTTGTTTGATACTTCTCAGTTTAGTTTGAAAGCATATTTATGGAAAGCAATGGTGTGAAAACTAATAGAAGTACAAACCAGATGTTTACACACACCCTTAAAGTGCCCCTAAAACGAAAAATGATGTGTTTCTTTTCCAATATTTTTCAACTGAAAATGGCTATTTGGGTTCACTAGTGGATCGTAGGATGGAAAAAACTTCAAACCAAGCGTTCTATGGTACGGTATTTTTGCTATGAAATCGCTGGAAATCTGTCCGCCATTACTGAAATCGTGTTCCAGTTGAGTCCGCGGAATGGCAGCGGAATGCATCAATCATGACGTCAGACTCTCAACCCTCGCTGTTGATTTCAGTGTTGTTTAGTAGGCTCTTGAGTAACAGTTTGAGGAAATGTCCGACGTTTCTGACGAATATTTCTCCGAAACTTCTTCAATCAGTGGATCAGAGTCTTCGGCTGAATCTTCTGAAAGTTTTTATTCGACAGCTGAGGACGTAGAACGATATGACGACAGTTTAGAGCCGATTGCAACCGAAGAAGAGATAGCCAGCTATGCAGAGCAGCTTGCTATCGAAGAAGAGGAAGAGGAGATGCTCTGGAGCAGATTTTCTGGTGAAGTTGATGTTGGAACTTGGTCTGTACTACTTTTCTCTTTGCTTCTTTTGACTATTGCGAGAATTTATCTAAACTTACTCACTTTACAAGTCGGATCGCGAGAGGCTATTGCTGGATGTTCAGTTGCTCTCTTACCTTCGGTATTGCTATCTACAGTTGTGAAACTTATTCGCGGGCCATTGGAATGTTGCAATCTTTCAGGTGCAAATGCTCTAACTGTTCATTGGAGTTTGTTGTCAAGCCTGATGAGTGCAGATGCTGTTCGGAAGTTGATCGCTGTTCGGAAAAAATGGAGGAAATAGATATGGAAGGCGCCTGTATTACAACACATTCAGGCTTTGATACTGTTTGCCTAAACACGTGGGCATTGCAGACTGCTGGAGTGGGACTTAAAACAAGACGGAACAAGTCTTATTCAACCACGATGACTCAACTAGGAGCAGCTGAAAATGAGTGAGTCTGTTTTCGTGTAGCTAAAATGATTCTTCAAAATGTGAAGTCCCAGTAACTTACTCTTTTTATGTTAGTTATGTTTTGTTGGCAACGTTTGTGGCATTTCAGTTGTTCTTACTACTTACGAAAGTACTAGACGGATATTGTATATTAATTATCTAGAACTTACCTGTAGATTTTCATAACCCTGCCTCCATTTTATCGTTTTAGTGATCTTTTGTTATTATTTTAATTTTCATAAATTGATATCATAATTTGCAGAAAATTATGCTATTTGGTCCATGTACATCTAACGCATTTTCCTTGAAATTGGGATGATTCATTAGTTTGCATGTAAAAATTACTTACCATGGCATTGTTCTTTTTCAATATCTAGATTCCATAGATCTGTTGCCTACTGGCAATTTGTGCGATTTGTTTGGGAATATGTTGGATCCTCCAACAGAGTCCCCCTCCCAAGTTGTGTCTACTCTGCTATAAGGAAAGCTTTCCCCAATAATGCAGAACAATATCGGGGCTATGAGGAGGAAACTGAAGACTGACTACATGTATTTGCAGGTATCAGTTAAGAAACATTTTACATACAGTACCTCAAAGGCATTGAACCAATGTGTACACATGCCAACTATTCCATTAACATTGATGTTTAACCTCTGAGACAATGAAGTTAGGTAAAAGAATGAAAACATGTATTTCAGTCTGAATTGGTAATATCCATGCATCAGCATTTTTATGACATCAAAATGTAATTTATAGTATTGGAATACAGAGAAATCATAAGTTAAGGTGTTGATGGCAAAAATCAATGTTCCTGTTTTTGGACGCGACTTGGACGTTTCCTTCAAACTGATTATATCAAAAAATTATGTTCACTGAGTATTGATTAGCCTTCTGCTTTTGTCAATTATTTTGGTTGCTAAAATGATATGAAAACAGCAAGGGGACTGTGTAGTGGCATGCAGAGAGAATGTCAGAATGTCTCCTCTAGCTGCTGCACTGCCCTTTCTTATGTCCCTTTCTTGGTTTGCCACACTTTTTACATACAGGTGCTTTCCTTTTGGATGTGGGAGGCTGGGCGACTTCCTCAAGTTCTGCAGTTGGAGGGCATATCAGTGTCTCCCTTCCTTTCCTTGACTTATACTTTTCCTTGGCATCTTCACTTGTCTCTTTGTTTGCCAGCATAGTGTGTAAGGCCTCAGGAATCTGTCCGTTCAACTCATCCTTTATACACTTTAGATCTGCCCTTGGTGTTGAAATTAGGGTTTCATATATTTCAGACACATAATCTATGGAAATATAAATATGAAAACTGAATTAATATACACAGTCATTCAGAACTACTATCCATAGGACAATTTTAGATTACAGTATGAATGTTACATGTTCCTATGGTGAACTGCTTTCTTCATAATGAATGTATAAGTAACAAATAGAGCTCCAGATGCACTGTGAATGATAAAAAGAAATGTAAATTCCAATACTCTAGTCGAGCTAGCCCATTAGTGAGAGTAGTTGGCCTGAATGTCAATAATACTAATGAATAAATATTATTTTTTCCTCTTACATGTATTGAAGGTGTAGGGGTTGAGTGATTTAACGAAAAAATGCTTCAGACTTGGGATAAAAAAAATTTCAATAAACAAAAAAAATTGTGCGCAGACTTAGTTTCTGGTCATATTTACATCAACTGCAGTGTTTGGCTTGGGAAAAGTACTGCTCAGAGGTAACCCTCCCCCTACCCCCAAATGTACTTCGTGATCACCACTAGTTTTCTGATAGTCAGAATATAGTATAATAGACAGCTTTAAATTTAATTACCATAACTTTGCTCCACTTTCACCTCTCTCACAGTGGCTTCACCCTCCTTGAATTTTGCATATGTCACCTTTAGCTTTGGATTGCCTTGATCATCAACTTGTGCCTCTCTTTGAAGGTTGTAATTAAAATGTATGGCAGAAAGGATGGTCCTGAAAAAAGTATTATAATAAATGCACAGTAAACAGCTGTTAAGGAAATAACCCCCATTGTAGATTAATAATATACACTTAATGTATGGTCCCAAGGGAAAGGGTTAGTTTTCTTTTCCAGAGAGTTCTGATACATGTTTCCCGAGACAAAGTCAAGGGAAACATCAGGACTCAAGGGAAAACAAAACCAACTTGTTTCCGGAGGGACCAGAAATCAAGTGCATTGTTATATATTTAGACTTTCCCTTCAACAATCACAGCAAAACCCACAAAGAAACAAATGTTGTATCCGGCGCAGGCATCAACTGTGGAATTGTATCCCAGTCAGGAATTGATCAGAGGCAGGTGAACAAGAATCAACCAATCACAGTGCGCGTTTTGTTGAGTGAAAGTCTAGGAATATAACAATAGTTATTATTATCTGTAGCAGCTTTTCTACTGTTCAATGTAACTGGCTTCACAGATTTATAATATTAATTTCGACATCATGACAAGAACTAGTGTGCTGTTATTTTCTGTCTTGTCTCGACACCCAGCAAGACTGATATCGATATGATAGCTAATGTCAATATTGATTATACACAATAAATAAAAAAATTCAGTGCGGTGGTTTTAGAATTATTCTAAAGCAGCAATATTATTTAAGGGCCTGAAAAATCAGTAAACATTTTGTGGCAACAATACTAGTGAACCAGCATTTAGACTGCAACTGTTGGCCATTTCTTTCAGGCCACACAACTAATTTAGGTTCTTACCTGGCAAGTATCCCCAGGTAAGAGTAAGCCAGCATCTTGGGTGCAAACTGATTCACGACAGAGTGATAACCCTCAAGACAGCTTGTTTGTGCTACTGGAGAAGCCTTCTTAATTGCCTTCAACAGAGGTGCCTGGGAAAGTACTTCACACAGTTTTTCATAGGCGACTGACCCTGTGAAATACATATATACATGTACATGGCTTTATTGGTGCCATATAATGAACACATATAAAGAACACAAGTATACTGTATGTACATTGTTATTGCATTCCACTATTTATGCCACATTACCTGAATTGTTTCTACTAAACATCATAAGTGAAAAAAGAGTGAATTTTCTAGATGGTGAAAGTCATTAACTGTCACAAGAGCATTCATGAATCAGTAAAGATGTTCAAACACAGTGCCGTAAGTACCTTTTGCTAACCAAACACGAGGGCTGGTGATTGGACCATGTGCACACTTGTTAAATAAACGGTTTGGAAGCTCCTTGTGCTTGTTGATGATATGTGACAAAAGGCACTGAAATTTTGCCAGTATGACTTCCCCTTGGTTAGGCATAGTTGAGGTGACTGACCAGTACAAGTGCCTCACACATGCCTTCCGCCATTTCCCAATTACCTCACACCCCTTCTCTTTGCTTAACTTGATAAGAGCCTTCTGTATTTCTATTTTGGAGGGAAAAAATGAGTGCAAAGTAAGGCTTTCCATGTGATACTGTACAAAAAGTGTTAAAAATTCTAGTTTTTCTCAAATGTGTTCAATTTACCACCTGATCCAATATATTCATAATATGCACTTGCTCTGTATTAAGCTGACCTAGCAGGAAAACAGTAGTAAAGAACTAGCACTAGTGTATGTAGTATTCACAGACTGGTATGAATCTTACTTTTACTAATGTGCCATAGGTCAAAGAAGTGGTCAATTACAGGCTTCCCCAGCTCTTTGCACTTCTTTGGACAAGTCTCCCGCATCCACTTGGCTATTTGCATATGTCGATCAGAAATAAAGGCCTTTATAATCATGCCTGTGCCAAGCAGGAAGGCAAAAGCCTTTTGGTGGCCTGTAAATTCCATGTTGCTGCTGCTACCGGTTTGATTGGCCAAAGGAACAGTCAGTTTCAATTGGCAATTTTAACATTCATTGTGCCATGACATGTTGAATTACATGTACACTGTTAACATACAGAAATTTTCACATTGTGAAACATGCAATAGTTGTATTATCCACAAAAAAACATGGTGTAATTTGTGGATTTTGCAAAGTTATTGAAATAAAATTACTATTAGTAATACTAATTGATATTTCTGGTACCTGGATCAGTACAATATGGATGATGAGGCCCACAGTGCAACAAAATATGGTGTAGGTTCCATATTTTGCTGAGTGGCCCATACTGTCGTGGCGGCCATCCCCTGCAAGCACAACTTCTTTACCATTTAGTTTTTCAGAATCTGAGCCTGGTAGTTGCGCCAAAACTTCATTATTGATGATATTAGGAGATGCCTCTGATGGTAATAATAAGTGGGTTGGGAATACACAGGCATCCCGATGTGCTTGAACACCAACAACACTTTGTAAACAGAAGCACCTGCACAAAGGATTGCGAAGCTCAACAGAAGGTTTCCAGGAGGAAACCTTCCAAGGAGATACGGCTGACTCTGCCAAACGTAACTTCCCTGGCACATGCTGCAAGTTGTCTTAATCGTTATCATTGTCCCTGTCTGTGACACACTGATATGAGGACTTGTGGCAAAGCACAGGTGGCAGTATTGGAATAGGAGCAGTAACTTTGATAAGAAGACAATTCCTTTTGGTTCCTGTTGCACATTCTTTCCCTCACAAGTCAACCTAAAAGAAAAATAAAAGAAAGCAGGGTGGGTGGTAATCAGTCTTAAACAAGAAAAACCAACTGCAATAAGTGCTTTTAATAGTATTACTTGAAAAGTAGCTGTTACCGTAGCATAATTCTTACCTTGGTTTTTCACCCTTTTCACTGTCATCATCGTCTCCAGTTTTCATGTAAGTGGCATCTAATTCAATGTCAGGTGACCACAATGGGTCCCCTTCATCAACATCCATTGCTTGCTCTCCCTCCCCAACTGCCGCATCTTCGTCAGCATCATTATTATATATCACATCCTCTGTTGGTGCTTCAGGTGTGTTAGTGTCAAACAAATCATCTTCACTAGTTTGAGTTCCTAGGAATAACATTACAGTTTTTAGACCTGTCCTAGAAGATATCCATACCCATGCCTATGACAGTTCCGGGACATTATGTGAGGAAGGGGACTCCTCTTCTAACCAAACTTTGTAAGAAAAAGTGTAGGGTAAACTGGAAATTGTATAAGTTCAACTGCTAGAACACCCTTGCAATTAGGGAAGGTAGGGACATTGCTGTGAGCCACATAGTATTCCATAATAAAAATAAATAAGTAAATAAATGTTGCTAGTCAAAACTTTAACACATTAACTCATAAAATAGATAACTGCACCATAACCAGTTAAAGGCTTGAAGTATATTGTGTTTACTTTATATCTGCATGTAGTCTGTTGTTGTGTTTACAATGTATTGATTGGCCTTGTGGTGTTCTGTGATAATATAAGGCTCACCTGAAGATACTAACTGTGGCCTTTGGCTCATTCCTTGAAATGTTTTGGCCCAGTTTCTTTGGTTTTCTTCCATTTTCTGATTAACTGATTTTAGTCGAGACTGTCCAATTTTTACTTTCCTTCGAAGTTTTTTCTTTTCACTCAGCAAAACAAGGCAGTTGATACATGATTCTTTCTTTCTGTGGGGTTTTTTGCCCTTCTTGGGGGATACCCGGCTTTGTGTAGTGGATTGTTCTGCGAGCACCTCAGATGAAGTGCAGTCCAGTGAACTGTGAGAGGTAGTGGGGGATACTACAGGCAGCTGAACATCACTCTGACTCTGGCCTGTCTGAAAATGCAAAACAGTCATTCATGTTTTTTAATTATGTTGGCATATAATAATAGTCATACATAGTAGAACTATAAAACAAAAATAGAGAAAAAATTACCAAGGTAAGTGAGCTTAACCTTTCTAAACCAAGAGAAATAGACATGCATGGTAGCTATATCAAAGCTGATTAAGGCTGCCGGCTGGACATCGCTGGACTAATTTGTTGTTGTTTGTAGTAGAAATCAGTCAATTTTTACTTTCTATGCATTTTAAGTTCTAGGAAGTTCTTTGCCTTGCATGTATCACTTGGCTGAACTAACCACCCTATCTTATTATTCCTAGTTATTGAACAGAGATCTCTACAAATTAATACCTCATAACTGATGGGAGTACTTGACAGAATGTCCATGTATGTGTCTGATCCACATGTGAGGGCCGGAGAACCAGGGGCTGGACAAGGATCGTTCTGCGAGAAATGAAATAAATAAGAGTTGTGCTAGCAATTGTAAAGCTTTATGTGTTAGTAAGATAACTTACGGAAGCGTCTCCGGATCCGGATGCTACAGGCGACATCAAAACACGTGGACATTGGTCAAATTCCTCCTGGCAAGAAATACAGATATTATATTTTTATCAAACAATCACTGTTACTGGAAAAAGGCAGTACAAAAGATAGCCAAATGGGGACCTTTATTGTGTCCTTACAGGCAAAACATTGGTGCAGGTGCTGCTCCTTGTTGCTGGGACTGGAGGCGCAGTAGCAGGCTCGGAAACCAATTCCTTGATGATCTATGGAAACAAAAGTATTCAAGTTATAGCTAGTTATGTTTGAAAGAAACATGCCATCATGGATAGGAATGTGAGATCTGAAATGTCGCATAATTTTTAGAGTTTGTAGATACCGGATACTGAAGACATCTAAGATGCCCCGTACGTTTTCCGGTACCTATATGTCTTGTTCGCCGGAAAGGGCAAATAAACTAAATAAGAGTGTATAGGAGAAATAGTGACCCAGAATGTCCGACTCTAGAACTGTTGCATACTCCAAGTTTTTTTCCTCGAAAGGGTACATTTCATAGGGCCTGTTTAGTAGGAGGTAGGGTAACAAACAAAACACACATGGTTTACCTTACGACGACTCCGCTGTGAAAGAGGTTGTTCGACAACCTTCTTCCAAATGGTTGGCACAGAATGCGGCAGAAGATATCTTCTTGATCCCTCGAAATGAATTGTTCTGCCAAAGCAGGTTTCGTCGAAGTGTTCGGAGCAGACCATGAAGCGTCCCGCCGGATTAAAATTTGCTCGATGCGTTCGAACAAACCTTACCCATTTGTCGCCGTCGCTCTTATTTGCAGGGCTTGTATGCAACGAAACGCCGATACTGTGATCTGAGTAGTTGCTGCAGCCTTGAACTACACAACGACTACCAGGCATTGTCCGTTTCACCACTCTGGAAGCACGGTTTTATAAAATTATTTTACAATAACACGCTCGGATATAGAGGTTTTGTATGGGAAATTAGCCATGTGCCTTCGGTGTGTTGAGAGTCTGACGTCACTTCCTCTAAATTGTAACCGCGTCTTCTTCTGGCTCACTGGAACACTGTTCGGTAATGGCGGCGGTAAATATCGCTACCTTTCCCGTTCGAAAAATGTGACTTCCCTTGCTTGTATCAAACCCAAATTTTGGGAGGTAAGTGAAAACAGCATGTACTTTCAGAAAGCGTTCAAACAAAGAAGACGGAAAATTTGATTTTAGGGGCACTTTAAATCAAGCTGGAGCATACCTAGCTATTGCCGGTTTTCATATGACGTCATCTTTTTCCAAAATTAAAAGTAACCAATCCTTCTGAAGTTTTAGTTTCATCAGATAGAAGACCCTCTAAGATCTTGACGTTTTACAACGTTTAAGTTCGACAGGGTTCCGCATTTTATTACAGAGAACGATTGAATTTAAAAGTATTTGCGTTGCGTGACATTAAAATGGCGGCCCGAGAGGGCTTTCGCGTAATATAAGATCAGAAGAGGAGTTATCGTTCACGTTTTTGCTCACTGAACAGTTCAGTTATCCGCTAAAATCATAAATGTTCTTGTGACATCGCGGCCTGCGGACAGGCTATGGCAAGCCAATTGTAGCAATATTCAATACCTAAATTCAATTTCAATTCAATGAAATTCAATGAAATTCAATGAAAATTCAATTTCAATTCAATGAAAATTCAATTTCAATTCAGTGAAAATTCAATTTCAATTCAGTGAAAATTCAATTTCAATTCAATGAAAATTCAATTTCAATTCAATGAAAATTCAATTTCAATTCAATGAAAATTCAATTTCAATTCAATGAAAATTTATTCAATGCGCAAAGCATCTTGGGTGGAACATCCGGGAATCGGCCAAATCTCCTCCCGCCATTTTAGCCGACAAAATGGAGGAAAGTCTTCGAAATCTTGCAGATTCGCTGGGTGAATGCTCGCGACTGGTTTCGCAAGTCTTAGCCAGTAGTAGTTCCAGCTCAAATGGGAACGTTACGGATTCAGTTACACAAGGAGTATCAGGAAATAACTTCAGTTCAACGAGCAACGTTTCCAGTGCTGTCGAACGAGCTCGGTCCATGTTGCAAAGAAGTCGAAGTACAGGATTGTGTTCTCGCTTGAGTCAACGGGAGCGACTTCGAGCAGCATCACCTTCTACCGTGCCTAGTAGTAGTGGAGCAAAGAAACAAAAAACAACTCCAGAACAGCCTAAACCGTTTGAATTTGCTCTTATGTATGTGGAGGACGACGATGACGACGAAGAAAATTTGTCAATTAACCATGACAACATTTTGCTTCGAGGATTTGTTAATTTAGTGAGCACGGATGGAGAGGCAGAAATTCGATCCAAAATTGGCGATGCAATTAGACTAAAACATCCATTAGTCGGTAATGGGGATTTTGTGTTTCTTCGTGCTAACCGGCGGAAGTTAAGCATACCTGTCAGTTGTGGAGAGTACTCGTACAAGCAAGTGAAACTGCTCTGCGGACAAGGAGCTATTTATGTTAAACTGAAAAGTGGACTGAACTGTTTAATATGCGATGGTGACGTAAATAGCTCATCAGATCATGATGATTTGCCTGGTAAGTATGTTATTGCTGTCATTAATTTGGGCCTAGTTAATACAATTTAAAAAAAAACAATACTAACATTAAAATATTAAATTTGCTGCCTTTTTTGTATGTCAAGGTATCATGGACCATCCCCAGGGAACCCAAGACAAGGAGAGGACAACGTTGTTAATTTGCTAGTCCTGGATGTGGAGAATAAATTATAAACAAGAATGAAAACTTTGTTAAATTGAAAATGGGTTGTTTGGCCCCCAAAGGTTAAACATAGTCTCATACATTTGTGGAAATCGAAACAATGTAGATTGTGTGCCTATTAGTGTAATAATTTCCTGGTGTGCCAGCATTGCTCTGTAGAGTGACACTTAAGACAATTTGAAATTGCCTTTCTTCCTTTGCTAGAGTTTTTGAGGCAAAGTTTTAATGCCAAAACTAAATTGTTACCATGGTAACATTTCTTCATTTTTACTACAGTACTTGAATTCTGTAAAATAGAGTAAGAGATCTTTTTTTCATTTTAAAATTTTTGCAGATCATATTTCTAGTGCTAACAGTAAACCGGCAATGTGTGTAACAGTTGCCCATGGTAAAAACTCTTGTTGGCATAAAAATCCATCTCCTTCTGTAGTCATAGTACAAAGCTTCTGGCTTGTTCCTCACAAGGCAAGTTGTCAGCAAATATTTATTTATCCTGTAATTTTACTTTTTTGGCAGAAATGTTGAGTCAACCAGTTTCTGAACAACAGAAGCAAAGTGAAATGCAATCAGTACCCATTTCTGAAGAGGGTAGTACAGGATTTCAGTCAGCAGGGAAGGAGACACTAGCTGATAACACTGAAGATCCATCAGTGGATTTGCTTGCAAAGCGTTGTGTAAATTACTGTAGAGCCAATGGCATTGAGAATCCTGTAGAAATTTTACGTTATGCACAAAGTGTGATTGTAAGCGGAAGGCCACTGGATGTGCAAGATGTTTCTGAAAGTCTAGAGGGTGAAACCAACTTCATCTTAATCAATCGACAAGATGTTTTAAAATCAGCAATGGATGAAGTGCAATTTTTAAAAGACCCCAGACTAACACTCTCAGTTGGATTTTATGGTGAGTGTGCTGAGGATTATGGTGGCCCTCGAAAAGAGTTCTTTCGCCTATGTTTACGAGATATTAAAGCTACATACTTTGACAATGGTCTTAAAGACCATCTTGCTAATGATTATTCAACCATTGGGCTTATTATGGCCCTTAGCACTTTGCAGAATGGCAGTATCCCCAGATTTGTGAAAGAAGATAACCTCCAAGCACTTTTTTCTTCCCAAGAGCCATCAAGCCCTTGTATTGCAAAGCTTCGAATTGGTTTTAAAAATCTGGGGCTTTATGAAATAGGGAATGCTATACCTAACTTCCTTCATCTTTTCAGACCTTCCCAAAGTTATGCTTTATCGAGAAGAAAGTTGATGGCCCTTCTTTCACCAAATTTTTCTGAAGAGGGTAGCAATGCACGCCGTTTCGAAACAGAAATTTATGAGTTGTTCTCTAAATACACCAGACTTGCAGCAAGTGGGCAAAGGGGTGCAATCACTTTGGGGCATATACTTCAATTTGTTACTGGCAGTGACGAAGAGCCCCTACTAGGGTTTAGAGTAGCACCTTCTATAGAGTTCGTTGAGGCAACAAGTCATGGCACAAACCCCCACACAGAATGCCCTTTTCTACCTACTGCTAACACCTGTGCAAATACCTTGAGCTTACCAAGATGTACAAATGGTTCATTGCTGCCAAGTGAGGAGCAACTATTTAATCTTTATGATTTGGCCTTTGCAAATGCATATTTTGGAAAGCTGTAATGTTCTGATTATAGGTTACAAAAAGTTGACATTATTTGTAAGTGTTTTTAGTCACAAGAACTTTCACTAATTAATTCTATCACAGTGTCATATCCATTGAAATGCGAGGATAATATCTGTTCCACCAGAGATAACTGCTGATGTTACTGTTGTATTTTACTGAAATAAAACAAGTTGAAGTTACTTAAGTACGTTGTGTACTGAACTTGATTGGCAATCTTGCAGCCATATTGGATCCTGTTACATGATTGTTCCTGATTTTTTTTATCTCTGCACATCCCACACAGCAACTGCACATAGCTGCACAATTTGTCAATAAGGTATAGTGTTGTTAAATGTTTTCAATCCTTTCTTTTACTATCTGGTGAATTTTAGTGTATATATCCATGCCCATTTGTGTTGATGACGCCAGTGGGTCTATCTGCTCCAGAACTTTCGCTTGAACTGACTGATGTTCAACTGGTAATGTGACTGGGGGAACAACAACATTGTTATTGCTATCTTCAAATGGAGATGGCCCGTCAGGGTCAACACCGTAGAATTCCAGATCATTGGGATCCTCGTCTAGTTGCCCATGTGGTAAGGGGTTCTCCTTGTTTAGCATGCCATTTACCCACATCTGATACGGAGACCAATGGTTTGCTGTCCTTACCTTGTGATGGTTAAAAGCCTCCATATATTCGCGAAGTGCAAGGTTTATTCTTGGGATGAATGTCAAATGCAGCGCAAATAGATCCGTTGGGTTCTCGATGTTGAGCAAGCTTGTATCTTCCAATGCATAAAACACGTAATAGAAAAGATGGCACACGCACCTGAACACGTCCCTCCAGTCTTTCAATTCTCTGATTTCTGGTGGAGGGAACTGCTATAAAACTCCCCCGACCTTCACCTCTTGCTTCCACCATAGCATCACAAACTTGTACATTCTCGACACCATAATCCACACGAATACGTGATGGCCACAACGCATCATTTTCAATTGCTTTCAGAAAAAGTTCCAGAACAGTTTGCGAAAGATTGTTATTACTGCATCTGAGAAACATAATCCGTCTGGAAAAACCATCTATGCACCCATGGATTACAAGACCCCAGCGAATAAGAGAGTGGTGCCCATCTAAATGCCATAGAGAATTTGGCCACGGGACCGAGTATTGCCTACGAGAAACAACAATCCCCCACCTCAAGGCAGTATTCGCCGGATCCACCCTTGCCAAACACTCACGAATTCTTCTCCTTTGAACCCTCAGTCCAACTGACTTAAGGTACCCGGCTAAGTATGTTCGCCCTGTTGTAAATCCATGACGACCCATATATTCGAGAACTAACTCGTCCAATTCCGCATCCGACAACAAACTAAACTGCACCGTGTTTTGCAAGCCATATGACTGTATTCTGCGATAAATTGTCCAGCGAGACACGCCAAACATCCGAGAAATTTTTGCCATTGAGAATCCAAGTCCAAGATCTTCTAACGTTTCGGCAGGTACGTAGAACTGAGGTCTCCCAGGATTTCCCGTTCTGAGGGTTTCGCATTCACTTCGTGAAATTAATGAAGGTTCTACTGCTAGAGTTTTGATGTGATTTTCGATAGCCCGTAGTACTTCTAAAAAGGCTGTAGCTAGGGACTCCCACTCCATCCGATCTTGCTCAATGTCAAAGGCAATAGAACGCAAAAGACTTACAGTTCTATCGAGAACTACAAATTGTACTTGCAAGTCTTTGATGTTTGTTTCATTGCTGCTTATATATTCCTCTGTCCTATCCAGCACAGACGACAAAAATTTGGGTAAATCCTTTTCCGCGTCAAACTCTGATTCGGCACGCGCCATATTGCCAGTAAAATGTTCCCGCGGAAAAATTAAAGCATACAGCTCCCGTATTCTAACTACCCCGGATGCAACTTACCATTTCCGGTCACTAACCGGAAGTGATTTTCAACGGGATGAGTAACTATATATACTTTCTTTGAATCGTGATTTACTTTCTTCATTGAATAAATTTCGTTGCATTGAAATTGAACTTTCATTGAATTGAAACTGAATTTTCATTGAATTGAAACTGAATTTTCATTGAATTGAAATTGAATTTTCATTGAATTGAAATTGAATTTTCATTGAATTGAAATTGAATTTTCATTGAATTGAAATTGAATTTTCATTGAATTGAAATTGAATTTTCACTGAATTGAAATTGAATTTTCACTGAATTGAAATTGAATTTTCATTGAATTGAAATTGAATTTTCATTGAATTGAAATTGAATTTCATTGAATTGAAATTGAATTGAAATTGAATTGAAATTGAATTTCATTGAATTGAAATTGAATTTAGGTATTGAATATTGCCACAATTGGCTTGCCATAACAGGCTCTTCGATTCCAGTGAGTTGTGTTTGTTTGCTTATTGTGCTTTGTTTTTTTGTTTGTCTGTTTTTCTTGTGTGTGTGTGTGTTTTTTTTTTGCGATCGGAAACTCGAAAATGAACGATAGCTCATTAAACAAAGGAAGACCCACCATATATCTTTCCTTTGAGCCAGTTTTTTAGCGTGTTTGCCTGTCCCTTCTAGTCGAAGACTCAACTTTTCCGGGCAAACTGGTCTGAGGTCAGAGTGTTACACAGTTCAACTCCTGTCCCTCCTCGAGATCCTCACGCACACTTTCGCTTGTTAGACTGATTAAAAGCAGTCTTCTATCTCCTCACAGCAATAGCATTTGCTTACGTTTGTCAGGAGATCGCAGCAACAGCTCCCACAGGTACACCTGCGTGTGAAATAAGTTGTTCGAAAGTTAGGCAAACAGCTGTTTTCAGGTTACTTTCCATAGATTCAGCCATTTTGTAGATTGAGCATCACTCGAACATTCGCGACCAGAGATTGTTGGCAAGGCCGACTTACAAATCGCTCTTGCCTCCGCACATCGCTTTCCAAGCACTTTTTCAACTCTTTCTTAAACCATGCGTTTTCTTTCGGCTTCCTACTGAAGTTTTCGAGCCACCTTTCTCATCTCCATCGGGCAGAAGCTCGTCTGCGTACGCCGTACCAGCGAATCGTTTCTTGTTTTTGGATTCAGAAACACACGATTCTCCATTCACGACATTTTACACATACAAATAGGAAATAACGTTCGATTGTTCGCCTTTTAATTATCAGTCGCATTGTAAGCCCGTCAAGCTTTCGGATCAGAGGCGAAGGTATACTAAAGAAATTTAAAAGGTAGAAAACGCGGTGGCGTCATGGTTAGTGCGCTCGTCTGCGGAGTGAGCGGTCCGGCCGGGGTTGAGTTCTGGCCAGGAACATTGTGTTGTGTTCTTGGGCAAGACAATTTACTCACACAGTGCCTCTCTCCACCCAGGTGTTTAAATGAGTACTGGCGAATTTAATGCTGGGGGTAACCCTGCGATGGACTAGTATCCCATCCAGGGGGGAGTAGAAATACTCCTAGTCGCTTCATGCCACAGAAACCGAGATAAGCTCCGGCCTACTGGGCCACTTGGCTCGTAGGCGGACTTAACCTTTTTCTACCGGTAATGTATAAAGCCGAAAATCCCTTGCTTTCTGGCCCTTTGGGTACAATTCTCTTAAGAGCAAAAGCAATTTGCTCTCAACGCATTCACATTACAGATTAGTTACTGTTACTGTCGACAAAATTTTAGATCGAAGATACATTTCATAGAAGGTCTCGACGTATCTTGAAGATCTTGAATTCCAGCTTGCCCTTCGGACAGGCAGTTTTCATATTTTACTTCCCTGCCCTTACTTTTTTTTTTTTATTTAGTTGGCAGACCTTGCCCATCCGGCATGTGAGAGTGAAAAGTTACTATTTAATTGAACTGTAATAACATGAATGAACTGTCATAAAATGAACAACAGTAATTTCAATATTATTTTTCCAATTATGCAAGTTCAATTCAAGAAAACGTTTCAACATAAGATCGTTTGTATTAATTGAAAGAGCTGCAGATGAATCAGGTCTACAGGTGAAAGGATTGAGTCTACTTCCGGTCATATACACGAATCAGCGATCACGTTTCGTTACTGCTTCAATTTTGTGACTTTTCGTTTGTCTTAAACTCCGAACACCCCCGTTTTGAAATGGATTTATTGTCCAAACCGTCACCTAGAATACATTTAGAGCTCTTTTGGTATTTATGAGTGACATTTCAAAGCGAAGACTGCCGATCAATTTGTGGAACAGCACGTAATATTTCAAATATTTGTTTACCTGTCTGCCTTCTCAACAGAAGTAATCAAGGGTCGCCTTCCTCGTGGAAAATGCGCGCGTGCTGATAAATCCGATACATGCTCATAACGCTCGCCAAAAATTGCTCTTGCTTCGAAATTCAAAAGGTACATATAATACTACAGATAGTAGCCGCAATGTTTAGTTTTTCACCTGATCACTGAAAGATCAGATCATGATTACGCTGGTGAAGAATGCTTGAAGTAGCTGTTGGCTTACAAGGTTCTACAGATATTGGCTAAACGAAACAATAGGTAAACAACACAAACATGTAGAGGTTTTAACGAGGTGCAGGTCGACTGGGGGTTGGAAAATACGATATGAATTGCAATGAGAACTCTCAACTATATCGTCACGTTTTCGCGACTGACCGAGATATATTTTTCGAAGGCAAATTTCCCGCAAGAGTCACTACGTGTATCATATTGTTTTATAAACAATGAAATTGAAAAATTAACATTGTAGCTTGCACATGCGTCGAGCCGTGATACCCCGAGGGTTCTCTTTAATTAAAGCGAACGAGTTGTCAAAATCTTGACACCTTTTGAGGGGCGTCTGTACAGGCTCTCCTTTCACCGGCACACTTCGCTCGCCGACTTCGCTTTTGCTAGAATGAAGTGTAACAGAAATCGACCCTATCTCCCGCCCTCAGCCTAATCCCCGTCTCTCGACCGAACAGGAAATGACTGACATTTCAGGCTACGCCTTTGCTTGTCCCGCGCGCAGCGTCTGAAAACCTGTTCGCACGCTATTGTTAGTTATTTTTGGAGCTAACTAAATACACACGTGAGACCGTCAAACAAACACATTGCAAGGGTTATATGTCTTATTAAGATTCCTGTCAGTTCATATTATGCAAGGGGAAAAGCCCTTACTCGCCATAAAAGTCAATTTAATGAAAGCAGCGACGAAGACTTGTATGACTAGTATGTATCAGAGCTGTATATTGCAATCCCGGGGGGGGGGGGGTATTCCCAGAAAAATTGGGTGGAGGTGTGCGGCCCGCTTCCCAGAACTCCTACCCTATTTATGACTTGACCAAAAATTCGATACCCTATTTAATTCAATACCCTGTTTCGGACTTGCCTTATGATTAGTTCCCTGTTCAGACCAATGTGAAACATAATTTGTGAAGGGCTTTTGTTGATGGTCTTATCGATAATGATGAAAACAAACAAACATACATACCCATATCAAGACTGAATGGCAAAAGCCATACCCTATTTATTACTAAAATAGCCGAAATCGATACCCTATTCATGACCAAAACTGCTGAAAAACCATACCCTTTGGGGCCGCACATACCTGTATAGCCCACGTAAGGAAGTATCCCTCCCACCCCCCCACCCCCGATTGCACTTTGCCCAATCTGCAATTGTCTCACTCGTTTTACTACTTCACTCCGTTTGATGAACCAAAAAGATTGGTTAACACATAATTATTATAAACATAAGATCGGTTCTGACAGTTAATCATAGAAAACGAAGATTCTAATCCTATTTTGGCTTATCGAGGGAGAAGAGAAGGCCAGAATTTTTGTTTCTGAGTGAATGTTATCGGTAAATACTTGACTACAAGTAATTTATTAATACACCTTTTTTTAGTCCTGAATATTTCGCAATAGGCATAGAAATGTTGTTAAAACAACTCACCGTTCTTCCCCGAGCTCATATGCTGTATTTTCACCGGATCGGAAAGCTCAACATCAAAATCGTTCCCTGAAGTCCTTTCAATCTTGCTGTACCGTGCGGAAACAATGCCTTCGCCTTCAACCCGGAGAACGTTGTTTTCGAAGCTTGAATAACTCGCTCCTTCGCAGCGTAGCTTGCCAAGATCTTCTGTAAACTGAACCACGCTAGAATGAAACGGATCCAAAACGGGAAGCCTGCAAGCAACGTCGCGTACACGTTCCTTGGATAAGACACTAGTTGGAGAGCGAATTTTACCAGTGTAAGACTTGAAAAGTAAAGTTCCTTGATACAGAAGCATAAAGGACACGAAACAAATAACAAATAACAAAACGACCATCAGACGAGAGCGAGCATATTTCACAACATAGAAGGGGCTGCATATACGCTTTAATCGGGTGTTAGACATTTTAGATATCCGCTATGGCGACATCGACTGCTTGTTCGTGAGAAAGAAACATGACACTGCTGTTTATGGTGCTTTGTAGAGAGCTAAGACATGACGTCATAGGCTGTCAGAGTTGTCATTAGTATTGTTACAGCTGTTCGTTCTGTAATAACACTGTTCTTTAAGCCTCCCTCTCTATTTTTAAGGTGGCTGTGGTAAACTTGTCCTGACAGTCCGAGTTTCACTTGTTTGTCAGCAAGCAATCCGTGGATGTCTGCTTACAACAAGCATCGATTACGGCTATCGATGCGAGTCTTAAAGGTAGCTTGCGTCACGACAGTCCATACAAAGTGTATACAGTCGACAGGTCAAATCTCGCCCGCAATTACGGACATCTGCTATTACGGACAACCCGCTATCAAGGACACCCCGCTATTACGGACATCCCACTATTTAAACACGGACCTCGCTATTACCCCGGCCACCCGCTATTAATGTATGGAAACAACTCCCGCTCATGATTCGGAATTGCGGGCACCTGATTAGGCTCGATCGAACAGCGGCTGGTAATCGAGTCTAACATGCACCTGATGTCGTCGCAAAGTAATATTTTTACTGTTCCACTCTAGTTACGACGGACAACTTGGATTCTGCATTCTTGTAATGTTTACTAGTTGTGCACTAATTTGGACTGCATAAGATGATTATGTGTCAAAGTAGATTATATGATTCGTGCTACAAATCATAAAAGGAACACAAATAATGGTTCCAGAGAGTCTCTGCTATAACGAGAGTTGACCAGTTGACTATGTAAGATTTGCTGTGAATATCAAGCTCCCCATTTTTTTAGATATTTCGATAATTTTAGCATATTACCCATTCTCCACTCCTCCCACCCACCTCCCCACCACAACGGAGATGACGCCAGTAACCGTCGGAAGGGTCTATTTAGGTGAGTTTTGAATTTTCGAAAGCTCTCGAGGTTTCTTGCTTCTAGTTCATGGTTAAAAAGCGCCACAATTTGCATCGTTAGAATTTTATTAGCTTCGTAATAATGCCACTATTAGTCGATAAGTTGAGCGTGATCCGACACGTCCTCAGGCCCCTTTGTAAGGGTCTCTTTCACTTTTTAAAAGTAATATGCCTTGATGATTACAATTACACAAATACTAAAAACTTTGCATTTGATCTGAGCGAGTGGCCAACGCGCCTCCGACGATCTGAACTAGTAAGTAAGCATTAATGTTCATATTCATCATAAATTACACCATCTGAAATAAATAAACTTTAAACGCAGGGCTTACCCGCTGCAAAATATAAGCTCATCTACTGTCGCATATATTTTTTAATCCGAGTCCGGTGATGTCATTCAATTTCTTGCGATGGAGCTTTAGCACCCCATGACGTGGGTTTTGAATAAAAGTGAAAAAGAAGTTTTTCATTGTTTTTGTGCAAAAGATTTCGGTGAACAATAACAAAATTTTCGTAAAAGAGGATAGGTTTCCATTATACAATATGGTTGGTCTTTGTAAGCGTCAATTCGACTGAGGTCCCCTACAATTGAAGGAACACCGTTGTTCATTTTAACAGAGGCCTCATAAAATCCCTCATTCGGAGATGTAAGAATCTGAAGCTGATACAATGTGTCTCTAACAAGAGTGTTCTCCGCTTTATCTCCCAAAACTATTTCACAATTGTCGCACGCATCAGCTGTGCCGTGCTTCGTGTCTTGAAACCTTTGCATGGCTTCTTTTGGCATCTCACGGAACGCGGTCTTTATCTCCTTCAAAATCAACCGCTGACACAACTTTGATAGTTCATCACCTTGTGACGTCAGATTGTTGACATATTCTAGTACAGCTGCCGCTGATTTTTTAACTGCCGGCTCATCAATTGAGACGGGTTCCAAATCAAGGCATGGACACCAATGATCTTCTACGCCAGCGCTAGCACAAGTGCGATTTCTCTCGTCAATCCGGGTAAACAAGCTTTGACCGGTTATAATCTCGCTGGGGTATTGTGGGTATGACAAGATGTGGCGAAAGGTAGCATAAACATCAAATGGCGATGTTAGAACGCGGGAGTTATGTACGAGGTTATTGTAAAGGTCTGCGTGCTTCTCACGAAACCATTTGGGTGTCGTAATTGACATGAATGGAAACCTCTCTTCCAGTTTACCTTGAATCGTTTTTCTAAGGCTCGAAAATCGCGCCCCGTGATCGGCGAAAACAATCAGCAGAGTGTTGTCCAGCAATGATTCTTTCTCAAACATTTGCAAGAACTCTTTTAGATCGTCATCTGCATAACCAATCGCGTTCATGTCGTCGTGTGAAATAGCCGCGTGGGATGAAAACCCAAACTTTGGTTTGTCTTTGTATCTACGAAAAAAACTCAGCAGGTATTTCAAAGACATGTCGTGTGATGGTCGATTATTAATACAAAGCCCTCTCAAAATTTTGTCAGCCTCCATCCAGAATGGCCTTGCGTAATGATCCGTCGGCGGATCTTGGAAACCGTGCAAGCGATAATTGAACGAAGCATATCGTGGCGCGTCTTCCGAGAACATGGTAGCGTATCCCTTCTCTTTGTAGTTTTTAAATATCCACCTCCAGCTGTCCACGGGCTTAGAATGACTTATTCTCTTCCGAGCTTCCTGCTGTGCCTTCTCCGGCAGCCCAGTAAGCATTGCAGCAAGTTGTGCAGTGGTGCCGTCTCCTACGATTGTCTCACCTGTCAATCAAACAAAAATGGCTAACTAGGCGTCAAACTTCCCTCTGTTCTCTCGGTAGCTTCAAGATTGTTAACTATACTGTCAAACCTCCCGTACCTGGATATCATTGACAGCATAAAATTGTCCATATAGGCGAGGTGTCTCCTTGAGAGAGATTGGACATGCATTCGTTGTTTTTATGTGGCTAGGACAATGCTATGTAAAGTATTGTGCAAAACTAATGTGAACAAAATACGTGATTTTCGACTTTCACTCTCGCGAAGTTTCATCGAAAGTTCGTTTTTAAGTTCGAGAGGAATTTCTCGGCATGTCGAGCGATAATTCGCTGGACCAAGGGGCTGTATTCGTCAACAAGCCCCCAAACGGCTCGGACTGAATTTTGTCAAAATTCACTTGCAGAACTTTTGCACAAGACTGTGTCGGTCTGCAAGAGCAGTCCATTATCGCGAGGCTCGATGACATGCTAACTCACCTTGCAGCAACACTGAGTCTAGATTCTTGGTCAGGTATTCTAAACTGTTTGGCATTTTTCTTCTAAAGTTAGCAGCTGATGTGGAGTCAAACATAACGAGTGCTACATCCAGTGGAATACCACCAGGCTGCGGTTGTCGCTCGAGAACTTCCTTTTTAGGAAAGACGTACATATGTAGGTCTGATTTCGTCTCGCCCGAAGACGTTTTGACGTCTACTCGGATGAAGTCGGTGTCCACCGATACATTTCCAAAAAAGGCATCTGTAGACACAAAAGACATTTTTGACGTTGGATCAAACAAAAGACCAAGCAGTTACATGCTAGTGTTTGCAGGGGCCTCCAGAGACTAGACACTTAGTTGTCGACAACTATTTGTCAAAGACAACTAAATGCTACAATCATGGACAAAAGTGTTGACACATTTGAGCGGCAAAACAAACGCTTTCTATCGGCGTCCTACTGTAATTTCAAAAAACATCTTTTTGTCGATAGCCAACCCCCTTCTCCCCCTTTTCAATGTTGAAATACGCTCCGTGGACACTGCCACGTGGTTACAACATTGAAAGGGGAAGAGGGGGTCGAAATGTGCTGAAAATTGAAGATTGAAAAACTCACGCGTTCAACGAAACAGGTCTTTTTCGGGGAGTATCTCAACTGCTTTTGTCCATGATTGTAGCTTCACTGCTGGAATAGTCACGAATTTATGCCGCGCTATTGATAAACATTCTCACCACCCTATTCTGGACATTTAGACCGTTGTTAGTCCTTATGGAAAGTCATTAACCTATCTAAGTCTTGTTTTCTAATTTTGTTCCCTCTTTTCGCGAAGTTTTGCTAGCACGTGCACCATGGGCAAAAAGCTTTTAGTCCGCATGTACAAACGTCGCCGAAGCCTTGTCCTGCTCTGTTTTACCTGCTGAGCCCGACCCTGTCGCTCTTGCTAACTTAGATTTTCAGAACCCTCCTGTTCCGGCCGTACCTAACGTTGTGCCCGCCGCTCCGCAAGTCCAGGCAACAAACAACGTGCAACCGGCCGTCCCTGAAGCTCAACCTGCCGAGGTATTCTTTACCTGCGTCTTTGTTCTTCGAGGTTATTCTTATTTATCTTTGATACTTAGGGGTGGCATATATTCGTGGGTGGATTCTACTGTTCATTCGCGCCGCAGCCGCGTGTTCATTTGTTGCTGTCTAGTTTCCATCTTTTTTCAAGTTTATATTTAGCTTTTGTTTTGCGGGCCTAGCTATAGTTGCTCCTTTACCAAGCGTAGGTTTTCTTCGTGTTTAGTGTAAGGCTGTTTAGTTTTGTCAGGCGACCTGGTTTGCTAGTGTTTCTAGCGTTAGTTCATTCGGTATTGCAGGAAGCAAACTCATGTTGCTTATGTGTTTAGCATTTTAATCGTTCGTGTCTCTCGGGTAATTTATACTCACGTATCTAGTGCAAGTTCTTGTTTCTGTCTCGAGCGTGGCTATTTGCCGGTGTCGAGTGTTAGAGTTTACCCGCGTGTCGAGCGTTTAGGTCGCTTGCATTCCAGGTCGAGCGCGTGCATGTCTATCGTTTTTCTATCGTATTAGTTGTTCGTGTGTCGAGCGCACAAGTTGCTCTTATGTCTAGCGCGAGTGTCGCTCGTGTGTCGAGCTTGTTGTTTGTGCGTCGAGTGTGAGAGTTTATAGCTGCTCGTGTGTCGAGCGCAAGAGTTGCTCGTGTGTCGAGGGTGAAAGTTTGCTCGTGTGAGGGGAGAATTTGCCGATATTCATAACCATAAAAGCCGACAGTTAGCAGTCAAGTGAAAGTCCAATAACCATGGTAACCACCTGTCTATCTGTATTATCGTGTAACACCTTGTAGTGAGAACTACCTGGAGTTGTAAGTAGTTAATATTTACGAGCAGAATAACTGACTGCCTATGATGGAATAGCTTAGAACAACAATGAGCTCATTGGCAGCTAATAGGGGTTTAGGATTACTGGGCGAAATATTAGATCACTTGTTTAGATTCTAGCATAAATACAGATGTTTTGTAAATTGTTCTTCGGTTACGCCCCCGGTGGTGGGACGCCGGATACCACTATCCGGTATTGGTTACATTCGGGTTACGTTTTGAGTACGTTAGTGGATTAAACTCTACTGTTGGACCCAAGAACTACGTATTCTCTGTCTTCCCGTTGGATTGTTTTGCTGTAACAGATCCCGGGGCCTCTAGGAGTCTGACAAACTCCGTCGCTGCAAGCGTGTTTCCCTCTGGATTGTTGTAACAAGGATAACAACTTAAGCGGCCCAAAAACTTGTTATCACACTCGTGTGTCGAGCGAGAGTATGTTCCTGTATCCAGCGTAAGAGTTGCTGGTGTGTGCTTGCGATTAGTTGTCGACAACTCTTCTCACACATAACGTTTTTCAGTTGTCGATAAGAAATAGTTGTCGACAACTAAATGTTCAGTCAGCTGTGGAGGCCCTAAGTGATTGAATGTCAGCTTGTGGTTTGCGTTTGCAACTGTTGCACTGAGTCCAACCTTGCACGAGAGCCCATACGCACATGGTGTGAGCAAAGTTAACTTCGCTTGGCGAGAGAACTTTTTTCATTGGTAATATTGTAAAATGTAAAACAATAAAAATGCAAGCAAGATATAAATTCCCAACCATATATGTTCGTGAGTAATAATGGGTAAAAAGGTAATGATAATGTTTAAAGAAATATGTGTTGGGTCATTCGAAATATAATCTTGGAATATTTTAAGTGTTAGGGATATAGTGACATTACGGACTTCAGTGCTCCTTGTCTAGCTGATCAAATGTTGTCTTCCCTTATTGTTGTTGTTGTATACGCAGGTGCTGCGTTTCCTAGGAACTAGTTCTTCAGCGAAATATGTGTAAATTACTCGGCTGTTGTTGCACTGGAAATGGTACCGTGTAACTTAACTATTTTGAATACAGTATCTACTTAAATAACTTGTTAGCCGATTCTTGGTAAAATACCTTGGTACATTCATTTCTGCGAGCATTGTTACTGCACTACATGTCTTCGGTTCAGCTGCGTTGTCCAGCAACTCGTTTGTTTACTCGCGGGCGTTGATCGAGAAAATGAAATAAAAATTGAAATCTAGATTTGAAAGCGCTCTTTTTGGAATTAGTCGTTTTAGTCTCCTTCACTTATGTTTAGTCTCCTGCCCAATTTTTCAGTCAAACCTTGCTCTTTTTACTGATCTTTTCAGGGAGTTTGATAGCGATGTTTACATGTAATTACTTTATTCCTAGTTCACACTTCGACCCAAATAAAGAAAAGATTCTTTGCAATAGTAGCAGCACCTCGTTAGAATATATTTGTACCAAGAGCACGTTCACTTAATGAGATGGATAGTTCTAACTGGAAATCCCGCCCACGAAGCTGGGAGTAATTTTACTTTGTAGCTTAGTCAGTATTTTAGTCCATACCATATGTACAAATGAGAATACCAAAATAGCTTGTTATTGTCCTCGTTGATTAATTTGCAGGTGAAAATGGGATAATGAGAGCTTAAACAAACCACTACGACAGCGCCAACAACGTGAAATGATTTTAAAGTTCGCGTAGTCTGGGCGAACGAGAGCAGCTGATTTTTCCGTATTCATTTGGAATTGATCGCTGTCATTACAATTTAGCCTGAGCACGTTTTTAGAACCATAGGCGTCACTGAACAGATCTCGACAATTACGAAATTCGTGGCAAAATCATAAATTCAACGTCAGCGTCGCTGTTGTTGCATTATTGCGTCATTGCTCCATTGATATTTACCCAGGACTGTTCCTCGTGTTTCGATAGAGTACCCATACATGTACTGTAATGGCGAAAAAAGAAATTCTGGGTCACCATTATTTGTGTTTTTACTCGACAATTTGTTTTTCTGATTATTTACCGTATATTTTGGACCGGCTGCACCTTCTCTTTTATTTACTTTTCTCATCGTTTTACTCGTTCTGGTCAGTTCGTTGCTTTGCTCTGTTTGACATCATGGTGGTCTCGACGGTGTATAGTGGTCAGAGTGACTCAAGTTAACATACCGGACTAGTACTTGTAGAGATATGGGGTCGAATCCCCTTGGGCAATTACATTTCCTTTCCACTTCACACCTTGTTTGCTAAAACTCTCATTTATTTGGCAGAAAAAATAAATTATGTGCAAAGTGTGCATATTTTGCTTACCTTTAGGTATCTTGGCAGCTACACGATTTCCGCCCGTGCTTTGAACGTTCACCGGATCAGAAAGCACGACACCAAAATCGTTCCTTGGAGTCCTTTCAATTTTTCTGTACTGTACCGAAACGACGCCTTCTCCTTCAACCCGAAGTACGTTGTTTTCGAAGCTTGAATAACTCACACCGCTGCAGCGCAATTTTCCAAGATCTTTCATAAAGTGAATTACGCTAGAATGAAACGGATCTAAAACGGGGAGTTTGCAGGCAGCGTTGCTGTTTGTGATATTTTCTTTAATGTCTCTTAAATTCACTTCAGTTTTTGTCTTCGTGATAGCGACGCCAATTTGATAAGCGACAGCTTTGTAACTCGTTGTTCTTGCCATTCTGTAAAATACTTGTGCGAATGACACCAAACTTAGGACGCCCAGCAAAACAGCGAAAAAGCGAAAGCGACGATATGTCAGGATGAAAAACCCGCTGCAACCACGGAGACAGAGCCTTGTGACCATTTTTGCCAGCACACGAAAAATCGATCTAAGCACATTCAGGCCAAGAAGGAAGAGAAACGCTTCGTGGTTCGTTGTCATAGGCACTACAACGTCAATCTCATAGCCAGAAATTCCGAACTAAAGTGGGCGGTGCTTATTTCTGATACGCGCCAGCACACATGTCACCCTGTCAATAAAGCTGGCGTGTGATTGGCCCATCTGTTAAAGAGGAAGCTGTAGTGAAACCAAAATGGCGTCGCGCGATAGACCGTGTAGAGGCTACTTCTCGGTCTTAAATTCGATTTCATCCGCGGACGCCGACTTTGGCCAGCCAAAAATAATCAAGTACAGAAGATCGTCTTATTGTGAAGTTAAAAGGTTCGTCGAAAGACGGGAAAGAAATGGAACGGTAAGTGTTTGGTTGTAGTGCCTGTTTTCGCACGTGCTCGCTTGGTTGATATTAACTGAATTCAGTGTTTACCCGAAATCAGCACGAATTTTTTTGCCTTTCATTTAATTAGGTAGAATATTTGGTGCAATGGAAGGGCTACTCGCCCTACGAAGCCTCGTGGAAGCCAGAGGAGGGTGTCTTACCTCTATTTGCAGAGCTATTCAACAAGCCAAGCCCGGACGGGGCAATTATTCGAGAAAGTGTTTGTTCTTTTAGGGTGGCCGTCGAACGGCACTTGAAATCGCGGTCACGTTTGCCTGTAAGGTTGTTTTTTTCGGGGGGATGTTTTTCGTTTCTTGTTTACTGGTAAGGGAATGAAGAAGGAGGGATGGACATTTTTTGAGAAAGATGATTTCAATGCTGTTTATTTTCCTCTTGGCTGGGATTTCAGGGTGGACTCTCATGGCCAAGGAATAAAGGTTTTTTACCCTATGAGAGTTAAAACGTTCATTTCTTGGTCTCCAAAGAAGTATGAAATGGGTATGGGTGGGATTCCTGCTTTGTTACCAAGAGCATATCAGGAGAATATTTTTTTTAATTTTATTAAAGTAGCTATAAATGATTAAATCATGAAGGGCTACTTTAGCAAAATTAGGTCTGTAATCCTGCACGTGATTTCAAATTAAAAACAATATTCTCCTGATATGCTCTTTTCATATTAAATAAAAAGTATATGACTTTTGCATGCAGGGCTTTTTAAGTCTGAAACAGTGGAAAATTTGTTAAACAATTTTGAGATGGATATATGCCAAGTTTAAGTGGTCAGTAAGTACATTCAACTTCAAATGTGCATTCATCTTCATTAGTATGTACAACTTTGTTACAAGTGTTCATTCAACTCTGTATTAAAGAGGCACGCAAACTTTTTAAGTGTACATACATCTTTGTAAGTGTACATTCCACTCTGTAAATTGTAACATTGTTATTGTGTATACATCTTTACAAATTTTAACTTTGTTGGCTGTGTACATAAATCTTTGTAAGTGTACATTGAAATCTGTTAAAGGCACATTGCTTTGTACGTGAGCATTTATCTTTGTATGAATACCTTTCACCTATCTCAGTAAGTGTACATTTCAACATTGAATGCAAATGTAAAATATTACATTTTCAAAATTAAAGTATTTTATTTCTTTCTCTTTTGTTGAGGTTTCTGTTGTTTTTCTTTAGACTTTTTAGCTTTTTTAGATACATTTTCTTCAGTTGGGGAGACTGCTGATGGAGTCTTATTCTTTAAGTGGCTGATTCCCCGCTTTTTTCTCCTTTTTGTTTTGATAAGTTCATCTCAGTATTCCTGGGCCCTTTTTGTGTATTTCCGATGCTATCGCTCTCTGTGCTTCAGAGCTTCCAATCTATACTCAGTGCGTAGCACCTCAGCTGGATCATCATTGTGGTTGCCCTTCCTCTGTATTGCCCATCGCGCATCATTGTTGTTTTTTTCAACCCCTAAAACAATAAGTTGCAGCAAATGGTAACATGACGTCACGCAAATAAATATGTAATCATACATAAATTTCAAGGCTAGTTAAACAACTTTTTAGAGTAGTAAACAGCTTTTCAAGATTTTTTACCTTGATCACTGAACTGTTTTATATTGTCATTTTTGTCTACCATTTGTGGTATATGATACGTTGCCGCATGCATGTAACAGGTGACTTGCTTTTTTCTGTAGCCTGTTCTTTTATCTCCAAGTTTGGTAAAACTCGTGATCCACTTTTTTATCTGTGGATTTCAAAACACATGTACATATCATAAATTGGAAATACATAAAGTCTTAATGGATTGTTTTGTACCTGTGCTCGAAATAGTTCTGTAGAGAATGGCTCCCATGAGGAAATGTATTTGAAGTACAGATCTGTAAAGTCCTAAAGACAGAACATCAAGACAAGAAAATATTCAGATAAGTAAAAACAGCTAATTGCCCAACTTGTCATTAGGTCATTCCCCAGTATTGCATTGCGCATCCCTACTGCGCATAATTTCACGCGCGATTAGCGCGCGCACATTACAAATGGCGGCTTTTTCTTTACAGCTGGACCTCGAGCTCGCCATAGAGGTAAATCGTCATTTTCTCGCAAACGAGTATGGTGACCTATCATTTTTTTCTGTTGTTTTGAGTTGAGTAATAAATTTCTCTGTGTAAAATAAATATGGACCAATTCTCAGTGTAGAACAAAAAGCAATCGTCGGAAACGTGAATTTAGCAAGCAGTCGTGACTACTATCATGGTGCTATTATAAGGATTTATTGGGTATAAACAAGATCCTGTTGCTCCTAAATGAACATGAGGACCCCTCATTTTTATTTCAAAATTGAAGTTCCTATAATATAAACAATCAATAGGCAAAGTTTTACAAAAATCTCATTGCAGGTTCTATTTCAGTAGAATGACCAGAAAATGGCCGACTACGTATACTTGTTTAGAGTTTACGTGCTTCATACTTGTGTTTCGTAGTGGTTATCATAGCGCTTTTGTAGATGAGACATTGATGGAATAAAGGAGACATTTTTTGAAATCTTACGAAAAGTGGATTTAGTCGTTTTCTTTTCCTGAATTTGGTCCATTTGAGGGAAAATATTATATGAGGAAATATTTGGAGGAAGAATTTTACTCCTTCAAAGTGACCTTCTTAACGGTTATCATACGGCTTTGAATGTATGTTGTTAAAGGAAGCTTTATGCCAAGTTTTAGCGGAAAATAATGTTTCGAAGTGGTCGTTCTGCCAACTTTCGAACACTCGTAACGATCTTTCAGCCTTCGTTCGCCTCGGAGACTAGAAGAACAATAGAGTGAAACTCTTTTGAATTTCCCGGCAGAATATTAATATATGCCAAGCTCCGCCTCCACAAACAATAGGACACACGCCGACGCTATAAGGCATTGAAATTGAGAGGTGATAAAATGTATCACTTAACCATCGTATTTAAAGTAACGCTTTGCGCGAGTTGCAATAAACGAATTTTCAGCATGTCATCTGTGCAAGAAATGCAGCGCGTTGATCGGGAGCTCTTTTTAGAGCTCATTGAATCCCCGGTCAACCCCGCTTTCTTGCACATGTCAGGCAAAATGATCTCAGAGAGATAAAAGAGTTAAAGGAAGCGAAGCAGAGTACTTCATCCTCAGCCGGTCTCAAAGAGATCATTTTTGATTTTCGTTGAAAAAAAGATCTCAGAGTGTTCGGAACGTGGTTTTAACATCACTTTACATGTAATTTCATCAACATAAGAAGTGTTCGGACGGCTCCCATGTGTTTTCAGTTAAAGGATAATTCTTCCACTGAATAAAATACTCTGCCTTGCCCCCTTGATTTCGTTGAGAGACTGCGCGCTCAACTTCATAAATACCCATAACAACGGGCTTTTGCTTGGGTCGGTACTTATAACTGAGGCGACGATCATAAGCGTCATCAAATAGTTATGCGTAAAAGCCGAGCTGCTGTCTCGTACGCTTTGACATGTTACTCCAAAGAGGATCTAATAACTGAATACTCGAACCTGGGCCTTTTAAATGTTTTGATCAATTAAAACGGTTCCAATTTTGAATAATTATCTCACACATGCAGTGGACAACAATGCTCACTCAGGCGTCAGACGCGCTGCGTGCCTTTGCTTTTTTGTTCGGCTCTGGATTTCAAACAGAAATGTCATTTATTTTCCTCTTCATCTTTCGAATAGATAAAGACCTGTGTTATCTTTTAAGTCCTCGATCAACGACAGACTACGTGAACCGATCGAGTAAAAGACTACGTCTGATGAACTGCTTTGACCGGTCGAGTAAAAGAGGACAACGATTTGGATGTAATAATTGATAGGGATGAATTGATTACTTGGACTGTGATGTTATCTCAATTGATAACTTTATAACAGATAAATTGTGTAGAATTTAAACTGTGCTCCTTCCATAATTGAATGACCATGTGGCATGTGTTCTTCTGTAAACACTTGTAACTGGCTAGCCAAGCTCTCTTACGAGCTTTTTCCTATCATCTCCCATGAGGCTAGTCCAATCCCAGGTTCCACTACCCTTGCCATCTGCGTTTCTCTTCTCCCATACCGAAAAAGTGACAACACAGGTGTTGATTGCCTCCATAAGTTTTTGGACATGTTCTGACTTTTCTAGTGGTCTTTTTTTTTTGGTAGAGGAAGAGCTTTCCTTGTCATCCCACATCGTTGCATCTTCAGTTAAGTTTTCTAGCAGAATATCTGTGATTCTTAACATCAAATGTAAGTCATCCAGAGTGATGTGATCCAGTGGGATAACAAGGAGTGGCTTATGGCAACAACAGTAATTTTCATCGCTCTTCTTTGTTGACAACTCGCACATTTCCTGGATTGTGCGCTTAAGTGGTATGGCATCATAGTATCCAGAATCCTTAGACATGTCACCTCTAGTTGGAAATTAAAATAAAAGTAGTAATCCAAATTAATTTAATAAAAATTATGACTGAGATTCTCAAGGTACTTCAATTTTATTTGAAATCAACCATTTATAGTTAGACAAATTTTTACCACCCATGTGGGTGGGTGGGTGAGTGAGTGAGTGAGTGATGTATGTCACACCAATCAGATTGGATCTACTATAAGCAGCCAGTCAAATTTCGTGTTGTAAAGGTAAATGGTATGTGAGAAGATTTGATCCCGATACAGTTCAGAACGACCATATTTATTCTATAAAAGAGGAGGAAGTATTCATATATTGGGCTTACTTCGACATTTTCTGTGGGTTAGGCTGAGGATTTTGTGGGCAGGTTTGATAATCATTTGCAACTGGATAATCAGTCAAAGAAACATAGTGTTTGCATATAACTAAGAGCATGCGATGAAGGGTGAACTTTTCCCATGAGATAAGTTTTTGAATTGAATCTTAGCCGCTCTACCATGTTGTAAATAAGTTAGGGACTGGAGCTGGTTTGACCTGCGAGGTCTGAGTCGAGTCTCGTGATTGACACTTGAAAAACGTGTGCAAGAAAGGAATCGAAGAGAACGGAAGGGAGTCTAGCGTGGACATTGATCTATCTCTGTATTACGGAAAATATCTATCGGAACACGGAATTAACTCTTAGAACAACATTGTCATATCTCGGAATCTATCAAAGGATCAAAATAAAGAGTATGGATCGATACAACATACCACTAGGTTTAAGATGTGAATGAAAAACAAGTTGATGTGGTTTCTATGATAGGATCAATTGCATTTTAGGGGGGGGGGGGGGGCAGAATGCACTACTGGGAATGTGAAGAGGTTGTGACCAGCTTCAAATCGTTTGCGTGTTGTATTGAGACCTTAATATTGCTGCAGAGTTCGTAATGAGTGTTCCGGGCGTGTCGTTAATTTCAGCATCTATTGATAAGTTTCAATGTGAAAAGCGAAGAGGCTGCAATTAATTTGGTCAACCGAACAAAAAGATCTAATTCTGTGACGATTTTACAATTACAATGGTTCTCGTTTATTACTGGAATGAGAAGATACGCTTTAATGAAACTAAATCTTTTCTCTTCAATGTTATCAGGGTTTTCGCTTATTCACACTAATAACCATCACGAATTGTAGTTGAAAAAAAAAGGAAATTGTTATTCAAGATAACTTAGGTGAGGTATATGAAGTTTAAAGCGTTTTTATAACACACAAGGACTTTGGTAATTGAAAAATAAAGTACATAAAGACTGACGTGTATGTTGCCGGTTTGTGATCTTTAGTCCGTTTTGGAGCGGAATGTGACAGTTACATACTTACATTGGGTTGTTTTTGAGTACATAATTTGTGTAGTGGAGGCTAGTTATGAACGAGATGAGCCTCGATACTTGAAACAGTTCATGAGTTAGTGGTATGCAAATGGAACGACATATTTCCATTTTAAGTTACAAAGGTAACTTGATACTTTTGTTTTTCACAAGGAGTAAATTCAATTAGAGGTCACGAATTGTCGCTTCTAGTTCTTAGGACATGTTTAGAGGAGACGAGACTATTTAGATTTGAAACAGTTATAACGTTTACAATAGTAAGTGCAGGTAACGATTGTTTTGTTCTTGTTGCATGCAAATATAACGAGATATTTTTATTTTTTATTTACAAAGGGTAATTTTTTCACAAGGGAGTAAATTCAATTAGAGCTGACGAATTGTCACCACTTATTCCCACGAGATGTTTGCTATCTTTAGTCACAAATGGTAACTTGACACTTGTTTTTTATATGGGAGTAAATTCAATTAGAGCTGACAAGTTATCGGCTATTGTTCCCAGGATATTAAACAAAAAAGAAGCTTTCATTTCTGGACGGTTTTTACGTCTCTGCAGTAGCCGTTTAATATTTTTATTTGATGGGCATTTTATGACATTCTTGTCAGTCCGATATTTTTAGAGGTTAAAAGTATGAAAACTGTTCAAATTTTCTTTGAGGACTACGTGGCACCAAGTTAAAGTGCCTATGAAGTAAAAAATAATTGCTGCTTATTTGAAAGGCTTTTCAAAGTAAAGAAGAATGGCAGTTCCCTTTTTGGAATATCTTTTTTCGTTCTAGAGATATTTACCTTTTTGCATTATGCAAATAAGGAAAGTGATGACGTCATAGGTGGTTCCACTTGAACAGTAAAACAATGAATCAAGAATATCTCTAGAAATATTAGAGCAGTGCTCTTGAAACTTGGCACCACAAATGTGCATCACAAAAGAAACAGAATGACACCTTCTGCGTTGTTGCCATGGCAATACTTTTGGCTCCAGTCTCTTTCTGTGAAAAACCAAATATGCCAATTTGCAACCCTTCGAAAAGGGACAGAGGGTCTTGCTCGGAACACATATGATTCCCATATTATCTTAACTCTCCCCATTAGATTGTTGGGAGTGGATGATCCTTGTTTAAGATAAAATCAGGAACCATAATCGGGGACGGAGACCGTAAGCGCGCGCCATTTGAAATATTGGGGTTGTCCCCATGATATGGGACAATAATTCTATTTTTAGAACAAATTGCGCCATCACCCGCGGCACACGCGCGTACATGCTGCGAGGATTTTTGCGGATGTCGCGCGGGGAAAATGACGTCCGAAATTCCCGAAATGTTTCATGTTTTTGCCCCACAACTCAACGCGTTTACGTCTGTTGGAATTTTGCTTAAGTATTTTCGTCGTAAGCTGCTGCAGTTTGAGTGAAGTAAGACAGTGTCGAATTTAGGCATGTTCCCATGTAAGCTTATATATATCGCTGACCAAGTTGTGTTCCGACTGATGCTTCTTTTACATGAGCTGTACATTACTCCACTTTAAATTTCACATATGTTGAAGATTAACAGCTTTTCATTACACAGCAAAAAACTAGCTGGATATATTTAGATATAGCAGAGCTTCAGGACTTCATAGTTTGCTAACTCCTCTTGCCACACGCTTGCGAGGAATTTGTCAGTCTATCGCGACCGAAAAGTAAAACAAAATAATTGCTAGTTTGAGTTTCGCCTGAACTGTAAGGAACGCTTAATGTTTCATCAAGGCTTAATAACTTTACGTCCGTAGATACTGCTCAGTTTTATTCGTGTAGAAATCCAGTAAATTTTCTGTTGTCGATGAATGAGAGCGCCCGCCGATGCGTGTTTTGTACACGGTCAGTAAACATGACAAATTGTACTTCCTCCGCACTTTCGTGTGAAAGCGTACATCGAACTCAAACAATAGCTCTATAGTTTTTGAATATGTTTAAGATTGATAAATGTTTGAGAACATATTAAAAGCTAAGCTGAAAATATGTGAATAAAGCAGAAACAATGAGCAAAGTTACGGTGACGCTTTCTTTAATCAACTTGGAATAACGATTTCGATTTTGATGATCGAGTTATCAAAACTCCTTGTCTATTTTCATTTTCGCAGTGTAAAACTTCACTATGCTTATGTTGAAGAAACACACATGATGTTAGTAGCCTTTTTTGCATTCGTGAAATTTGTTGCAGCATCTCAGCACAAAAGATAACGAAAGAAATCTTGTCAAGATTTGTTGACAATTGAAAACACCGACTCGGACTTGAAATTGTACGCGTCAGACTTTCCTTTCAAAAACTTTTGCAAACTCACCAAACAAGCAGAGACAATAAGAAACCATCGAAACAGGTTTTGGTTATGATTAAACATTGTCTGAGAAACTCACAAATTTACTCGATACCAGAGTAGAGAGTTTTCTTGCTATATTCTTAAGCATACGCGTAAGCTTACAACTAGCATGAGCAGATCTTATTATTCAATCCCAGCGCGAGATTGAAGTCTTGTTTTCGACCCTGAAAAACCCACCTTTTCCGTTAGCTCAGAGCATAAAACTACATATGAGCGCCCTGGTTCGTATTCCCTGCCTTATTCCCTACCATCGCTGTGAAAAATACGCACGCAGCGTGACAACATCCACGCGAGAGCCCCTGACATGTGCGTGAATCCGCGCGGATATATGACGTCAGGATGGCGCAATTTGTTCTAAAAATAGAAAAATTGTCCCATATCATAGGTGCGCGCGAATCCCGAGACTTACGGTCTCCGTCCCCGATTATGGCTCCTGATAAAATCTGGTAATGTTAGTTTTAATTAAAACAGGACCAGCGGCATAAATGTTGTCATGTCGACGGCACGACGGGTGTCATTTTGTTTCTTTTGTGATGTACATTTCTGGTGCCAAGTTTAAAGAACGCTACTTAAATGTTTCTAGAGATTTCTTGATTGAGTGTTGAACTGTTTTACTGGAACCACCTATGACGTCATCAATTATAATACAAAAACGTGAATATCTCTAAAACAAAAAAAGATATTCCAAAAAGGAAAACGCCACTCTTCTTTACTTTGAAAAGCCTTTCAAATCAGCAGCAATTATTTTTTACTTCATAGGCACTTTAAAGTGCAATTTAATTTTAAAAATCAACTTTCAACGTGTCAGAGAGGTTTTTTTTCTCTTTCTTTCTATTTTCGGTGAAGAAGTGTTGTTGCGTTGTGTTGTGTAAAAAGGGTAAACTTACGACTCGTATAAAATGCGAAAAGTTCTCTTAACATTTTTTTTTTAAGCAAAAATTCCTCTTGGGGTTGGAAGGGCTATGTGAGCGGTGAGTGAGGGAGTTGTGCATGTGCACGTGTTACACAATCACAGTGTGGGTTGTATCAAAGAACGAATCAAATTTCCTGTTAGAAAATAAGATGATATCTGCATTAATCTGGAGACGCGTCAGATTGCTGTAGTTTGTTCAGTCAAACATTTTATGGCTTACTATTTAGTCATCTTACCATTACCGATGTAACATCGTATGTACATCATAAATTCCCAGTTTCTTTCTTGCTCTACATCGCAACCAAAAATGACTTGTCAAATTAACCAAATCATTACTGTAAACAGTTCCATGAATGCTCCTATCTCCGAGACTTTTAGTTCAAAAAGAATATATAATTCTTGCACGCCTTGCGTGCCTATGTTATGGGTTTGATATTGATATTGCGTAATTTGAACTGGTTTTGTGGAATATGAAAACCTAAAAACACTACGATCATTGCTGGCAACAAAATAAGACCGTGCTATTGCGTGACGATGTTTTAGCAGTAACCCATCGAGCTAAAATAGTTTGGTTGTCACGTGATTGTCCGTACGCCCCCTTTATGTAAATCAATGTGAATTGTCACTCTACAACAACCTAGTTCCCCAGGATTTTCCTTAAGAGATCAGAAGGGGGGAGGGTTAAAGCATACACCTTTGATATTGGGTATCCATGTTATGTTCAATTGACACATGTCAAAACAAGGCATCTGCTGACCAGTATCACTTGACCATATCGCAGGCTCGTTTTTAGAGCTTATCGAGGTCACGTGTTTTCTTAAGTTGACCACTGACCAGGTACAGGCTTTCAATTGGATCCCAGGCTCAAGCAAGGTTAACTTGTAATCAGGAGCTCTGCTTTTAGACTTTGCTAACCCTATATTTTACTTAAATTGATTCTTGTTGTAAAATGAGTTGGAAAAATTATCCAGAATCAACACCAATCTGCAGTTTTACAGACTGCATGATGTTTAGCTGTCTTTCTGGGAACAGTTCCATGTAGTTCTAATAAACAAAGTCACTGATCAATTGTTAAAATCAGATCTCATAAAGTAGGCTTAATATCAAATTTCCTAAGGTAAACCAAATTCTTAAAATGTTTTCTTTTCCGCTGAACATCACAACCAGACAAACTTGTTGGATTAACTTTATCATAATTGTCAAGAGTCCACTGAGTGCTGCTACCTCCAGGGGCTTTTTATTCACAAAAAAATAACTCTTGTATTGTCATGCTTACGCACAAACCCACTAAATTAAAAACAAAATTGGAAATCTGGTGTCTCCGCGTAAATTTCTCTTACACGGAAGAGTAACTTAAATGTTGATTATGCATGCAATTCTTACAATCACAAAATACCACGCAGATAACTGAGGCAGTACCACTTGTATTTATTTCCATGTTTTTTTTTCATTGACCTTTCAGCTGCAACATTTTATAAGTTTCTGAACAAAGAACCTTAGGTATGTTATTGGCCATGTAAAATTATGATTTGCAACAATCTGGATTAGGAAAGACCTCATTCAAATTGTTTTTCTGATTATAAATCATTTCTGCAACATCAGTCTGCTTATGAAAATTCGTGTAAAATCATTTAACGTCACCTTGATAGGGAAAACTGCATTCAAATCTTATTTCAACACACAGTTACAGTAATATATACAACTACAAAACTAGTTTTGTCCATGAACTCTTAATTGGGTCCCCATAACAGAGTTAAATCCAAGATGACCTCATGTAACCGTGCATGAAATATAAACCTTGATACCACAAGTTTAACTATAAATAATTTGCATTCTTTATTTCAGTCTACTTATTTATTTATTATTTATTTATTTATTTATTTGCTGGTTTATTTCTATCTTATTATTATTGTTTCTATCTGGTTATATTATTGTCGGTTGTTATTATTCGGTATCAAGTTATATTTTTCGTACATGGTTACATGAAGTCATCTGAAATTCAAATCTTTACTGGCGACCAACCGAAGAGGTCACAGACAAAACAAGTCTTGAAGTCGCATATACTATGTAACTATGTATCAAAGGAAAATTCGAACGAAGCTTTTCCCAATTCAAGATGCTGTTCAGTAATCATACTTTCTTGCTTTACAAGTAGAACTTTGTGAAGGAGGCTATTGAGCATGGTTTATATGCTCCAACAACAATGCAATGCTTGGTTTAAGTGAGTGGCAAAATCGGCCATAGAGGGGCGAAGCCATATTTTTCTATGTTTTCTTCCTTAACGACTAGAGCAAGGCTTGATTGATGATTGCTGTAATTCTCGTCACTGGTTTGATTGATAAGAGACTGGCACTCTAAGGAGAAACCAGTGGTTGATCACTTGGCCATCTCAGTCACATTTGTCCAACTGTATAAATGCCACATGCTCAACAACCATTTTTTGAAAAAAAAGTTCTTGTTCCTTCAATCACTGATCTCCATTGCTTTCCAATTCTAACCGTTTGGAACTGATTGTGTTTACTGCATTTAGTGTTGCTGAGTTAGGAAACAAGTCAATAACAGCTGGTGTCTTCTCAGGATTGCGTTAGATTGGGATCCAGTGGAATAGAACCTAAAAAGAAGGAAAAAGGAAGCAAGATATAGCTAGAAGACTCTCCTCTGTGAAAACTGACTGATTTCAATGTCAAATTGAACACATCACATCAGTGAGAATTGTCTGCAATTTGTAATGACCCCTTGTGATAAGCTTGACACAACAAAGAATTTGGTTGACATTCTTAGGCCCAGTTCAGACGTCGTGCTTCTGCCGTGCCGAACTAAATTCAGGAATTAAGTTCGACAAAAGCACGGCAGAAGCACGGCGTCTGAATCAAACTTTTGAATTAAGTTCGGCAAGCAATTAAGTTCGACAAGCTCTGCCGTGCTACACGACTCTGGCACGGCAGCGATTCAAACGTCGTGCTTCTGTCGCGCCAAACTAAATTCATAAATTATGTCAGTGTGTTTTGGCGAGATTTCGTTCCCTCGGGGAGTTAGGAGGAGAATTGTTACGAGGCTTCAGTAAACCCTGGATTTGATTCGACTCTGGCACGACGTCTGAATCAGAGTTGTTTTCCTGCCGTGCTACAGTCGAACCAAATTGCAATTTAGTTCGGCACGGCAGAAGCACGACGTCTGAACTGCTTCCAGCGAACGAGACACAACGACTGTTGAAATCGGCTTGGTAACCTTGTCATGTTGGCAAATTAAGGCTCGCGGGGGTACTAGACCGCAATTTGTCAACAAAACTTCTTGTAACACACGGGGTCCCCTCAGGTCGAATCTACAATGCACCATTGTCTCAAACACCCAATCAAAACCGCGTAGCGTCGTGTTTACAAAAATTACACAACGCTTCTGCAAAATGGCTTCCAAACCAAAGAAACGTAAACTTAATGGCGAAAGCTCCGCAGAAACTGAGGAGATACAATCATTTTTGAAGTGGAAGTCATGGTAAGTTTTCACGTTTATGCACCTTTGATTTGTTTGCATACAATATTCCAGAGCTGATAAACTAAATTTGCTTCTCTTATGGTATTGTGGAATTACGAATATTGTGAGGGAACTGTAATGGAAGCCAGCAAAATTTTGTCAAGAGCATACGAAGAGAAAGAAAATGCCGCCGGCAAATTGAGCTCTGTTTTGCTCGGGAGAATTATTTAAAGAATTATGGGGAGATCAGGTTAAATTGGTGAGGCGAGGACCACGTAAAGATCGTCGAACGTGTTACCTTAACTTGCGGCGTAACTTAGGAACATATGCCTGTCACTGAATTACCAGGAGATACTTTCGAACAATTTCGAGAAAGTAGTGTAGAAATGGGACGTGGATGGAGCAAAATGAGTGACAACCCAAACAATGTGTCATTTCTTCGTTTCGAGTCGTGTTCGTCACCGATTGTCCACTGAAGTCAAGATAACTCAACTCTCATCCTCTAGAATTTCTTACTCCCTTATTTCTCATGGCTGTGAAAGCGATATCGGGAAGTTGATGGACATCTCGTACACAGAACGATACCCATTAAGCCATACATACATGCATACATACATACATACATACATACATACATACATACATACATATATACGTTTATTTGATAAGTAGGTTTAAAATAAGCAACTGTACAGTTGATGTGGACCTACTACTACTAAATCTAAATAAGAGAAACAGAAATTTACAATACAATTGTCATAAAGCTAAAATAATATATACAATAACGATAAAAAGAGTAATCAAATAATTTAAAAATACCTAAATTCAGGGTTCTTATTATAATTTACAGAGCATTCCTTTTGGAAACTGCTAGAATCAACTTGATTCTAGCAATCGTTGACAATGCGAAATTTTGCAAAGGCACAACATTGGCGGCGTCGACAAAATCTGGATCGGATCGGACCGGATCACGGATCGGATCACGGATTGGATCACGGATCGGATCACGGATCAGATCAAGGAAAAAAAATTCAAAATTCAAGATTCAAAATTCATAAAACGCGTCAGCATAGTAATAATAGGATGAACGTATGAATCGAAACACAAAAACTAAAAACACTAATAATATTAAACACCTGATGATTTCAAACAATTTCCGTTTCTGAGACAAGTCTATACTTTTACAAGATGTGAGTTTGGAATATGATATTTCGTACTGGAATAATATGAAACAGACCATTTGTATTTCAAGGAAATACAGCTGTTTTACAAAAAAATATAGGAATAACATCGATAGTGTGAGCGATAACGCAACCCGAGAATAGACAACATTTTAGGAGTTACGTCACGATTTTTAAGTCATTTTTAGGGTCGTAAAGAGTTGCCTTTATATGGAATAAAACCTTAAAATGATCGTGTTCTAGGATAGAAAGCACTTAAGAGGCAAGAACAAATCAAAATGGAATGAGAACCGATAAGGATGGCAAAGATTAACGAGGACTGCAAATGACGAACTTGAAAAACTAGGCTAGTTTTTTCAAGATGCGCAAATCGTGACGTAGCTCCTTTAAAGCAAGTCATGTCCTTAAGCTTTCGTATGTAAGCTTTCTCATTAACTGTAACGCTAACTGTAACGCTGACATCTGGCACGAAAAAGTAGCCGAGAATTAGCTACCGATACTAACAACAATTTCAAAAACGAGAATGGGAGGTTCACGCAAGCTTCAAGCCAACTAACGTTCAAATATAGCTACATCTGCCTGTTCATTACAATTTAAATTTGTCGTAAATCAGGCGCTTATGTGGCTTTTTAAATGACCTCTTGTCATTCTCTGTAATTAACATGTCATCGCGTCAAATTCGGGATTCTTATTTTTATTTAACATATTTTAGTTTTCCACTTTTATTTTTTATTTATTATTATCTTATAAACGATTTGATTTTTTTTTTCTTTAAAACTTTTTTTTTCTGTGATCTGATCCATGATCCGATCTGCGAACCGATCCGTGATCTGATCCGTGATCCGATCCGTGATCCGGTCCGTGATCCGATCCGTGATCCGGTCTGGTCCGGTCCGATCCAGGTTTTGTCGACGCCGCAACATTGGAAGATGGGGAAACCACAACCTTCCTCATGCCACTGGCCAGTATGTTGATTTGATGGAAGGAACTGACATCAACAGTGCAGTAGTGTGGGTGAAACAAGGGTTTTCTCCCATAACTGTAATATTATTACTGTCCAAGATGGCAGTTGCAGTGCGAATTGCGGGAACATTAAACTTCTGGGTTCCCGAGCTAAACGCAGGAGGCTTGCAAGGGATTCCATTCACTCTCACACAAACAAGAGATATCTCTCCAAGAATGAAGTTGTGCAACAACTTGCCAAAGAAAGGCAAGCACGACAAAAAACGCAGAGAAAAGGGAGCAATACTGGAGAGAGAAATTCAATTCACAGTGCCTTGAAATGGCTGAGGAAGATCACGATAATCTTTCTCAAATTTTTTTAAATACCAGTGACCAAAATGTCCATACCGAGATGGCGTGTCTCTGGGAGCAACAAAAACGCCGTCTACAATGCAAAAGCAAAAACGGTTACCGGTGGCATCCAAAGTAAGGAAACAAATTTTTTATTGAATCAATTACAACAGCTCAATCTACTATAAATGATGGTTCAACCTCTTCATATAAGAACATAATTATAAAAGCCCTTCTTTCACAACAAACTGATGATCATTATATAAATGGTGGACATGGGGAAGAGAAATATTTTCCGACCATATCCCTGCTCTTCTTTTAGGTTACAACAAACCATAATATACATGTATCAATATGAATATACACCGTACATAACACATGTATCAACATACTATAATACAAGAATCAACAAAAGGTCATTCTATCATTGTTTGAGTGTATACATGAAACTATCAACATGGACAGCTATAATACATTTGGTTCCTAAAAATGCTAAGGTATATTTTTTTTGCCTCAAATAGAGAGTTATGCGCCTTTGCCTGGATATTTACATGTACCGCCGAAACCCACATGTTTTGGATCCTCTTTGCCAGTTTTTAATTCTCCCAAGCAACAAAACAATAAGGTAAGTAGTTTAAAATATGTTTTCCTGAATTTAATTTTATTTATTTTACAAGGGGTACCATGACTTTGCCCAGTGCTTAAAACTTTTTTTTTATATAGAACGAACAGTATCATTTTGAGTGCCATACTAAATAAAAACCATATCACCTGTACTCATTTACCAGGCCATCCTCACAAAGTACAAATTAACCATGTGCATGTATACGCAATTTGATCACAGTTAATGTGTGCCCCATTTAGTAGAAAGATTAAAAAAAAAAAGGAGGATACTTAATGCCTAAACTGGTAATGGATTCCTATGCATTTTAATAATAGCATCCTGGCTATTAAACTGCTCCATATTATTTTTAAGTTACAGTATATATTAAGAAATATCATTTACAGGCTTTATAAAAACAAAGTCAAGGAGACAGTTGGGTGGAACCCAGAGGTTTTGAGATGGTGTCTTAATGCAGCCAAGGAAAGTGGAACGAAAGAAGCAGATTATATGGGTGGTTTAGTCATTGACGAAATGAAGATTCAGGTACCTTTTCAGACAAGAAAAAATTACTTTCTAAAAATAACGTTAGTTCAGTGTAAAGTTTGTTTGTCCTGGCTTTGCTACAATAACAGCTAAATTAGAAAATATTTCATTGTGTAGTGACATTTACTTAAGTTTGTTGGACACAATGTTTTGTTCCATTAATAAATTATAATTCATACATCCCCCATGGAAAGGATTTTTTCTAAGACCCCCAGCCCCACAGGAATGTCCTATTTAAAACTTCATGAATTTCCTTAAAGTTATTTGACCTTTGAGACCCCGCACCCCCAGGAATTTCCAATCCCTTCCATGGGGGTGTATGGGCATTTTCTGAAGATACATGATCTGGCTCATAGTCGATAGGAGAGCTATAATTTTGTATATTGCAATTAGCTAATATACTTTATCTTTGGTAAAAAATTATCAGGAGAATTTAGAGATGATCAACGTTGGTGGCAAACACAAGCTTGTTGGTTTTGTTGACCTTGGAAAAGGTCATGAGCTCATGACAGCCCTATCAGGTAAGACTAATTTACCTATACTCATCTGTACCGATTGAATACTTGCAGTTTAGAAACATTCCAAGCTGTATTTCACGCTTAAAAAGATTTCCATTTTGGAATCCGCTACTGTCATTAAAAGCAAAAAATTCTTTAATTTGCTTGTAGGAAAAGGTGATGAACCAGAACTTGCTACTCATGTGCTGCAATTCATTTATGTCAGTGATAATGGGTTTAGGTTTCCTGTTGCACAATTCCCATCCAAAGATTGCACTCCAAGCAGCTGCAGTTTGTACTTCTGTTTCTGGGATGGGGTCCTGGCAATGTTGGAGATTGGATTTGAGTTAGTACATGTATAACAATTAAACCTCACGATTAAATAAATCATTAATTAAAATCTGGCATTTGATGTTGGAATATGTGAACCTATATTTCAGTTGATTACCCAAGAATTTATATACTTAGAGGGTTTACATAAAACTTACTTCAGAGAATGACACTTCCATGCAAGTTATTGCAACCTTGAATCTATGAACAAAAAATAAAAAATAGTACTGTTATAATATGAAATTACCAATGAAATAAGACACATGTTCATGTATGGCTTTTTTAGGGTATACCAGGTGGTGCATCCTAGATGGGGCAGAATGTAACAGACAGTTCATAAAACTGCACTACAAGGACAAAAACCCAGTTGAGACCAAATTTGTAGCAAGGAACTTCTACACTGGAGGGCCAATGATTTTTATCATGGATCCAAAGGTATTTTAAATGTTTTAAAAAGTAAATATTTCCTTTACCCTGTCTCATTAATCAGCCTTCAATTGTGGTTCTCTCTAATTTTGTTACACATACTCATACAGCTAACAATGTGTTATCTAGATGCTTCTTGAGTAAAAAATTAGCTTCTGGATAACATATTGTTGGCTGTATATCTCCAGAAAGTCAGACCTCAGAAAACTTAGACTGATCACTTGAATTTTCAGTTAATATGAGGGGAAATTAGTGGTTTTTACAAAGTAAAGATTCGGAAAAACTGTAGGCGATATTCAGACATTATGTTAGAAAATCAAAACACTCTCAAGTCATAATGTGGTTACACTGTTGCTTAAATACCAGTAGTATTAATACTCCTAAGCAGAAATGTTATGATCATGGCCTGATCCATCCCAATGTTGTGGAGAATTGAATTGCAATAATAACTGTTGGAATGATATAACTATAACAAAAGTGTAATATTAATTAAGTTATTAATCTCAATCTATTGATTATTTGATCTTCTTATCAGCATAACATCAAGAAAATAAGGAATAATATTGAAAAAAGCAACCAGAGAGGCCAGCCGAGGTGTTTAAAAGTTAACGGACAACAAATCACTTGGGATCAATTCAAAAGTGCATTTAACTGGGACCAGGAAAGTTTCTCCCTGCCACTGCATGAGAACCTGACAATACAGCATTTTGATCTTGACCCAGCCAGTAAAATGAGGAATAAGCTTGCAGAAGATGTGCTTGACTCCAAGATGCTATTTCTCATGCAGGTACAAAATCACAGCTAATTCTATTACTATGATTAATGATAATTTAATTATTAAAGTGAATTGCAAGGAATTTTTTTTTCTAATTGTCTAGCTATAACTCCACTTGTTTAGCCCTGCTGTTGATTTAATTTTGCTAATGTCAATTGTTATTTCATCTTTTCATAATCAACAGTCTGATACTTATGGTACAAATAAGCCTATTTCATGCATCAGTTAGATGCAATTTTACAGCTAAGTCCATTGATATATTATACAATTAGAACATATTCAAAATTCAATAAAAAAGTGTTATATTTATCCTACTTTTAGTCCACTCTTGACTAACATTTTTTTAATTTATGCAAACCAAATAATATAACAGTACATTACCTCTTTTCACTTATGTCACAGAAATACCAGGAACACATGACAGCCAGTACTGGAGAAGAAGAGTCTGCCCTGGATTCAGTTATATCTCTTTTAGAGCACACTAGTGAACTTGTCAACCTATTTAATGACAGGATGTACATAAACTCTACAAATGATACAAGACTGCAGATCAAGCTTAACAACTTTTATAGTTGGATGAGTCACTGGGAAGAAAAAACTGGAGGAAACAACAAAGAATTTATATCAAGCAAATTATGGTTTGATTTACACTCCATGTGCCTTGGTTTCCAGTCACTGGTCCACTACAAATTATGCAAGTTTCCCAGCTCAGTAATTAAACCTTGCATTGTGAATCAAGACTGTGTGGAGAACCACTTCTGTCAAATTCGTTCATGTAATGGTCAAAATGACAATCCTACTTTCTTACAGCAACAGTCTTCACAAAATTCAATCAGACTGGGGCAAACCACAATTAGCCCTAAAAGTAATGCATCTTGTAACAGTACATGTATAGATCAGAGGCCATCAATTCCAAGTAAAAATAAATACTTTATCTCTTGGGACTAAGTAGTCATGCTGATAGGTGTAGAAAATGTTTTAGTTAATGTTGTAACAATAGGCCATTTTTGGCTAAGGATCAATTCACCACGACAAAGGGCAGTTATATGACTGTGATAACATGATTTACATGTAATAATGTTAGATTATTTGAACTGTGAAATCTCAGCCCTTGCAGGATAATAATTTTTTTTTCCTTTGGAATTTTTGAAAAAATTAATGCATTTGCTTCTCCCCTGGCTGTAGCTTAAGGTTACTTCCCACCTTCGCAGGTGCCCTTCGGGAAAAAAATCGTACGCGCGCCAGTTTCAATAAAACCCCAACAAACTATACATCATAAGAAAGCTTAATAAATGTACTTAACGAAAGAAATACAATTTCAGCAAAGTTTTCTTTTAGGAAGTGTCAGGAGGCGGTAAGGCGTGAAACGACCAAGGCTTCTTCTATTGAATTTATCGGGTATCGGATTCCGCAGTACGAGCAAAATGGCTGCACAGTCTTTTTCACAAGGCATCAATCAACGAAAGTGTGTCGGGCTTTTTCGATATTCTGATTGGTTGTCTAGATATTCACTTCTAAAGTTGGAGTAGCTAAAAATATGCGAGACGTGTTGCGTAAATGGACGCCACGGGAAAAATGTGTTAAATATCAAAATTTCCCGACACACTTTGGTTTGTCATTATCTCTGGAATGTTCTGGCAAAATTTCACGAAAATCCGTCAAATCTGCATACCCTATAAATTCGCTCAAAGTGGATGTATTCCTCCAAAAATCAAATGCGAGATTTTAGCTTGTAAAGGTTCGTAAACAACTCGCGCCACGCCCGGAGATTATCACGCCTAATAAAACCGCAAGCCAATGGAACAACAGCACCTCCCAGTGCCTATGACAATAGATCGAGATTTCCCGGGAAAAGCATCGCATTGCAACATGTTTTTTTTATCTCGCTCAGTGGAGTTCAATTCAAGACGGCGACGTAATATAATGGGCAAAGACCCCAAAGGCAAAGGCAAAACCCGCGCCAAAAAGGTTAAAGGGGGAAAATGTGCCGCTGAAAGACAAGACGTTAAGGAATCGACGGACAGCTTAAGAAATACCCTTACTGCTGAAATGAGTTCCCCTGGGTAGGTTTCATTTTCTTCATCACTTCCGCCAGATTCCGACGAAGAATCTTGTTCGCAGCCTGCACTGACCTTAACTTTGATTTTTAAGCTACTTGCTCCAAGGATATTCGAACACTCCGGATCTTCAGCAGACGCCAAGATTGTCGAAGGCGTTTGGCCAAAGCAAGGGCCTTTGTCACTTTCAGCAAGGTTTTTTTTTTCTTTCCTTGACAATATGGAGCTTTTTCTTTCTTCTTTGAGCCGGTTTTTTTCGTTTTCTTTACCCAAGGCCTTTTTTCTGCTGTTGATTTTTCCATAGGAGTTAGCGTAAAGAGCTTCCACGCGGGAATTTTCGTCAAGTGCGTGATGTAAATAAAAATATGCAAATGACATGAAATACGAGCGATGAGCGTTTGCCGCGAAAATTTCCCCAGGGTTCTCGCCCGTTGACAAGATTGTGACACCTTCCTAGTTTATTAACTTTATTTGAAAATACGTTTTTTCTAAATAACTCGGCCGCTTTTTGAGATTTTTAATGTTTTTCTTTTGGAAACACTAGATAAAATGACGAACTTAAATTTTGTCAAATAAAAGAAAAAACGATTTTTTTGGCCTCTGAAGGTAGGAAGTAACCTTAAGATTCCCATAGGCATGGCAATTCTTCCACATGAAAATACAAAAATTAAAGTTGTTGTAAATAGTTTTGTTTATTAGCCCGCCTTATATATAACTACTGAAGTACACCTGTGTGTAGGGTGTGTATATGGCCAGTAGAATTCTTATTATAGCCTTAATATATGCTTATTTCTAGAATTAAAAGGCAGGTGTATTTGTTTGTTATACACCGTAACTTAAGAATTCTCATTTTGCAAAGGATGGAATTAGTAGTCAAAGGATTGAACTTAGTTTATGAGATTCTCAGTTACAGCTGTATATTAAAATATTGGTATAATAAAATATATAATATTATTAGAATACCTCTTGATAAGCATATCCTGATGTGACCATCTGAATTAGAGTTCCCTACAACCCTGAATAGACTGTCGTCTACCTGGACTGAGAACGGAATGCAGTTATTCTCTGCAATAGCATTCAGTAGGGCTTCCCCTATCACTGTCTCTGTTGATTGTGAAGACACTCTGAGACCATACGCTTGGCATAGGGTTATCAACGGAGTTTTGAGGTAGACTCAGCAGGCCACTGCCTTGATGCTGATGAATCAAGGCAACCAGACGACTGTGTGACACCATCTTGTTTTCACTTCTGTCTTTCAGAATGTCCTTAAAAAAGGCCAACTCAAAGTATTATAAAATTTAATTTATAATATATTGATATTGTCAATCTAATGGGAACTTAACAGTGATCAGAGAAGAATTCATGAAGCTTGAGTGTAATGAAATCAATACATGTACTGTATGACATCCCTAAACAATTTAATTGTTGGTCTATTGTTACTTTAGTAAAGGCAATTGTAGGGAACAACAGATCATTAGAATATAAATATGTTCATTTCAGGAAGGCTTCAATAATGATCCGCAGTATAATCTAGTTGTCAAATAGTTATAAATGGCAAGCTATCAGGATTGATTTTTCAATTCATTTCAATATTAAAAACAAAACATGTTCTCTTACGCTGTAGGATACACTGTCTGTCTTCTCTCTCGTCTTCTCTTCCCTTTGAAGAACTCTTTTTCGAAGTTCTGCACTCTTTTTTACCAGTGATGCTCTCCTGAAGTCTCGTAAAAATTGGGAAGCCCCCATGTTGATGTGATACACTAGTATGCCATCGAAAAGTCTATCAGTTCCTGTGCTAAGAGAGAGGTTCCAAATAGTTTTTTCTTTTTTAACAAAGTTCCTATTTTTAATCAACACTCGTTTTATGTTTCCTTTTTCCTTAGAAGCAAGGCCCCATCCTTTGGTTTCATGTTAAAATAATTTTTGTAAAGTTACAGTACCTTCAGAAATAATAATGGCTAGCTGAAACACTATTGAGCCTTCAGATTTGTGGTCAGTGGACAAGCATCTGTCCAGCAACCAGTGAAAAAGGCAAGAAATTCGTGACCCATCAGATCAGGTCAGGTTATAAAGCAATGCATGTGACTTTTTTTTCTTATTTTTTTGTTCATTACATTGGTAAACTTAACCAAGTAATATTGTATTTAGAATTAATTATTATAAGAAATTTAGATTTTCTGGTAACAATTAAGATGGACAATATCAAACTTTCAATGATGTAGCAATAATCAAGTTAGTGAGCCTTTTATCTGATGCATGAAATATATGTCCATTACCTTGTCTTTAGTGGTATTGTTTTGGAAACACTTTAACCAAGTTGATTTCAATTCTTCATCTTTAGATATAGAATTGATAGCTGCTTCCACCATCCCTTCACGTGCCCTCTTCAAAATGTGCATGTTCAACAAATCCACTCTCCTCCATTCAAGATTTAAGAAGAAAAGGCAGGCCTCACCAGAGATGTGAAGCAGGCCGCGTTGGCGATACTGTCTTGCCTCTGTTACTTGCAAGGTTTCTGAGAACTTGGAACTTTCCTCTAGATGATGATATGGTTGAATGATGTGGAACTGGAATTTGTATGAACATTTTTTTGGACATACTTGCGTGCTCGGGAGAGAACTTTCTCCAGTGCCCAGCCACCAACATGACGGACCTTTGACAGCCCAACCTCATTCATTTCTTTAACATCAAACGCAACAGGTTCACAGATTTCGTCCTGTCTCACAATGAACTTCAACTGTTCCAGAAATCCGAAATAGACGAACTTTCCAGAAATCCGAAATAGATGAACTTTCTATGAGGTGATAGTTGATGAGGCCGAATCAACTATCTCACAGCTTACGTGCAATGGCCCGTTGAGGAAGTGTACCTTTATTTGTGCCAAAAACAACACAAACATACAAAGAAAAATCATCACCATTGAAAAACTGATCCAGCTTGTAAGTTGCCTCAGAAAATTCTTGCCGTCCGATGACAACAACAATGTCATCTTGGTTTTCGATGATGTGGTTTCGATCATCTGAAAAGCATGAAACCAAATTAGTTTAACGAACGTTGGAACTTTTGTCATCCAACAATCGTCATTCAGCAGGAAGTCAATGCTATTGATCTCTTCTTCTTGGAAGGTAGACACCACTATACCTGTTTTCAAGGACAGTAGATAATCTCGGCAAGAAGTAAGAAATTCTTCAGGAGGACTTGAAAGTGTAGATTCATGCCTTGTTAGCCTGTCAAAAACCTCCAGTAGCTCCAGTGGGTAGCAACTTCATCATTATCAAAACAAGCCTGTACTGGCCCATCAAGCATGTCACATGGAAATTGAAAAGGCTCCTCATTTTCCTGGTCAATTTCCTGGTAGCGGTTTCTTACACTTAGCAAATCATCTTGTTGGAAGGGATTGTTACGACAGCAGGAAAGATCCGAAACTGGAGAGCAAAAATGTGCTGAAGAGCAGATTTCAAGTGCCTTTTTCACTGGCTTCAAAAGCTGACGACGATTAAAATTTACAATGTGTATGTGTTCAGGAGATTTCACCCTGGAAATTGCCACATAAATTAGCCCCGGAACGTACTCTCCCTGTGACTTGTGGCCCATGACAGCATAAGCAAGGACAATCGGAAACTGTGACACGCTCCCAACTCTTTGACCATTTCTGTCCCGCTTGATCCACGTTTCCCGCCCTATTTCAACTATTCCCACCTCTTCAAACTTCACCAACAGCTTGCAATTAGGTTTAAGTTACAAATTAGCTGCTCCGGGCCAGCTCATACTCCTTGATTTGTCATTTTCATAATCGGCATGAGAGGTAAACAACTCTCCAGGGATCGCATCGAGCTGCCGTCTGTTTGCAAGCTGAACTGGAACTTTCCTCAAGTAAATTTGGGTGGCAGTACGCTGAAGTTCCCAGGGTAATTTACGGAGCCCCGTTAGTGCCATATACGCGCGTGTACAGCATCGTATTGGGGATGTATCCTTTTCTTACCTTTGGCGCGACGTTTTTTGCTGGCGCGACTCTTTTTTTTCTGGTGCGACTTTTATTGCTGGCGCGACTTTTTTTTCTGGCGCGACTTTTTGTTGCTGGCTCGACTTTTTTTTTTCTCGGTAAGTACTCCATGTATCCCTTATTATAGTGTATTTAGAACTTCTTGTTACTTCTCTCATATTCCCTGTGCTTCCATAGATGCATTCCTCCTTATATTTTCTCTTGTATTTCCCTATATATTCCTCTGTATTCTTTTGCATTCCCCTATGTGTTACTCTGTGTTCCTCTGTATTCTCTTGTGTTTCTGACCTAGACTTAGAAGTAAAGAGGCAATCAATGACTTCATTATAATTGAAGCCCAAATGATATGATCAATCATATCATTAATCAATCATATGATCACGGAGGTCTATCCGCCATGTTGATTTACTTGAGTAGTAAGTGATTAAGGACAGCGACTCCTCCCGGAAGGTTGGAAAGACCTAGCGCCAATAAATTATAACACGGTTGAGACTTGTTCTTGAAAACGATTTTTTGCTTAATTTTTGATCTAATGCAGGACTAGATATTTATAAAGAGTATTGCTATACTTGAAGTTTCTTGTGGGCGTAAACTAAGGTGAGAATCGAGCTTGTTCTGCCTGTTGTGGTTTTCGAGGTGTCGCATTTCATAGCATGGTTTTGTGTTTTTCTACGGATAATTTCAACTGTAAACACAGAAAAAAGCAAAAAATAAAACTAGCTACCTTCCCCTATTGATTCTCTCAATTAGTTTACGAATACGGTAATATTCAGAACTAAATAGACCAATATATTTCGATATCTTAAAATTCAGCCTAAAACAATAGACCTCAGCACGAGGCTCTGAGCAATAAAGCCCACAAACTCTGTAGTTATTCCCCAGAGCCTCGTACTGAGGTCTATTGTTTTAGACTGAATTTTAAGATATCGAAATTGGTCTATTAAATCGAGATCGTTGTCAGTCGAGTCAGCCATCTTGCTCAACCAGACGCTCAACCACACATGTTCGTACTTTGAACCTGCAATAAATCTAGCAGCGGTCTACAAATGAGCGCCAGAGCAAAAAGTCGGGCCAGCAAAAAAAGTCGCGTCGGCATAAAAAAGTCGCGCCAGCAAAAAAAGTCGCTCCAGAGGTAAGAAAGTGTTCGCCAGAATGAAAAAAGGATACATCCCAAATATGATGCTGTACGCGCGCGCGTATGGCACTAACCGGGCTCCGTAGTAATTGCCTTTGCAAAGAGGTTAGATACTGTTCGGTGGCGATGGAACATTCCCCCTCTCTTATCTCCGCCAGAGCCGCCAAAAATTCTAGGTTTTGCTGCCGAATGACTGTCGTTAACCCGAACCGATGTGAAGCTGCAAAGTCGAACAGGGGAGAATAAAACATGAAGCGGCCTTCGTCAAATAAATTCGGCACAGATTGCAGCTGCAGGAATTCTCCTATCAGAACCATTTGTTTTCCTGCAAATGGAAGATTTTTGCAATCATCATTCGCCAGTTCGTGGTGCAGGAAGTTGACAAGTTCGAACATCCTCTGGGACGACATACTGGCTTCGTCCCAGACAATTATGTCGAGGGCTTTAACTCGGTCTCGAATTACGGAGTTTTCAGCCGAGCGATCAATTACTTGTCGCCAAGGTAATTCTGCCGTCGATAGGCCAGAAAACGAATGAACAGTTGACGCTACGCCGCGATCATACACTTAACAAGCAATGCCGCTGGAACATATGACACCTCCTTTCCTTTCGCCTTTCCAATAAATGCTTTTACGAGCTCGCTTTTATCAACGGCAGCCTGAGAAGGGAAAACCGGGATTCAAAAAAGTCGCTTAAATCAAGTTAAATCGGTTAAATAACCGCACCAGGAGCAAAGAATACATCCATGGAATAAGGTAAGCCATTTTTATTGAGAATTTTCACTTTTACCTACCTCCATGGATATCTTGTAGAAAATCCTACATAAACCCTTATAATTCGATGCCATATTGTGTTGCTTGTGTGGTTCAGAGAGAGAGCTTGAGCTGCCTGTGATGACACTGTTGTTTATGGTGCTTTGTAGAGAGCTAGGACGTGACGTCATAGGCTGTCAGAGGTGTCATTAGTACTGTTACAGCTTTAAGCCTCCCTCTCTATTTTTAAGGTGGCTGTGGTAAACTTGTCCTGCCAGTCCGAGTTTCACTTGTTTGTCAGCAAGCAATCCATGGATGTCTGCTTACAACAAGCATCGATTACGGCTATCGATCGATGCGAGTCTTAAAGGTAGCTTGCGTCACGACAGTCCATACAAAGTGTATACAGTCAACAGGTCAAATCTCGCCCGCAATTACGGACATCTGCTATTACGGACAACCCGCTATCAAGGACACCCCGCTATTACGGACATCCCACTATTTAAACACGGACCTCGCTGTTACGGACACCCGCTATTAATGTACGGAAACAACTCCCGCTCATGATTCGGAATCCTCCGTAGGAAAAAAGATGGCGACTGGTACATTTAGCCATAGTTTTTAGCGCACGAAAACCTAAACAACGTTAATAAAAACGTACACAAACGTTGTAAAATCTTCAAACCTAGGCTACTTAATATCCTTTGTACAGGGACAAATAAGGTAAAAATTTGGCTTTCTCTGTGCCTTGTAGGCTGTGTTAGGTTGGCGAGGTAAAATGTACAGTCGCCCGCCATCTTTTTTCCTACGGTGGATTGCGGACACCTGATTAGGCTCGATCGAACAGCGGCTGGTAATCGAGTCTAACACCTGATGTGGTCGCAAAGTAATATTTTTAATGTTTCACTCTAGTTACGACGGACAACTTGGATTCTGCATTCTTGTAATGTTTACTAGCTGTGCACTAATTTGGACTACATAAGATGATTATGTGTCAAAGTAGATTATATGATTCGTGTTACAAATCATAAAAGGAACACAAATAATGGTTCCAAAGAGTCTCTGCTATAACGAGAGTTGACCAGTTGACTATGTAACATTTGCTGTGAATATCAAGCTCCCCATTTTTTTAGTTATTTCGATAATTTTAACATATTACCCATTCTCCACTCCTCCCACCCACCTCCTCACCACAACGGAGATGACGCCAGTAACCGTAGGAAGGGTCTATTTAGGTGAGTTTTGAATTTTCGAAAGCTCTCGAGGTTTCTTGCTTCTGGTTCATGGTTAAAAAGCGCCACAATTTGCATCGTTAGAATTTTATTAGCTTCGTAATAATGCCACTATTAGTCGATAAGTTGAGCATGATCCGACACGTCCTCAGGCCCCTATGTAAGGGTCTCTTTCACTTTTTAAAAGTAATATGCCTTGATGATTACAATTACACAAATACCAAAAACTTTGCCTTTGATCTGAGCGAGTGGCCAACGCGCCTCCGACGATCTGAACTAGTAAGTAGGTATTAATGTTCATATACACCATAAATTACACCACCTGAAATAAATAAACTTTAAACGCAGGGCTTAGCCGCTGCAAAATGTAAGCTCATCTACTGTCGCATATATTTTTTAATCCGAGTCCGGTAATGTCATTCAATTTCTTGCGATGGAGCTTTAGCACCCCATGGCGTGGGTTTTGAACAAAAGTGAAAAAGAAGTTTTTCATTGTTTTTGTGCAAAAGATTTCGGTGAACAATAACAAAATTTTCGTAAAAGAGGATAGGTTTCCATTATACAATATGGCTGGTCTTTGTAAGCGTCAATTCGACTGATGTCCCCTACAATTGAAGGAACACCGTTGTTCATTTTAACAGAGGCCTCATAAAATCCCTCATTCGGAGATGTAAGAATCTGAAGCTGATACAATGTGTCTCTAACAAGAGTGTTCTCCGCTTTATCTCCCAAAACTATTTCACAATTGTCGCACGCATCAGCTGTGCCGTGCTTCGTGTCTTGAAACCTTTGCATGGCTTCTTTTGGCATCTCACGGAACGCGGTCTTTATCTCCTTCAAAATCAACCGCTGACACAACTTTGATAGTTCATCACCTTGTGACGTCAGATTGTTGATATATTCTAATACAGCTGCCGCTGATTTTTTAACTGCCGGCTCATCAATTGACACGGGTTCCAAATCAAGGCATGGACACCAATGATCTTCTACGCCAGCGCTAGCACAAGTGCGATTTCTCTCGTCAATCCGGGTAAACAAGCTTTGACCGGTTATAATCTCGCTGGGGTATTGTGGGTATGACAAGATGTGGCGTAAGGTAGCATAAACATCAAATGGCGATGTTAGAACGCGGGAGTTGTGCACGAGGTTATTGTAAAGGTCTGCGTGCTTCTCACGAAACCATTTGGGTGTCGTGATTGACATAAATGGAAACCTCTCTTCCAGTTTACCCTGAATCGTTTTTCTAAGGCTCGAAAATCGCGCCCCGTGATCGGCGAAAACAATCAGCAGAGTGTTGTCCAGCAATGATTCTTTCTCAAACATTTGCAAGAACTCTTTTAGATCGTCATCTGCATAACCAATCGCGTTCAGGTCGTCGTGTGAAATAGCCGCGTGGGATGAAATCCCAAACTTTGGTTTGTCTTTGTATCTACGAAAAAAACTCAGCAGGTATTTCAAAGACATGTCGTATGATGGTCGATTATTAATACAGAGCCCTCTCAAAATTTTGTCAGCCTCCATCCAGAACGGCCTTGCGTAATGATCCGTCGGCGGATCTTGGAAACCGTGTAAGCGATAATTGAACGAAGCATATCGTGGCGCGTCTTCCGAGAACATGGTAGCGTATCCCTTCTCTTTGTAGTTTTTAAATATCCACCTCCAGCTGTCCAGGGGCTTAGAATGACTTATTCTCTTCCGAGCTTCCTGCTGTGCCTTCTCCGGCAGCCCAGTAAGCATTGCAGCAAGTTGTGCGGTGGTGCCGTCTCCTACGATTGTCTCACCTGTCAATCAAACAAAAATGGCTAAGTAGGCGTCAAACTTCCCTCTGTTCTCTCGGTAGCTTCAAGATTGTTAACTATACTGTCAAACCTCCTGTACCTGGATATCATTGAGAGCATAAAATTGTCCATATAGGCGAGGTGTCTCCTTGAGAGAGATTGGACATGCATTCGTTGTTTTTATGTGGCTAGGACAATGCTATGTAAAGTATTGTGCAAAACTAATGCGAACAAAATACGTGATTTTCGACTTTTACTCTCGCGAAGTTTCATCGAAAGTTCGTTTTTAAGTTCGAGAGGAATTTCTCGGCATGTCGAGCGATAATTCGCTGGACCAAGGGGCTGTATTCGTCAACAAGCCCCCAAACGGCTCGGAATTTTGTCAAAATTCACTTGCAGAACTTTTGCACAAGACTGTGTCTGTCTGCAAGAGCAGTCCATTATCGCGAGGTTCGATGACATGCTAACTCACCTTGCAGCAACACTGAGTCTAGATTCTTGGTCAGGTATTCTAAACTGCTTGGCATTTTTCTTCTAAAGTTAGCAGCTGATGTGGAGTCAAACATAACGAGTGCTACATCCAGTGGAATACCACCAGGCTGCGGTTGTCGCTCGAGAACTTCCTTTTTAGGAAAGACGTACATATGTAGGTCTGATTTCGTCTCGCCCGAAGACGTTTTGACGTCTACTCGGATGAAGTCGGTGTCCACCGATACATTTCCAAAAAAGGCATCTATAGACACAAAAGACATTTTTGACGTTGGATCAAACAAAAGACCAAGCAGTTACATGCTAGTGTTTGCAGGGGCCTCCAGAGACTAGACACTTAGTTGTCGACAACTATTTGTTAAAGACAACTAAATGCTACAATCATGGACAAAAGTGTTGACACATTTGAGCGGCAAAACAAACGCTTTCTATCGGCGTCCTACTTTAATTTCAAAAAACATTTTTTTGTCGATAGCCAACCCCCTTCTCCCCCTTTTCAATGTTGAAATACGCTCCGTGGACACTGCCACGTGGTTACAACACTGAAAGGGGGAGAGGGGGTCGAAATGTGCTGAAAATTGAAGATTGAAAAACTCACGCGTTCAACGAAACAGGTCTTTTTCGGGAAGTATCTCAACTTCTTTTGTCCATGATTGTAGCTTCACTGCTGGAATAGTCACGAATTTATGCCGCGCTATTGATAAACATTCTCACCACCCTATTCCGGACATTTAGACCGTTGTTAGTCCTTATGGAAAGTCATTAACCTATCTAAGTCTTGTTTTCTAATTTTGTTCCCTCTTTTCGCGAAGTTTTGCTAGCACGTGCACCATGGGCATAAAGCTTTTAGTCCGCATGTACAAACGTCGCCGAAGCCTTGTCCTGCTCCTGTTTTACCTGCTGAGCCCGACCCTGTCGCTCTTGCTAACTTAGATTTTCAGAACCCTCCTGTTCCGGCCGTACCTAACGTTGTGCCCGCCGCTCCGCAAGTCCAGGCAACAAACAACGTGCAACCGGCCGTCCCTGAAGCTCAACCTGCCGAGGTATTCTTTACCTGCGTCTTTGTTCTTCGAGGTTATTCTTATTTATCTTTGATACTTAGGGGTGGCATATATTCGTGGGTGGATTCTACTGTTCATTCGCGCCGCAGCCGCGTGTTCATTTGTTGCTGTCTAGTTTCCATCTTTTTTCAAGTTTATATTTAGCTTTTGTTTTGCGGGCTTAGCTATAGTTGCTCCTTTACCAAGCGTAGGTTTTCTTCGTGTTTAGTGTAAGGCTGTTTAGTTTTGTCAGGCGACCTGGTTTGCTAGTGTTTCTAGCGTTAGTTCATTCGGTATTGCAGGAAGCAAACTCATGTTGCTTATGTGTTTAGCATTTTAATCGTTCGTATCTCTCGGGTAATTTATACTCATGTATCTAGTGCAAGTTCTTGTTTCTGTCTCGAGCGTGGCTATTTGCCGGTGTCGAGTGTTGGAGTTTACCCGCGTGTCGAGCGTTTAGGTCGTTTGCGTTCCGGGTCGAGCGCGTGGATGTCTATCGTTTTTCTACCGTATTAGTTGTTCGTGTGTCGGGCGCGTCAGTTGCTCGTGTGTCGAGCGTACAAGTTGCTCTTATGTCTAGCGCGATTGTCGCTCGTGTGTCGAGCGTGTTGTTTGTGCGTCGAGTGTGAGAGTTTATAGCTGCTCATGTGTCGAGCGCAAGAGTTGTTCGTGTGTCGAGCGTGAAAGTTTGCTCGTGTGAGGGGAGAATTTGCCGATATTCATAACCATAAAAAAGCCGACAGTTAGCAGTCAAGTGAAAGTCCAATAACCATGGTAACCACCTGTCTATCTGTATTATCGTGTAACACCTTGTAGTGAGAACTACCTGAAGTTGTAAGTAGTTAATATTTACGAGCAGAATAACTGACTGCCTATGATGGAATAGCCTAGAACAACAATGAGCTCATTGGCAGCCAATAGGGGTTTAGGATTACTGAACGAAATATTAGATCACTTGTTTAGAGTCTAGCATAAATACAGGTGTTTTGTAAATTGTTCTTCGGTTACGCCCCCGGTGGTGGGACGCGCCGGATACCACTATCCCGTATTGGTTATATTCGGGTTACGTTCCGAGTTCATTAGTGGATTAAACTCTACTGTTGGACCCAAGAACTGCGTATTCTCTGTCTTCCCGTTGGATTGTTTTGCTGTAACAGATCCCGAGGCCTCTAGGAGTCTGACAAACTCCGTCGCTGCAAGCGTGTTTCCCTCTGGATTGTTGTAACAAGGATAACAACTTGAGCGGCCCAAAAACTTGTTATAACATCCGTGTGTCGAGCGAGAGTATGTTCGTGTGTCCAGCGTAAGAGTTGCTGGTGTGTGCTTGCGTTTAGTTGTCGACAACTCTTCTCACACATAACGTTTTTCAGTTGTCGATAACAAATAGCTGTCGACAACTAAATGTTCAGTCAGCTGTGGAGGCCCTAAGTGATTGAATGTCAGCTTGTGGTTTGCGTTTGCAACTGTTGCACTGAGTCCAACCTTGCACGAGAGCCCATGCGCACATGGTGTGAGCAAAGTTAACTTTGCTTGGCGAGAGAACTTTTTTCATTGGTAATATTGTAAAATGTAAAACAATAAAAATGCAAGCAAGATATAAATTCCCAACCATATATATTCGTGACAGGAGCCATAATCGGGGACGGAGACCGTAAGTCTTGGGATCCGCGCGCACCTATGATATGGGACAATTTTTCTACTTTTAGAACAAATTGCGCCATCCTGACGTCATATATCCGCGCAGATCCGCGCACGTGTCGGGGGCTCTCGCATGGATGTTGTCATGTTGAGTGATCAAATCGACCTGCGAGATTCTCTTGCAGATTTTTCACAGCGATGGCAGGGAATAAGGCAGGGAATAAGAACCAGGACTCTTATATGTAGTTTTATGCTCTGAGCTAATGGAAAAGTTGAGTTTTTGTTTTTTTTTCGTGCTGTGAATGAATAATATCTGCTCGCGCTAGTTGTACGCGTAAGTTTTTCGTTTGTTCTGTGAAGAAAAGTTATGTAAGAAAACTCTTTACTCTGGTATCGAGTTGATTTGTGAGTTTCCCAAAAAATGGTTAATCATAACCAAACCCTGTTTTTGATAGTTTCTTATGGTTTCTGTCTGTTTGGCGAGTTTGCAAAATTTTTTGAAAGGAAAGTCTGACGCGTACATTCAGTAGCTCATTTGCATAGTGCAGCGCGCGCTCTTTCAAGTCCGAGTCGGTGTTTTCAATTGTCAACAAACTTTAACAAAGATTTATTTCGTGGTCTTCTGTGCCGAGATGCTGCAACAGTTTTCACGAACGCCAAAAGGCTACTAATATCATGTGTGTTTCTTTAACATAGTGAAATTTTACGCGGCGAAAATAAAATAAACAAGGAGTTTTGATAACTCAACCAAAAAAAATTAAAATCGTTATTCGAGTTGATTAAAGAAAGCGTCATCGTAATTTTGCTGATTATTTCTGCTGTATTCACATATTTTCAGCTAAGCTTTTAATATGTTCTCAAACATTTATCAACCTTAAACATATTTAAAAACTAGAGATATTATATGAGTTCGATGTACGTTTTCACAAAAGTTGGGAAGTCCAATTCGTCATGTTTTACTGACTGTACAAAACACGCATCGGCGGGCGCTCTTATTCATCGACAACAGACAATTATTTTTACACAAACAAAACTGAGCAGCATCTACAGACATAAACTTTATTGTCACTTATTGGGCCTTGATAAAACATCAAGCGTTGCTTACAATTCAGGCGAAACTCGAACTTGCAATTATTTTTTGTTTGTTTTACTTTTCGGTCGAGATAGACACTGGCGAAATCCTCGCAAGCCTGTGGCAAGAGGAGGGAAACTTTGAAGTCCTGAAACGCTGCTATATCCAAATATACCCAACTAGTTTTTTGCTGTGGTTTGGAAGAGCCGTTAATCTTCAACATATGTGAAACTTAGAGTGGAGTAATGTACAGCTCATTTAAAAGAAGCATCCGTCGGAACACAACTTGGTCAGCGATATCATATCTAAGCTTAAAGCGGAACATACCTAAATTCGATACTGTCTTACTTCACTCAAACTGGAGCAGCTTACGACGAAAATACTTAGCAAAATTCCAACAGACGTAAACGCGTTGAGTTGTAGGCCAAAAACATGACAAAATTTCGGGAATTTCGGACGCCATTTCCCCCGCGCGACATCCGCAAAAATCCTCGCAGCATGTACGCGCGTGTGCCTCAGGCGATGGCGCAATTTGTTCTAAAAATAGAATTATTGTCCCATATCATGGGGACAACCCCAATACTAGAAATGGCGCGCGCTTACGGTCTCCGTCCCCGATTATGGCCCCTGTTCGTGAGTAATAATGGGTAAAAAGGTAATGATAATGTTTAAAGAAATATGTGTTGGGTCATTCGAAATATAATCTTGGAATATTTTAAGTGTTAGGGATACAGTGACATTACGGATTTGCTCCTTGTCTAGCTGATCAAATGTTGTCTTCTCTTATTGTTGTTGTTGTATACGCAGGTGCTGCGTTTCCTAGGAACTAGTTCTTCAACGAAATATGTGTAAATTACTCGGCTGTTGTTGCACTGGAAATGGTACCGTGTAATTTAACTATTTTGAATACAGTATCTACTTAAATAACTTGTTAGCCGACTCTTGGTAAAATACCTTGGTACATTCATTTCTGCGAGCATTGTTACTGCACTACATGTCTTCGGTTCAGCTGCGTTCTCCAGCAACTCGTTTGTTTACTCGCGGGTGTTGATCGAGAAAATGAAATAAAAATTGAAATCTAGATTTGAAAGCGCTCTTTTTGGAATTAGTCGTTTTAGACTCCTTCACTTATGTTTAGTCTCCTGCCCAATTTTTTAGTCAAACCTTGCTCTTTTTACTGATCTTTTCAGGGAGTTTGATGGCGATGTTTACATGTAATTACTTTATTCCTAGTTCACACTTCGACCCAAATAAAGAAAAGATTCTTTGCAATAGCAGTAGCACCTCGTTAGAATATATTTGTACCAAGAGCACGTTCACTTAATGAGATCACGGGATAGTTCTAACTGGAAATCCCGCCCACGAAGCTGGGAGTAATTTTACTTTGTAGCTTAGTTTATTTTAGTCCATACCATATGTACAAATGGGAATACCAAAATAGCTTGTTATTGTCCTCGTTGATTAATTTGCAGGTGAAAATGGGATAACGAGAGCTTAAACAAACCACTACGACAGCGCCAACAACGTGAAATGATTTTAAAGTTCGCGTAGTCTGGGCGAACGAGAGCAGCTGATTTTTCCGTATTCATTTGGAATTGATCGCTGTCAGTGCAATTTAGCCTGAGCACGTTTTTAGAACCATAGGCGTCACTGAACAGATCTCGACAATTACGAAATTCGTGAGAAAATCATAAATTCAACGTCAGCGTCGCTGTTGTTGCATTATTGTGTCATTGCTCCATTGATATTTACCCAGGACTGTTCCTCGTGTTTCGATAGAGTACCCATACATGTACTGTAATGGCGAAAAAAGAAATTCTGGGTCACCATTATTTGTGTTTTTACTCGACAATTTGTTTTTCTGATTATTTACCGTATATTTTGGACCGGCTGCACCTTCTCTTTTATTTACTTTTCTCATCGTTTTACTCGTTCTGGTCAGTTCATTGCTTTTCTCTGTTTGACATCATGGTTGTCTCGACGGTGTATAGTGGTCAGAGTGGCTGAAGTTAACATACCGGATTAGTAGTCATAGGGATATGGGGTGGAATCCGCTTGGGCAATTACATTTCCTTTCCCCTCTACATCTTGTTTGCTAAAACTTTCATTTATTTCACAGAAAAAATAAATTATGTGCAAAGTGTAGATATTTTGCTTACCTTTAGGTATCTTGGCAGCTACACGACTTCCACCCGTGCTTTGAACGTTCACCGGATCAGAAAGCACAACACCGAAATCGTTCCTTGGAGTCCTTTCAATTATTCTGTACTGTGCCGAAACGACGCCTTCTCCTTCAACCCGAAGCAAGTTGTTTTCGAAGCTTGAATAACTCACACCGCTGCAGCGCAATTTTCCAAGATCTTTCATAAAGTGAATTACGCTGGAATGAAACGGATCTAGAACGGGGAGTTTGCAGGAAGCGTTGCTGTTTGTGATACTTTCTTTAACGTCTCTTAAATTCACTTTAGTTTTTGTCTTCGTGATAGCGACGCCAATTTGATAAGCGACAGCTTTGTAACTCGTTGTTCTTGCCATGCTGTCAAATACTAGTGCGAATGACACCAAACTTAGGACGCCCAACAAAATAGCGAAAATGCGAAAGCGACGATATGTCTGGATGAAAAACCCGCTGCAACCACGTAGACAGAGCCTTGTGACCATTTTTGCCAACACACAAAGAATCGATCCAAACACATTCAGGCCAGGAAAGAGAGAAACACTTCTGAGGGTGGGGGCGTCTACAGGCAAATCATAACTGCCAGTGTGACGTCAAGTCGCACATCGGTGATTTTCAATATGGCGGGCAAATTGTTTTGTTCATTAACTCTAAGATATGTCGAATTTTCTTTCGTTTTGATGATTCAATTACTTTGTTCAATGTTACCCAGGATTCAAAATATATGAAAGACTTCTTTGAAGTAATTTTCGGTACGATAAATTATTCAAAAGCCTCATATTTCGATTAGAAACATACTAACAAGTGGCTGAGACGTCGGCAAAGTTTAATGGGTTGATAACGTTTTCCCGGAGCCCACGCAGAAATGTGGAGATGTCCTGATCCCAGAATGGGTGGTTTGGTACATGGAATATTACGTTTGCTCTGTGCCGAGAATGAAGTCTTCAGTGCATATGGTTCGTCTCATCAACCCCTTCAAAGTCAATGGAGTGGCCTTTGGAGAAGCCGGAGTGAAGAAACAGCTACTTGGCATCAGCGGTCCTAGCGGTAAGTTTTGAAATTGTTTGACTTACTTTTAATAGTAGCAATACCAATATATAAGTTTTGTTTCAGAAGTACGCCATTAAACACTCCATGAGTGGAAAATGAACTTTACCATAGTTCAGAATTCAGAAGTCGATTGTTTTGTTTTAGTTCTGCTATCCAGGTCTATAGGTCTATCCCTGACAAAACAAAATCGTATGCTACGGTTGAGAGGTTTAAAATTGCACGATCTGGATGCCGTCCACAATGTAACTGTAAAATTTCTATGTTTATCTGGTCAAGAAAAGTCTGAGAAGTAATTTATTTGGATAACTGATTTCTGTGGCTCACAAACAACAACAACAATAGATTTGCACATAGATGTAGTACATGTACACTGTCAGCAATACTTTTGATGGCACTTCCTTTGCTTGAGTCTTGTCTAAAATGGCATATTTACGCTACTAGTCACGAAACTGGATAAATAAATTATACTGTCATATGCTTCCAGTTCACTGAATGTGAATTGAAAACTTGTTTAGAAAACTATAGAATTATTACTATTCAGAATAATAATTCTAATTAAAGTAATTTTTTAATTGAACACAGTTTGTGCAACAGTTAATCCCAAATGTTCTGGAAGAATCACTTTCTTGGACGTAAGATTGGCGACATCAATATCACGGTTTATGTAGGAGCCATGAGGTGGCAACCAGTGAGGAATCACACAACATGGTATAAATAGTATTCCTTCCTTGAGGGCCACCCAGAGACGATGGTTTCCTTCAGTGATATAGGCTTTTCCATCTTAGAAATGACATAATTATTGGTTCCTGAAAACCATTTTTCAAAATGAAACATCTGACTTGATCAAGATGGTCATGACTATTTCTGGATTTTGGTGTCACTGATCAGTCAAATTCCTTATAATCCCGTAGGTCTTGTGTTTTTACCCTTTTAAATCAGGGCTCAGCACTAACTTTTCAATTTACTAACAAAGTGGCTAGTGACTATTTAGATGTTACTAGCCAAAAAAATTTTTTCACCAGCCAAGCATTGAGGTTGACTACTTTGTTACATGAAATTTTCGCGACACGTTTATTTTGCAATTTGGGGGTGAGCATATTTTGCGACACTTAAGGTCACGATTTTGCAAAAATTTGTATTTTGAAGCACTTTAACGTTGCGTTTTTGAGTAACACAAAAGTTGTTTCCTTTGCAATGTTACTTAAACATGTCTTTGAATTTAGTAAACTAACTTTATCAAAGGTACAATAACGTCAAAAGTAACAAAAATGCAATGGCGAGACTATATGTCAACAGTAACGTAATGTGTTATGTTCCTGACACTTATTATTCGCGTCACTTTAATTTTGCGAATTTTTTTAAATCGCAAAATTTGCAAAATTAATGTGTCGCGAAAATTTCAGGTAGGTCCAATAACAGTAGAATGTACTAGTAAGACTTGAAAGCGCAACGCAAACAACTCTCTTTAATACATAATGTTGGTAATTATACTGTACTTAAACTAGTTTCAAAAAAGTTCAAGTTCCCAAAAGACTTTCAGGACTCTGTTTTTCTCTGAAACTTCCTTGGAAAAATATCAAGACCCCCAAGACGTCACCGAAAAAATTATCGAGACTTTTTCAGAGACAGGCGTCGTAGAAATGTTTTCTGAACAATACTGTAAACTGTCGCTGGCGAAATTCCAAAGGAATCAGACAAAAAATTTTTGGCCTGTACAGATGGTTTTTCGCTTTCTGTAGGTTCATCAAGTATATCAAAGTACAAGTCTGTGTTGATTGGTTTAAAAGATTGGACAAAGTCATCCTCACTATCACTTGAATTTATATTACTGTTATGGATAGCATTAATCATTTCTTCAAAGGGCATACTTTTAGGTTCCTTAACAGTGGGCTGGCTTTTATTTGCCCAGCTAGTAGCATCTGGGTCATGACATGTAATTTTCATTGCTACCATCTGATACAAAAGTTAATGGCATTGTCATTGTAGTGTTACAGTGCCTTAGCAAGAGATCTTTTGAGTCAGCTACTTTCATATTTGGTAGTATGGAGATGTTATGATGAAGGAGATTTGCTCTGACATTGTCAAGTTTGACTTTGTGGTCAGGTAAAGATAGTAGGTTTTTATGATTGTGTATGATGTCTTTGACAATGTCAATGTTATTTGAATGAATCTGCTTATAGAATGTGGTAAAAGCACCAGGACTGACATTTCTAGACATGATGTCTTCAAACATCATTAGGTGCAGACTCTCCTTTTTGAGGAATAATGGCCTAAATAGTCCAACAAAAGTTGCTTTTCCATTATTCCACAAACCATTGTTGACAAACCAGCCATTTTTACAATTTTTTTGAGTTGAATAGACTTCACACCAGTAGTGATGAGATTTCAGATAAACAATGCCTGATATTCGGTATGTACAGTTATTAATTTCCATAGTAAATTCCTTATCTAAGCTTGGAGTACACTTTTTAGTTGGACTATGTGACTGTATAACTCACAAAAAAATATCAGGTATGTTTATCACAGCAGTTGATTGTCGTACGATTGTACCACAAGTGTTAGGCTTGGGAATGATAGCACAGTCAGAGTTTGTACTATTTGTAAGTTATTATTAAATTATCACCCACCAGAACAGAACATTTGGAAGATCCTACAAACTTGTTCAATGTCAATTTGTGTTTTATCACCTGAATAACATCAAATTCTTGTGAATTCAGGAGGAGATGTTTATCTAGAACATCATCAGTACTGATACTGTAGGACAAACATTGTGTGTAAAGTTACGGCATAAGTCATGACCACTGTTAACATTGCAAGCTTGAGAATACGTAGTTTTAATTGAAAATCTCTCTCTTATTTTATCTGGCATTGTTTCCAAAAGCCAGTAAATAATAGACTGAAGAGTGGCCTCTTTCCCATAAGCATAATAAGTATGACCATTTGCAGTATTGTCCTTAAGCTTGCCACCTCTTCAGATTCGTTTTGCTCTCATGAAATGTGCCATTTTCCCTTAACACAAAAGAATCTAGCACTTTTGTAAGGCCTTCCCCTAGAGTATGATTTAAGGGGCAATTTAAATGGCGTTTGAATGCATGATAGGTAAGTTCAAGAAAAGTGTCTTGATGGCAGCTATTATGTATGCCGTTAGAGCCATACTTGTAAGACTGGTAAGATGTCTGTTTTGAGACTAAGGTGTTACTTGTTCTTTTTCTGCGGACCTCACATGGATTGAGTTTACATCTCCATTCATCATCTTTCCATCCTTGGCATTTTCGAATTGTTGTTTTTTGTTTTAATGGCTTTTCATCAGCAACATGTGCAAATTTTTTTAGATCCACATGAGAAAAAACATTTAATGTTATTAATGAATTTGAAATGAAACTTAAGCATGGGCTTTTTAAGAAAATTTTTCCTTGCTTTTCTCCTTCAAGCCAAAGACATCTTCATGCCAATGATGCTGGCTCAGTTTCACTGGAGGCAAGGTCCCAAAATTTATACAAGTAGTTTAGTAACAATTCTATGAATGCATCATAACTTTCTACCAAGAAGACTTTTGTGCCAACTGGGGTCCAGACTACATAATGGCATTGTTGTGTTGATGTGCAGAACATTTCTAGCATGATTTGGGGTGTGTGATTTATGCAAACATTTTTGTAAGGTACATGTGCTGGTTTACCTCCCATGAAAGGACATTTTATTTCAATAACAGTTTTTGAAATTCCAGCCTGCTCAATAATACCATCAGGAGAAGAACCAAGCCAGTTTTGATTTTTTTCATCCTTTAAAAACCAAATTCCATTTTCCTTTACCACCCTCTCTTTACTTTGTGAGAAAAATTTTTTTCAGGTAAGTGACAAGAGCACTGTCCTCATTAATTGATCCCCATAACATAGCAAGATTTGATTCATTTGATTCAGTTTGTAAGCCACGCATATCACTAGAAAGTTGATTCCAATAGTCAAGCATTGCCTTTTTGCCATGCCAACCAAGGGCAGTTGCAGCCTTACTTCCATTTATTTTTCCCTTATGTGCATTGAACCATTTATCACCCCTTTGTTTGTAAAACCTAGGGTCATCGTTGCTTCTAGATGATGCAGGAATTGGTTCATATCATTTAAAGTCTTCAAGTTTTTTTGCTGTGAAAGTACTCAACACTTTTGTAAGAGGTGCACTAGCAGGATACCATGTGCGCTTAACAGCTGAAGGTCTATTTTGCATGATTTTCGACTTCAATTGTGGGTTTTTTCCACCTTTCTTGGGACACGCTGTTTGTATGTGGCCTTGCACACCACACAAGAGGCACTTTTGTTGTACCAGCCACTCTGGTTCATGACCCTCTGGGCACTCAGCAGCCCAGTGACCTAGCTTTTGGCAAGGGAAACAGGTATCTGATGGTTGTACCTTTGTCAACTTTCCTGTATCCTGTTTTATGTGGAATTTCTTCAACATTTGCGTAATGGCAGATTCATCTTCCTCATGTTGTGGTGCAAGCCCATCTTTTGCTAAATACGTAACACACCTGCGCTTTGTAAATTTTCGAACAAATGCAGAAAGAACATTGCATGACAGACTAATTAGAGAATTTGAAATATGCAGTTCTTGAAGTAGTTCTCTCCAGTAGAAACATAGTGCACTATCACCCTTAAGTTTTGTTAGTGCTTCCTGAAGAGAGTTTGGAGACGAGTTACCAGTGAAAAAATTTGTCCTTAAGGTCATTCCACTGAAATGGAACCTGCACTGAGAATTTCGTCAAGCTTTGCCTATTGAGTGTTGATTTGAGTGTTTGTTTTGTACCATATAAATCCTTACAACAGCACCATGATTGTAGTCACGATTGCTTGCTAAATTCACGTTTCCGACGATTGTTTCTTGCTCAACACTGAGAATTGGCCCATATTTATTTTACGTACTTAGAGAAATTTATTACTCAATTCAACACAACAGAAAAAAATGATGGGTCACCGTACTCGTTTTCGAGAAAATCACAATTTACCTCTATGGCGAGGTCCAGCCGCAGAGAAAAAGCCACCATTTTTTAATGCGCACACGCTAATCACGCATGAAATTATGCGCAGTAGGGATGCGCAATGCTATACTGGGGAATGACTTTAAGTGGTAGTCAAGTTTCCTAGAAAATAATAGCACATGGTGGCGATTCTGTCTGGCATACAGGGCAGTTAGTATGGGTTGTGAAGTTCTTAAAAATAATACTAGTTGGTGAAAAAGGATCTGTGTATTCTACTGTTTGTTTGACATGTCTTGACAGCTGTTGCTTGTTGGCAGCATTGTGGAAGGTTTCGTCAAATCCCCACCTTTTCTCAATAACACTGTCTGAGCTAAGCTGGTGAGCACATAATTCCCACCCTTCTTTTTCACGGAAATGTTTTGTAGTTTCATCAGATGACATCTTCTGTTTAGATAGTAGAATGGAAACAAGATTAGGTAGAGCTGCCAAATCGTAAGAGCCAATATTACTTTGTAGGTCTTTCATTTCTGAAGTCAGAAGAAGTTCAGTTTCAAGCAAGGCAGATGATTCAAAAAACTGTAAAGTTGTTGGTTTTCCCCCTGCTACCCTGGCCCACTGTAAAGAGAAATAATTTTCGACATCATCTTGGCACATGGTTTTTGGTATGATATGTATTTCTGGATGGTACATTTGCACATACTGGACAGCTCCTAGGAAAGCCCTGATACTTCTTTTTAGATCTTTGTAAGTTATACGTGGTATGAATTGTTTCCAGTGGTCTTTCAACCCACTTGCTGCTTGCCAACAGTTTTGCTCCATTTCTCCATACCAATTGTCAAACCAAATCATAATAGATAGTAATTGTTTGTAGCGTGTAGGATCAACTTCTGACTTTTTGTTGAAAATTTGAAATAATTTGTGGCATTGCTTTAAGTAAGTGTGGGTTCCAACTGTATCTTCAGCAGGTAATGGACCCTTTAGGATGTCTAATGCTACATCAAGAGAGCAAACAGTGACAGGTCTTTTGACACTCATGGTTGTTTGTAGCGTCAATTTTATGTGTTTCCAGTTCAACTTTGTCAGTTGACCTTGAACAACAGGTATCAAATGGTTCACTGCTACCTTTTTCCCCTGCATTTGAAGTTGACCATCAGGATTAACAACAAAGTTTCTCAGCTTTTTATTCATATGGGGGTAATCTGAAAGCCACCAAATTGGTTGTGGTCATTAAAAGGGATTGTATGTCACCCAGTTCTGTGCACCTGCTCTACTAAAAAAGGCATGAGAGTATGTCGAGCCATCAGATACACCATAGAGAACTTCTATTTTCTTTCCATCATCAAAATTAAGACCACCAGTTGCCTCGCGTACTTGCCAAACGAGAGTAGAAAGAATTTGATTTTGTGTAAGGGAAAAGAGGCAACTGGCCGAGAAACGTCCCCTTCTAAAGATGATGATGATAATAATAATAATAATAATAATAATAATAATAATAATAAAAGCTTTATTTAAAACTGAAAGACCGATCAGCGAAGTCTGGGAGGAAGACGCTGGTATAAACCGATGATCAGTATCTATAAATTACATGATAAAAAATGATAATCAATCAAACAATACTAAAAAAAAAATCTAAACACTACATTTATGATCAGTCTTGTCTAAATCACTAAAAAATTTTAAAAGTTTAGTTTTAAATATTTTCAGACTACTGCAGTTTCGATGGTCGTTTGGGGGGTCATTCCATTCCTTGGCAGCAGCGTACATGAATGTGGACTGGCCCGTAGCAGTTTTAGTTCTAGGGAGATGAAGTTCTCTGTTGTCTCTCAAGACCTTACCACGGAGGTCAGATCGTAATACAAAGATGAAAAAAAGAACTGACAAACATGTTTAGCTTTTTTAGATGATGGGGTTTGTTTAATGCTGGGCAATGCAGTTTCAGGACTGGAGTCATACTCCTGGTCAGATGCAATAGACAATGAGTCGGAATCTGTTGATTCAGAGGAGTTGTCACTGTGTTCATCATTATCATTTAGATCTACTGGTCTAGTATTGAGGTCAACACCAATGTTCAAGTCTTCAAATCCTACCAATTCTCCAGTCTGTTTACATAGCACAATCCCTTCCTTTATGGTCATTTGATCCCAGTGAATACCTCCAATCCCCTTACATCCCCTTCATGTCATTTCTTGAAACATGAGTGTTAGATTCTCCTGCGATATTGGGTTTGTTGTACTTGCTGCTTGTCGATATTGTTGAACTGTTTCTGAGTTTGGAATGGGAAGGATTCTTACTATTTCATAGCCTTTTTTGTGGCACTTGCTGGCTATCATGCAGTTCCACTTAATTACAAGAGGATTGTATCTCATCCCTTTTGGGTGTGGTTTTTGTTTGTTTTTAGTAAGATTTCCATGCTTTGCAAATTCCTCTTCCTGTTTCTTTAATGATGTCAATGTTTCAGTGAGGAACGCATAGAGGACAGAATTTTCAGCAAGTCACTGATTCTCAATAGCAATGTCCATTAACTTTGCAAGGTTAGAGGATTTGGGGTTGTAATTTTGGGGTGCTTTTATTTTTTTGTTTTGTTTTTCTTTTTGATATAAACTGTAATATTTTTTGTTTTTCTTTGACCTTGGGCAACCATTTTGTGTATTTTGGCTCTGGCTATGAGTTCAGCGCAGGAAAGGGTGCTGAGTTTAGTATGTGAATCATGGGCAGTTTTGGATTCAAATGTACTAGATGAAGGTGTTGTCTGCCAATGTAAGCAAGTCCATAGGACATCCTGACAATTGCTGCATCTTATTTTTGAATGCAAATTTAAGATATTTTCTAGGCACAACCTGTACTTGTAATGCATTTCACAACTTGCCCATTTACAACTGTTCCTGTGGTGTCAACAAAATGTGACTGGCTTTTGTTCTTTCTTTCTGCAGTTTCAATGAGGGCTGGGTCATAGATACCTGGGCAAACTGGTAAGTGTTCAATTATTTTCTGCATACCACCAAGAGCAGATTTGAATATGTTTGGGTGGAAGATGCTGTGTGGGACTTCACCATAGTCAACTCTGTTACCCAAGAATGGCAGTGTAAATGGACTGAAATCCTTTGCTGAAAGTCTTTTAAGTTCCAAAGGAAGAAAAAATGTCAATTCTTTCCACTTGGTTATTTCGACACCTTTTGCAATGTTTGGGGTAGAAAGAGTAACCTTCGTGGTGTTCTCTGTTGATTTCAGGTGTGTAAATGACACTGTCCATGGACATATATCCGACATAACTGTTTGGAAGATTGTATACAATGGCATAGGTGCCACTGCCCCACATTCATTGTATTCACCTGATGTTCCTTGTGAAGTATTTTGCAGAATCTCAGTTAACACTTCTGTGAAAATACCTGCTTTTAATTTTGAAGAGTCAGGCACTGTAACTTCTTTCTCATAATTTATACTGTTTGTCATCTGCTATATCAGCTTGCTTATCTTGTGTTGAAAAAGAATCAAATAGACATGGGATTGAGTCAATAATATCTTCAGATAAATCCTGCTTTTGACAATTATCTGAATGTGACTGGGTTGCGGAAGTTACACATCCTTGTTTTTGTTTAAACATGTTTTGAGCTTTTTTGCATTCATTCTCTATTTTAATGGATTTTGAAAAGAAGGGCTGACATGACATACATATATAGTCTACACTATATCCATTGCAAGGATCTTTAAATGTATACAAGTCATTGTGCAAATCTTTCTTATTATCATTTATTTCATCCAAAAAGTTGCAAGCCACCGAAAACTGGTCATTAAAAATAATTATGTTATGTTTCTAGCAGGGAACATCACTGGTTAGGCAAACATTATTGTTACATTGTGAGCATGTCACAATGCATGGTGTTGATTTCAGAATACCTCGCTGGGCATCACTGGGTGATCTTGAAAACTTTTCCCCTTCGCAGACTTGTGCCCTCTAGGTGGTAAACTGCCATAATGTTCATCACATACTCTAAGATTCTTGTCAATTTCAAAATCAGATGCTATGTCCTCAGGGGTACATTTCATTTCATACTGCCCGATTATGCTATCAAATTTACGAGAACCAGCCTCATTTTCACATCTCATTAAACAGCATTGTGTACCTCCAATCAACCGTCCATGCATGATCACTGTTCCAGTTATTTCATTCAGAGGTAAAAAATCGCGCAATGGCTTGCCACGACATGACAGCCAATACAGATCACTTGTTACCTTGAATTTGCTATTTACTTGAGATCTTAAATCTCTTACAGTTCCATATGGTGCAAAAGTAAATATGTGGGCTTTACCTGTTATATCAATTACTGAGATGGTTGTCACAAACCGTTTTGGCCTTATCACCATGCTTAGCATCAAAGCTCTCCCCCAGTGCTATTACCGACACAACATATGAGCCCACAAGAAAAGGATATGATAGGGCTGATATGGTCAAAATAATAGCAACAGCCAACAAGTAAACGGGAGCAGAATGAAGCTCACAGTCGAGTACTAAATTATGGGTTGTACGAAAGTTGAACAAAATACCATGAAAAACAAGAAGGCATGTTGTAATTAGACTGGAAAGAAAACACTTTGATTTTTTTATGCTAAAAATATTGCACCAGTGAGAATTTGACTTGTGGCTTTATGTGTAACAAAACTTTATAAAGTGGATCAAGCGAAGATAAAAATACTCGCAAAATAATAGCAGGGAATGGCAGTATCTCCAGCACCCAATTCAACAATTTATTATACTTAACCATTAGTCTTAAGCAAATCCTGTACAGTACATTCCAGTAAAACAGGAAAATAAGTGTAATGATAATAGATGTCAAGGCTAAAACAGAAATAAAGAGGTTTGACATGTAAACGTTTTGGAAAAGCCTTACTTTGAACTGTATTAAAGAAATAGACAATATGAAAGAGACTACCATTTTTGGCACATCCATTTTTTGACTGAGGAACAAATCATGTACAGGTAATGCCCAAGGGGAGTGAGCTGTTTTTTCCTCATAAGATTCTGAAGGGATATAGAGAGAACATGGCAGTTTTGAGAGGCTTGGGAAAGTTAGCGAAGTGACTGCTAACACAGCATGAGCATGCAAGGCAGCCATCACAAGAAGCACAATATAATGAACTTCTGGGCTTAAAAGCCAAGAAATGTCAAATTTTAAATCATACAGCAAAAAGCCTGTCACCAAATATATACACAATACCATACTTTTATTCATCATTATAATTTTCCTCCCACCTTATACTAAAACAATGCACACTTTTTTTTACTACACTACTTTTTTATTTAAGGTTTTTTTAACTTATTTTTTCTATTATTTTTTCCTTAATTATGAAATTATTGTTTTATTACACTAGATTAATTTTTAATGTTATTAACTAAATACAGTATGATCAACAAGACAGCATTAGCCAGCACAATTTTTGCACAGGCAGTCAACAGCCAACAAATACCTTAGGACACAAGGATAAAAGCTACCAATTAAATTTGAATGCAGCCAGTCAAAGATCAGTGCAAAATTTAGACCAATTAGCCAGCAAACTAGCAAAAATTTAAACACACATACAATAGCCACCAAAACATTTTATACCAAGGCAGCCAACAAGGCAGCCATCGAGGCAGCAATTATTTTCTGACAGGCAATAAACAAGCCACCCTTGTAAGCCCCTAAATGTAGGTAGTTAGAAAGCCAACAAAATTTGAACACAGGCAATCAAAATGCCAACAGAATTTAACCCAGTAAGTAGAAAAAGCCAACACTGCCAGGCAGTTAAACGCTAACGCCAACGCCAAATTTAGACCAACAAGCCAACAAAATTAAACACAGTCAGTCGAATTGGCACAGTTTAGAAACAAAGGCCATCAACTACCCCACAAAATTTTAAAATACAAGCACAGACCCTTTTCATAAATGGCTGCCAATTTAAAATTCTTTTGAATTATCTACTCAAAAACGAGGTTAGTCAGGCTAATTTTAATACTCACAAAAGAATTTATAATTGGCAGCCATTTATGACAAGGGTCTATTCAACCAGCTAACCCTAAACCCTAAAAAAATGAAAAAGAAGGTATAAGATATTTTTAAAAAAGTGAAAGAAGGGTATTTCACCAAGCCAACAAAGTTTAAAGTGGTACTACAATGAAAATAGCATCTTTCCTATCTAAGCCATTTTAAAACATAAACAAGCAGCCTGCATGAGAAGAAAAGTGCAGTTTACTATTTTCAAATATCTCTTTTCGTTCCAGAGATATTCAAGTTTTTAAAATATGCAAATTAGCCAAGTGATGACGTCATACACTCAACCAAATATTGATCAAATATTATGAAGAAAGATATCGGCCAATTTGTATCAGAAGTGTTTGATTCTTTGCAGTAAGATTCTAATAAATGTGTACACAATACGAGCTGAACAATTTTGTTACCATGGCAACATACTGGGTTCCAGACCTGCCCAATAATAAAGGCTTTTGTGGCCACCTTTGCTGTTCCATTTTGATATTTGCTAATGGTGCCTCATATGCATGATTCAGCAAGCATATAAATATGTTAGCTCGAGTTCGTGGCCTCATTTAATGTTCTTCGAGCTGAAAATTACTCACATATTGAAATCAAGTGGGCAGGGACTGGAAAAGAGTCAGTTGCCATGGGAACAGAATTTTTATAGTAGTAGGTGTGCTGCCGTAGAACTATTAGCCTACCAAGTTTCAATGGTCTGTGCTGCAAATTGACTGAGATAGCTCTATTCATAGACTTGATAAAAAAATGGGTTGAGTGTATGACGTCATCAGTCATCTCATTTGCATATTTCACGCATTTTTTAAACTTAAATATCTCCGGAACTAATGCAGATGTTTGCAAACGATAGACGGCGTTTTTTTTCTTTCATGGAATTCTATGTGATACACCTAAAAAACGATGGGTAAAAATTTGATCATAGTACCACTTTAACTCGCGGGAAATCAAAACGACACCCTCGCACTCAAAAGGATTGATGAGCAAAATGGCTCATCACATTGAGAAGAACTAAAAATGGCTACAAAGGTATATTAAAAAGGAACAAAACCTCCTATTATGAGGTCTTGTTAAAAACTTGAAGAAAAAACGGCGGGCGTTTTGGGTGGCCTTTGACCCGAAGTCAAGATGGCGGTCAACCCACTTGACCCGATTTGTTTTCGATAAAATTTGGAACAAAAACGCATACAAAACAATAAACAGTCCTACTCACAGACAATATCCACAACAAAGCTTGCACACTTGCGCCAAATTAGTGAATAATGCGGAATAATAGCTTGTATTACCCTCTTTTTTGTTTCAATTCAGTGGCGTCCCGACGCTAAACTGAGCAAGCCAAGCGAAGCCTTGACTTGTTGCAATGTGACGTCACACTGGCAGTGATGAGTCGGTCGCCGACAGATACTCGAAAACAATACAGTCACCAACCTCGTTTCCAGGGTCCTCTCTCTACCTCGAGAAAGTACCCTGGTTACGGCTGGTCACGTGCCTATGTATACAAATGAAATCCGCACAGAGGGAGGGTCCTCAACTTAATTCTGTCAACACTGTCTATGGAGGTGAAAGTTGCGCTGCCTTGCAGACGTTATTTTGAAAGTTAAGTAAGTTATTTGTCAGAGATCCTGCCTGACCTGTGCTTCGTTTCTATCTGAACTTCTATGAGTATGAGATGTTGATTGAGAGGGAAGTTTCCTTATTTTTCACTACTTTTATAAATAACCGTCAACAGCCTGTTTCGGATTAGTTTAATCAGTTTTTCACAGCACAAGAATTAAATAACCATCAAATTTTCGATGGGATGCATTCACTATTTAATGAGAAGCTAGTCTCTCGACCGAAAATTGGTCTTACCGCTAAGGGCTGGTTCACACTTTGACATAAGCATGGGCATAAACATAAGCATAAGAAAAATATGTGTGAACCGGGGTTACATAAGCATAAGCATAAGGTGGCTATTGCGCAGGCGCAGTTCACTTCTCAGGAATCAAAGATGGCGGATAACGAAGTCGAAATTGGATTTTTGCCACTGTTGAGCCGTAGAAATCGAAGAAGGTTGCTTATGCAAAGACAAACACAAAGAAAACCGAGAAAGGTCTGGATAAGAGACATTTTTACGAGTAGAAAGACAAGGCGATTATTATAACCTTGTGCAAGAATTGTTTTTGTCTTTAAAGTCTGCTGATTTTTGTCGTACAAACAAGGATAATTGCGGACAGATTCCGCCAACTTTTCGTTCACCTGCGTCGCCATGTTTTCAGCTGACAGATTCTGACAGAGCGGGCCTGGATTTTATTTTTGTGTATTCCGTTGACAAGAAAACTCTTTATGCTTACGCTTATGCTTATGTATGCCCGGTTCACACTCAAGTATTCACAACATAAGCATAAGCATAAGTATAAGAAAATGGAAAAAGTTCCATTCCTTATGCTTCTGCTTATGCTTATGCGTAGGTAACCCCGGTTCACACATATTTTTCTTATGCTTATGTCAAAGTGTGAGCCAGCCCTAAACAGTTTTGAAACGAAAGCCGTTGGATTTTGTAAACGCGCGGCCGATGTCGTCGTTGTCCAGTCACGCTTCATAAAATTTTTCAAGGCAAGAGGATCGAATGACCGTCAAACGTTCGATTGGATGAATTCAATCAAATTCAGAGTTAGTCTCTTGGCCAAACACTGGGCGTATCAAACTCTAAACGAACGCATCAATGCCGAGTTTTATAAACCTGCGAGCCAGCGAGCCATGCGAGCCAGCGAGCCATGCGAGCCAGCGAGCCATGCGAGCCAGCGAGCCATGCGAGCCAAGGGGCGAGCCATGCGAGCCATGCGAGTCATGCGAGCCACAGTACAAATGTTAAGAATTTTTATGTTACATCAAGAGAAAATGAGGTTACATTAATATTCGCATGAGAACAAGAACAAGAGCAACGGAACAAGATGAATAAGATCGCAATATTAAATTCTTGCAGCGACTACACAAACCGTCACTAAGGACGTTTTTTGAATTAGCCAATCAGAACAAGAACAAGAGCAACGGAACAAGATGAATAAGATCGCAATACATGTATTAAGAGGCCCTGCGCCTAAGAAACGACCGATGATTTCCGGCTAAAAAATAAAATCGGCCGATTTTTATCTCCCAAGCAGAGATTACCGAATACTATTTAAAAATGAATTTCTTTTGTTTCAGTTTCGCTTTAAACCAAAAATATCGAGCCACAAACTTTTTCCGTCTGATAGCAGCAAAATCAGGCCGAAAATAAGCCCCCGCAAAAAACTGTTCAGAAATTACTATCGCAACGCAAAATAATGAGAAAACTACACAGTGTTGAAGAAAAAGGCCTTTTAATGCAATATCATTCGATAAACATCAAAAAACTGCCGAAGCGATTAACAAATAAAGTTTCAAATATTGCATACTAAATTAGATGGAGTGTTGGAACTGATTTTAAAATAATTATTTCTCAAAAGTTCAACGCTTTTGAAAGCAATCACAGTGATGAATCAGACATTGGAGGGATATACATTACGTTTCTGGAAAAACATTTTTCAGCCAAAGTATATTGACTTTGTACAAAGCGTTCAAAGTTACCGTGTTTACCGTTATCCTGCTACTTCGGCGAAACACTTCTCTTTTGCCAATACGGCCGTGGATAGCGTGGTAAACGCCACTTTAAACCTTGCTAGGCATTCAAAGACCATTCTAAGTAGAAGAGCGAAGAATTAAAAGAGAAAGGAAGATGAAAAATACGCAGAAAAAGAAAATAACTCGAAATTACCATCTGCTAACAAAAGTTGAATCTGGAAAATGTCGTGGCGTGACAGCGGCCATTGACGTCATTTGTCACGTCAAGTCGCAAGAGCGTGGGAAAACGAGTCTGCAATGTCCTTCGGGTGGTCAGCGGCTAGGGATCCAGTCGTGACCCCATAACTCAGATCAAGCTGCGGCCAAAACGGTGTGGCGGTTGGGGAAGTATTTCTTTTTCAGTGACCATCATTTGTGAAAAATAACATAACATTGTTCCACTAAACGTTTTCTGGCCGGGAAAAATTGTTTTCCTATTTGTGCATTCGTTTGGATTCCGTCGCTATTTATACAAATGACGTCAATGGCCGCTGTCACGCCACGACATTTTCCAGATTCAACATTCGTTAGCAGATGGTAATTTCGAGTTTTTATTTTCTTTTTCTGCGTATTTTTCATCTTCCTTTCTCTTTTAATTCTACGTCCTTCTACTTAGGATGGTCTTTGAATGCCTAGCAAGGTTTAAAGTGGCGTTTACCACGCTATCCACGGCCGTATTGGCAAAAGAGAAGTGCTTCGCCGAAGTAGCAGGATAACGGTAAATATGGTAACTTTGAACGCTTTGTACAAAGTCAATATACCTTGGCCGAAAAATGTTTTTCCAGAAACGTAATGTATATCCCTCCAATGTCTGATTCATCACTGTGATTGCTTTCAAAAGCGTTGAACTTTTGAGAAATAATTATTTTAAAATCAGCTCCAACGCTCCATCTAATTTAGTATGCATTATTTGAAACTTTATTTTTTAATTGCTTCGGCAGTTTTTTGATGTTTATCGAATGATATTGCATTAAAAGGCCTTTTTCTTCAACACTGTGTAGTTTTCTCATTATTTTGCGTTGCGATAGTAATTTCTGAACAGTTTTTTTGCGGGGGCTTATTTTCGGCCTGATTTTGCTGCTATCAGATGGAAAAAGTTTGTGGCTCGATATTTTTGGTTTAAAGCGAAACTGAAACAAAAGAAATTCATTTTTAAATAGTATTCGGTAACCTCCGCTTGGGAGATAAAAATCGGCCGATTTTATTTTTTAGCCGGAAATCATCGGTCGTTTCTTAGGCGCAGGGCCTCTTAAATTCTTGCAGCGACTACACAAACCGTCACCAAGACGTTTTTTTAATCGGCCAATCAGAAGCCAAGCTGAAAAAATCAAATAGCTACAAATGCCTCACAATGCACGGAAAGCCGATAAGGGTACCACAACTGTCATAATGAACAGAACAGATAAATTCAACGAGGGTCAAGCCCAACTTGATGATATACATACCGACCCTTCAACAAACCTATGGTTGACACCACGGCCAAAAAAGTTCATCGATTGATTCGATCACTACTTCAAGAAGGCCACATAGACGAAATGACGGCCAAATGGCTCTCCCTTACACCCGATCCTCCGCGAATACCAGTGTTTTACACACTTACAAAGATTCACAAACCGACACCTGTCGGTAGACCTATTATATCAGGGTGTGACGGCCCTACAGAAAGGATCTCATCTTTTGCTGACCACCACCTTCAGCCGATAGCACAAAGACAATTCTCGTATCTTAAAGATACAGCAGACTTTCTTAACTTCATCGAGAAGACTAAACTGCCTGAGAACACCATTCTTGTCTCAATGGACGTCACCAGCCTCTACACAAACATACCACAGGAAGAGGGTATTACCACAGTATGCGAAGCATACGAAGAGTTTTATCACGAGAACCCTCCAATTCCAAGGTATTTAAGAGAAATGCTCACTCTGATTTTACAAGAAAACTCGTTCCAATTCAGTGGAAAAGATTACCTCCAAACTCATGGAACAGCCATGAGAACGAAAATGGCCGTAGCTTTTGCTAACATATTTATGGCCAAAATAGAAATAGAAATACTCAGACAAAGCAACACGAAACCCATCTTTTGGAAAAGATTCGTCGATGACGTCATCTATGTGGAACACAAGTAAAGACAAAATAAGAGATTTCCTTCTAACGGCAAACAGTTTTCACCAACGATCAAATTCACGGCTGAAATCTCAGAAACAGAAACTACGTTCTACGTTCTACACATAACAAAAATATGAAACAAAGAAAAAAATTCGTCCAACTCAGGGCAGCCATTACTATGACGCAAGACTTGGCACGATGTACAGATGTTTAGAGCATTTTTCATATTTGACGCACTAACAATAGTTCTGGCAACCGAAGCGAGATTAGGACTTTTTCTGGGAATATTTCAATTTTAGGCACTTTTGTAGATAAATTTAAAATTAATTTCCCAGGGAAAGAGAGAGTACCCTAGGAGCGAGGTTGTACCGTTTATACTCGTCCCCAGGGTCATCTCCGCTTTCAAGATGGCGAGCGGGCGGTTTATAGCGGTAGCTTAATTTAGTGATAGTCGGGCGCTAGATGTTTCTTGGTGAAATGATCGACGACCCCCCAGACCGATCGAAGAAAAAAAAATACTCGCAAAAATGGCTCGCATGGCTCGCACCGTGGCTCGCATGGCTCGCTGGCTCGCAGATTTAGCAGACCCATCAATGCCGCTGTTGTGATTTTGCCGATCGAAAAAAATATTCAGCGCGCAGACGTTGTTGATGTCGAGTTCTTCGTAAAATTTTTTCGCCGCAAGATAATGGAAGACCGTCAAACTGTCGATGAGAGTAATTCAATCAAATTCAAAGGTACCCTTGTAGGCGAACATACGACGTATTTAATTAACTCTAACGGAACGAGTAAATACCTTCGTTGTGATTTTGCCGAATGAAAAATAAAATTAAATTCACCGCGCGGTCCATTTATTGTGGTGGTCGTCATTTCCGAGTTCTTTGCCAAATTTTTTCACTGCCACAAGACCGTCCAACTTTCGACGGGGAAAATTCAGCTAAATGCAAAGCTAACCTTCTAGCCGAACACTGAACGCATTGAACTCCTATATCGAATGTGTCGATAGAGACCTTAAGATACGAGGACGGGAACGCTAGTGGGCGCGGGAAACTTTCGCGGGTCCCGTTGTGTCGCCAAAAACAAAATGCTTAAGATGTGTATTTACGCAAAGGACGGCGACGTCAATAATTCGAACTTCGCACAAGCTATTCACAGAAACAATGGCATCCTTTAGACTATAAAAGACATAGTAGAAATCTTATCCTATTAAGCTTAAACGATAGTTTACAGCGATGCTGAGTATCTTTTTCTTTATAAGCGAAGCAAACATCTGTCAATACTTTAATAGAGAAACCAGAATTTCCGTATGAAAAAATTAAACGAACAACCTGATCGACCCGCTTCAGATGGCTTTTTACCACCAGAACGTCTGAGAATTCTGTCGCCGAAGAATCCTGACTTTTGGTGAACATTTCAATTTCCATCTGTAATTGTAACAAGCATTATAAAAATAAAACAAACCTTGCATCAAGTTCCGAGTAGCATAAAAAAACAACAACTAAACATCAGTTTGAAAATGTGTATTTTATTTGCTCGATAGATGCTTCCATGGCATTCATTCTTACGACATGTTATCGACTGTACTTACACTGATGTATTCTCAATGCATGCAGTTTGTTTTTCGTTTTGATCTTGCACACTCGTGACAGCGACTGAATTAACAGTGACTGAAACACAAACGAACAGGCGAGGAATATTTTTATTCACATTTTTTTCGTATGTCAGCGTAGTATTCTACACTACAGTCACGAAAAATGTGAACCTTATAAACATTCTTATCATATAACTGAAAATAAGGTCGATTGGAACATTTGCTGGAGCAAAACAAGAGCAAAATACTCACGTTTTCGATATGACGGCTAGTAGGGCGAAATGGCGTCCTCGACAAGACGAGGACGGCAGAGAGATGAGTCGAGAGTTCTCGTGCGCATTCCCGGTTGAGTAAGTTTACTTCCGGCAGCCGTCCTAGCTCGTCCCGTCCTGGTATCTTAAGGTGCCTAATGCCTTCGCTGTGACGGGAGGGTTACAAATTCCACTCCCTACTGGGCTCAGTAGGCAAGCTCAATGCTGAGACAAACTTTAACTTTCCAGTCCCTCCCTTTAATCACATCTCTGGAATCTGCTAAAATCTAGCAGACACGTGACCAGCTGCAACCAGGGTACTTTCTCGAGGTAGAGAGAGGACCCTGGGAACGAGGTTGTAGGGTCACCCCCTCCCTCCACCTGGTTGTCGCGTAGGTCAAGAGATGACTTTTCGCTGCACTATTTGTTAACTGAAAATTTCTTGTACCAGAGGAAATATTTATTTCAATGTGTCGGAACTCCAGAGTAAAAACGTTTCGTTTTAATAGCAAAACTCCGATGACAGATGTTTCTGTTACTTAGTGCGGTCGCCATGTTGGTGCCCCTCTGAGGGGCACAATTTGGGTGAAACACTTCTCCGAGAACGAGACCGCCATCTTGGACTTCATGATTTTTACAAAACGTTAGTAAACCATCACGTGTGGCTCAGAAACAATCAAAATCGACCTCCTCCCTTAGCTGATTTCAGTTTCGTAAACGGTCGATGCCATTATTGGTAACCAAGCCTTTCAGAATAGACGATGCCATATCTGCTTTAGTTTAGGCCTGGAAAAGGTAGAAACTGTCACTCTCCACATCTTGACTGAGCCGAAACCCTCTCCCCGTATCGATCCATCCCAATAGAATTTTTTAAGTTCAAAGATGTTATTCAACATTTACGGCAATGAAGACTTTGTATACCCTGAAAATATTGCGACTTTTTTAGCCTTCTTTCAGCAAATATGAACGCATCCACGAATACTAATCTTACTTCGATCGCGCGGGAAAACAGTCTTGATTGCCTCTCTTCTTCGCATTAAATGCCGTGCAAAAACGATCGCCATTTTGATACCAACAGCTCAATGACAGATAAAAGGCTGGTAACTACAGGGGGTGATTACGAGGCTGGAGGCTCGGTGGCACAGGCTTTTTTCGGAGGGAATTTCAGAATTTTTTTGTTTTCGCGCAAAAAAAAAAAATCAAAACAAGAAAGAAAAAATGTCTGATCGCTACCCGGTCCGTGATCCCCTCGTATCTATCTGCAATCCACCAGAAGCACAGTCTAAATATGTGACAAAACAACGTGAAGGTGGTAATGAAGTTGTGTTCTGGCTGGCAGTTAAGAATGCCGCACTGATACGGTGGCGCAAATTGGAAACATAGGCACGCAAGGCGTGCAAGAGTTATTTTTTTGGGAATTAAAAGCCCCTAGAGGTAGCAACACTCAGAATACTCCTAACAGTTATGATACGGTTAATCCAACAAGTTTGTTTGGTTACGATGTTCTCGTTGACGTCGTAACAACAGCGACAACAACAACCATTTATTTGTACTCACAATTTATAAAATAATTACAATAAACATTGAATTAGTATAGACTACTGCCTGCCCAAAATAACCATAGGGGCTAAAAAGAATGGGCAGAAATTAAGTTACATAGATTACTTATACAGTTATCGGTCGGTAACACACTTACACACACTCACAAATATAAAGATACAAACAGAATGGAAACTTACAGCGGAGCAGAATATATCCTTATGAATTAATTAAAATAATTGTAATATTTAATATGAATCAATAAAGTGTATTTTTAATTTCTTCTTTAATTGAAAATCAAGTAATTTTTTGTCAGACTCATCAAGAGAATTCCAGATTTTAGGTCCCTGATATCTAATGTTGAAGATCCCGAAATTAGTTCTGATATTGGGCAATGAATAGGATTGATGTGAAGTTTATATGAAATAATTCATATATGAACTGCGGTTGTAGATGAAAGTGAAGAATGATCATCGCAGTAAATTTTCCAATTTAAGCAATTGGAAAGAATTGCTGAGTCTGACAAAAAATTACTTGATTTTCAATTAAAGAAGAAATTAAAAATACACTTTATTGATTCATATTAAATATTACAATTATTTTAATTAATTCATAAGGATATATCCCGTTGAAGCCCTGATTTTTTTCAGGCTTCTTCTTTCCAATTGCTTAAATTGGAAAACTTACTGCGATGATCATTCTTCACTTTCAATGAGTAGGATTGTTTGGAAGCAACTCTCGTATTATAGGCAATGAATTTCATTAACTGTAGTCGCCGTGTTTACCTAAGCTCCCTATTTTATTATCTCCAGTTAGCTAAGTTTCAATTGTTCTCAATCTAAGAAGGATATTCTGCCAATTTTAGCTTTAATATGAGTTCACATTGACTTTGTGACCTTGATACTGTGACGGGTTCTTGTTTCGACCGCTGGTTTAAGGGAGCGAAGGCTCAGGTACTGGCTTAAAGTTTGTCTTACGTGGGCAAATTATCTCGAACAATAAATAAATATGGAGTTGATTTAAATTACAAGGAAACTAAAATAATCAAACGTGAGCGCTCTCTGAACGCAACCCGTGTACTCATATGCAAGATTTACATTATTTTTAATATTTCTGAAATGTTATAGAGTATCGTATTTTAAGTAAAAAATAGTTTTTGTGGGTTTGACAAACCGAGGGATAACGACTCAACAAAGGACCATGATCTTCGGTGTTACGACATCCGAACGGATGGTCAAGTCGGAAACGTCCGTCGATTTCCGAGGATATGAGGAAAGCGTTTAGGGAGTGTTTGATCACCCATTGATTATGATTGAACGTATTTTGCGTGGATATGGCATTAAAAATTATTTTTATGTACCTCGTGTCTTAAAATAATCTTTTGGAAAACCCGTTGGAAGTCAGGGTTCTCAAATTATTAATGGTTTGAATATTCAAATCAGATTTAACCACTTGATCGTAGTTAAGAAAGTGTCTGTCTCCTTGTTTCGTGATCCATCGAATCACTTTGGCCGAATGTAGAGCGATTTGATTTCGTGGCTTCGCGGTATCATCGTACGCGACCACGTGAATCTAACACTTATGGCAACGCCACGGCTCCAAACCCCCGTTTTCCCGCGCTTTTAAAGTTCAAGTTCCGTTCTGACCACTAAGCTGGAGGTGTTTCTCGGTATACAGCTAGTTCAATTTCTTGGCCACGTTCGTAAATCGCCGAGTGGTCTGCCACCTGCCAGTCGGGATGTTTTTAGCCATGTTATGTTCAGGCACATTTACACGTCATTCATTTTGGGCACGGCACTCCAAAATTTTGGCCCGCGGGCCGATAGTTTTGGGCACGGCCTGCTTGATTTACACGGCAAAACATGTTCAAAATTTTCAATGTTGATTTCTGAACGGCATCCCTGAAACAAGAACGGCACTTTTAAATTTGTGAGTGCCTGTGATTATGTGAGAGCCGCTTACATATGATTTCAGGCGCGCTTTCGCGGGCTGTTCAAAAAGAAAATGGCGGATTCTCGAGTACAAAATGCAACCTTTCTTGATGAGCTGTGGTATTCCAACTTTAGGGTAACTCGTGGAACATTTACATACATTCTCCACTAAATTGGTCATGAGATATCTCGACAAGACACTCCAACGCGAAAAGCTGTTACGCCAAATCGACGACTAGCAATAACTTTGAACTACCTAGCCTCTCAGAGTAGAATGTATTACTTAACCGTAACGTGTTGTATACCTCTCTAGTTTCCTTTGAGGTTTTGCTATTTTCTAACGCGAGCTGGATAGTTTCCTCCGACCACAGGTCGATTAACATAACTGTGGCATCGTTGCTCCCCATGCAAAATTTGCCACGATTCTTCGACGCCATCTTTCTTCCCGCGAAAAGTACAAGATTTTGGCGCCCCAGAAGGCTCATTTTCCACCCAAGAACCTTCGCTGTCGTGGTCAGTCATGAGTACAAAGACTCTGGAGACGAGGATACCTCCGGTTTCGGCACGCGGACCTCTTTTTAGGCGGGCCAGGAGGTAGTCTCGGCCGGCCTAAATTTTTCGGCACGCGGGCCAAAAAATTTGCTTTTACACGGCAAAAATCGAGCGGGCCGTGCCCTATATAATTGGCCTACGCGCCAAAATTTAGGAGTGCCGTGCCCAAAATGAATGTCGTGTAAATCCAAACAATAGACTGCAAGGCTGATACTACGTGAAAAACGTTTCGAGACACCAACATGACAAGAACCGATAAAATAGGATCGCAACAGTGGACAGCTGTTTCTTCTTTCTTAGGACTCGTCAGCACTGTGTAGCGAAGATATGTAACACCAGCCCAACAGCCAACGCACATAAATTGCAAAATGACCAGCTCACAATATCAAGTTCCGTACATTGAACTCACTTGCGCCCCGAAACACGCGTTGCCACATCACGTGTTTCGGGGCGCAAGGAGACAAAGTGTCACGATTGGTGTCTCGAAAAGCAAAAAATAAATGTGGCTGGACAAGGCCAGCCTAAACATTGCACGGTATGGCCATCACCATGCTTTAAAAACGCAGCGTATCATGCGCCTTTCATTTGCATTATTTGTTTCATCATTTGGTTTCATTGGCCCTGAAAAGCCCCATTGGGGGAGTGGTCAATTAGGATATTATTTTTTAAAATTATTTTAATAATTTTATTCAATCTAAAAACAAAGTGTTTTTTTAAAGTCTTTGTCACAGAGATTATGTCTGCTGGATTTCAGATCCATCGCTGTATTATTCAACAACTGATTTAAGAGAACGTATGGGGACGTTGGACATAATTGCTAATTTCTCGGGTATTTTTGAATCAAATATAAACAAATATCGGAACAAAAATTACTCAATTATTGGAATTTAGTTATTTTTTATTTTGTTTGTGTTATAATTTTTTTTTTCGCTAGAATCTATTAAGACAATCTACTATAATTAAGAAAAATTAAAAACTAACAAACAACAACAAAAACAGCCATATGTATGGGTTTACAAAGGACGCCAGGACCATTAAAGGTAAGCCACTCGATCTAAAACCAAGAAACCTCAACCAGCTAATTAATCAATTAAATCAAATTAATGAGCAATTGCAGGTTTGATCAATTCCATGCAGTGGACAATTTTTAGGCCCAATTTAAACGAAGACAAAATTGGAGCTACGTGGAAGTCAAGAGATTATCAAGGTAAGAGAGTGAATCCCCCATATAGGCCTTATACCCAAGGTAATCCCTCTTAAGTTATTTTTAGACATGGTTCCCAGTTCATCCGAGGATGTTACGCGCGGGATGCGTGGACAACCGAAGCGACTCTCTCGAAACTACCTAAGACGAAATGGCGTTAACGTCATTTTATATGTTTTGGTTTCGTTTCATACCAGAGATGGTTTCTGCACTCTCAACCGCCTTTTTGTTCGGCCAGGCTTTCGTTTGTTTTGTGTTTGGCTGTTCATTATTTTGCCGTTCATTGGGCTTTAGGAAGTTTAATTACGCAAACGAGCACAATGGCTGTGTAATCCTGCGTTATATTTTTTTGTTCATTTCTTTTGCCGTTTTTTACAAAAGGTCACAAAACAACAACGTGAAATAGCCACATTCTGCAAATTCGAGAGAAGGTGAACAATAGGCCGACCAAGTTTTAAAATTTATTTTTCGAATTTTGAAGCTGCCTTACATATTCTGTTTGGGATATTTCTGACAGTATAGACAAACTGAATGAATCTAAATTCTCGCGAGGTTCTTAGGTTGAATATTAAGTCATTTTAATCGACGTTGTCTTTGATCTTTTGAAAGTGCATTCCACCTGTCAACAATTTTATTAAAATAACTATTATTGCCATTAGGCATGGCGGGCGTCCTCCAACGTAACACGAGCTGCATGGTCATTTCTCTATACCCTGCCTCCAAACCACAGATTGGTGCTCGATGTTTCCTTGGAAGAGCAACGAAACTCCGAACTGAAATTATTCTTCCAGTACCCTCCAAAATTGGCCTCGTTGTCAAGAGAACCGTCTATTTTACCCAACTGGCAGCCATCAAGATCACTGAAGTGCGTCAACTGTTGACTTGTTGTCTGCCACCAAGCCGCGGTGCACTGGGTACAGTTACGTCCCCGGATGTTAATATACTCCATTTCCCGGCATTCACCACTAGCTTTGTATTTCAGTGGATTCAGATTTATGAATGCAGCTCGGACATAGTCCCTGTGGTCAACTCCGTAGGTTGGAAAATCACAAGTGATTCGCCAGTGGCTCGACTGCGCTTTTACAATCCTCATTCGACTCCCTCCGATTCTGTATCCCTCCCAGTTCGGGTTGCGCTGTTTCTTAGATCCTCCCGCTGGAAACGAACCCTTTGCGAAAGCTTCACTTCTCCTCTCCAAGCTTTGGGACATGACTAGAGTCCAGGCCCAGCCGGGTTCCGAGCTGAAGTCGCAGAACATTTCGTACAAGAGACACTCCGATCTCCCTTGCATGAAGTAGAGCCCTGATGCACGAGTTCCCTGTTTCCAGGCCTCCAGACAACTTCTCGTTTTCTGTAAAATCATGACAAAATGTTAAAAAAGGAATTGCTGGTTTCCATGTTTCGTCATCAATTCCGAAATAAGGAATTGGATATACTTCTGACGTTTTAGTTTCATCAGGTATAAGAACATCTTGGTACTTGAAGTTTTAACTAGACAGGGTTCCTCGTTTTGTTATAGAGCACGGTTGAATTTCCAAGCTTTCGCGTTGCGCGATTGACATATTGAAAAATGTTCGAACGAGAAGGTTGTCGCGTAGGTCAAGAGATGACTCTTCGCTAAACTATTTGCTAACTGAAAATTTCTTGTACTAGAGGAAGTATTAATTTTAATGTGTCCGAACTCTAGAGTAATAACTTTTCGTTTTAATAGCAAAACTTCGATGACAGATGTTTGTGTTACTTAGTGTGGCCGCCATGTTGGTGCCCCTCCGAGGGGCACAATTTGGGTGAAACACTTCTCCGAGAGCGAGACCGCCATCTAGGACTTCATGATTTTTACACAACGTTAGTAAACCACCACGTATGGCTCAGAAACAATCAAAATCGACAAAGAGAGGCGATTAAAAGAAAGTAAGAGTAACTACAGGGGATTTGCATAAACCGATCAGCATTCAGCATGTGTGCGGAAGAATTACCCAGACAAGGAAAGGATGACAACCGGCCAGAGCTCTCACTTGAGACCGCATTGAATATTCAACTGAAAATGGATTTGAAATGTCAAAAGCCATGACAGATGGTAACAAATGAAAAATGTTAAACATTTTGTGCCTCTAAGCGTCAAATTTGTCGCTGAAAAGGATCGCCCGCCTGCCAAGTGACGCCAAGTACGATTACAATAACAAATTGAAAAATGTAAAATATAAACCAAACTACGATAAAAGATGAAAAGGCAAAAATAATTCTGTGACAATATGCTAATACTGATAACTTGTTAGATTAAAACCTGAATTCTCGAGTTCAGTATTAGTAGAGGCCACAACAATTTAAACATAGTGTTCATTTTTGTTAGCATGCGCAACGAGAAAAACACTTTGATCGTGTCGTTTCTGTAGGAGGGTACGGTTTTGTTTTCGTACTTTGGGCGCAGCCACCGAATGCGAGGCCACCTTACTCTCGGTCCTGGTCTTTTTTCTGGGAAACTAACTCAATCAAAATTTACAAAATAACGAGAAAATAAATATTGTTGCCTTGGCATTTACTCGCAGGATTTGTTAGTGGCGATTCAAGACATGAAATTCTAATATACTCATCAAGTGACTCGGCAAAACCAACACACTACCTACCGTTTTGCGTCTCATGCGAACAAAGGCAAAGCCTGGCTTCTCCTCAAAGAGTTCCCTTCTCTCAATGCGGTTTTCATTCAGCTCACATACGCCATTTTTGATAGCTGAAGTCTGATAGTTATACGATGTACACCGGGTATCCGCCAAACACCTTTGCCCGCAATTGAGAATCCCGCGGGTTAAAAAGGATTTGTAAACGTGGCCGATCAAAACTAGGTTATACAGGATCGAGCCATGTGATTCGTAACAGAATTCTGTTCGACTGAAGTAAGGCAAGAGAAACTGCACAAGAAAGAAAAGCTTGCGTGGTGTCGCCTTCATCTTCCAGTTACTTTGATTTTAAAATTAGCTAGCACGCAGCTGCTGTTAAGTGTGTCGTGAGCCAACAGATTTTTTTAACTAAGCTGACGTGCTGAAAAAAAGATGCTTGTGAAACAACAGCGGGGTGAGGACAGAGACGGGGGGGAATGCAACGCCAAATGAACAATATTTTAGGGATGCTGTGATCTAGGCTGCTTTTGAATGAAACCACTGGATCGAGAAACACAAAAACAAATGAAGATCCATCTAGACCGTTTAAATATCTGGGAATTGAGAGATCGGAACTATTTTCATATAATCTGATAAACATTTTTAAGGGAGCTACAGTGACTAAGGATGGATCCCGGCACTGTTCCGTCGGCGCCGAAAATTTCATCTCTTTCAATTCATTATCAGAGTCTGCCAATTTCGAAATTATTGACACTGCATGGCTACCTTCAGGAGAATCCTTTTTGTGTAACACTCAATTCTTTCAACGGGAATTGCACGCAAATGCACGAACACCACCGACAGGGTTAATTTGACCTTGGGAAGAAAAATCATTATATGTGGAATTACGTCCTCCTTCCTCCTCCCCCCTCCCCCCCGTAAACATTTCTTGCGTTGAATGTTATATTAATAAAGGCAGGTGGTCTAAGGGAATACTATGACTTTTAATTTCCCACTTGAAAACAGTTTGACGTCCGTGTTTAAACTTAAAGCTAACAGTTCTTTATTTTCTTTAAAGTAGCATCACAAAATTGCACCAATAACGCAAACATGCAAACGGTTTTGGTTACTTAATTTGCCCCCAGATCTAGAAAAGGTCACAAATCCCAAAATCAAATGGAGAACAATAACACACAAGCATTAGTTAAGCTCCTGCACGAACGAAATTTGACTCAGTACACGCTAATTATCTTCAAATATATGTATATTTAATTTTTAATGTGGTATCTTTTTCTTGCGTAGTAAGATCAAGCGCCCTCATTGGCTGCTGGTGGAAAAATGTCAATCCAGCAAAAAAGCCAATGTAAAAGTTACTTTTTAGCTGTAACAAAGGTAATTGAAGCCCATTTCCGGCATCACTTTGATCTCTGTGAATGCTGGCAGCACTAGATGGTTTAAGTGTAATGGGCCGATAATTTGGTGGAATAGGTGCTTGCTGCTTACTAGTGTAATGGGCGCCTGAATTTTTTCTTGGAAAATGTTACCTCGAGCTCTCTTGATATGTAAAATATAACATTTTTTGATTTTAACGGGTAAAAGTTTGGATTGGAAAAAATAAAAGTCACCTGCAATATTTGGAAAAGCAACAGCAGCTGCTCCTAAATCCAGGCGATAGGATCCGTTTCCGCCAGTTTAAACACAGTAGGAACAAACAAAACTGGGTTAGTTACTGTATAATACCATCTCTTAAATCCACCTAGATGACATGGGAGAACCCAAAAACATCGATAGATGTAACTCAGTCAGTCAGTCGGTCAGTCAGTCAGTCAGTCAGTCAGTCAGTCGCTTTAATATATACAATAACTCGTGAAAAACCTGATAACTTCCATAGACCCTGTAAATGCACAACAACTACTTAGGAAAACATGACTTTGAACATGAAATGAGAACGGAACAACGCCCCCCTCCCCCTCGCGTCCCACCCCGCTTGCTGTAGCCATGACGGCAGGTGGGTTTTGCAGAATACTTTAATGTTTTAAATTTGTCATTTGAAAACAGTTTGTCATCTGCTTTCAAACTGAGATGACAGTTCTGTATAATCAAAAAGCATCTTCCATATGGCATTTTTCTTCGGTTCTACAAACAAGAACGTCCCAAAATAGTCTCTCGCGCAAGAATATTCCAAAATGCAATTTAACGTTCTTGGTTTGAGTTAATTTTGTGCATTTTTATTCCCAGAAAAAGTCCCAAATCACAAAAATAGATCCCGTAAAGAGTAAGAACAAATTAATATTTACCAAATTAGCCCCTGTATTAATATTAAAAGTCCTCTGCTATAACGTTCCTTTTAGTCTTTTAATTTAATCTCTTATCAAGAAAAGAAGGGCCTTAATTGTCTACTTGTGAAAAATAAACATCAAGCTAAAACCCACTGCAATGATTACTTTTTTAGGTACATAGCAAGTATCGAGGCAAGCGAGGCTGTTGCACGCTTCGTTCGGTCAATACGGCAAGGTCTCGGTCTGAGATTTTCCCGTAAGGAAAATTTCACTCTCGGTTAAAAAGTAGTTATGACATGTATGTATTATTATCCAACGTTTCGATGAGAAATCTTTTCTCTAGACCTGTAAACACCTTAGGCTCCATCTACACCAGTGTCAGTTTGAAACGATGCCTTGCCTACTTGTCAATGATGCGTTTCTCGCAGAAAGTGCTTTGTGTTGACACTGCCGTTTTCGCAACGTTTTTCCTGTCCACCCTAAAACGCACGAACGCAGACACATTATGGAAAAGTACCACAACCATCCTCGCGTTAACTGACAAAATCTGGGCTACTAATTTTTAATTTTACTTTGTTATATTTTGCATTAATGTTTGACAGAGCCATTAACATAGACAAGTTGACGTGTTTGTTTGTGAAAAAGCACAACGTTAACGTTAGCAATGGCCAGTATTTACGAGATGCATTTTAGCTGTTGTCTGATTCGAAGCAAAGGCTTGATAATGACCTCCAAAAAAATCAAAAAATCTAAAAGATATATTTTCATTGATGGAAACCTTTACTATAAACATGATCAGTAATTTTTAAGAAAACTAAATCATATTTAGCGGGCTGAAGATCTAAAAGGAATTTGTTATGTGTTAAGCAAGCCGAAAGGTTGTGATGTCGAATTCAAAAGGTATGGCAGACGATTTCTAATTCTGTGGTCATGTCTTGGAAAAATCGCTGAAATCTCACTCTCCCTTCACTGAGAAGTTCGCTTAATATCTTCATCTTTGCGCAACGTTCTAGTTACCTCGCGAGCAGCTGGTTTCTCCTACGCCGAACGAGAGTGTCTTGTGCCACTTGTTCAGGACACGGGTTGCAAGAACAAACTAACCAACTAGCGAGCTTCCCACTGGTTGGGATTCTGTAAAAGTTTATTGTCTGAGACTATGCATGTACGCTCTTTTCTTTCTTTTTTCTTTTTTAAGAATACTGTTTTTCTGGCCCAGGCCGAATATTCTTTTTAACTCCAGGTTTTAGGTTGAAAATATTCTTGTGAATATTCTTAATTTATATACAAGTCTGGATACGAGTTAAGTGGCCCATCAGGTCGGAGCACATCCCGGTTTCATGAACCATGAAGGTAGCATGTAGCCTTATTTCCGGCTGTCACTTGGTTCCGCCGAAAACAACGTTATTTTCGGTGGAACCAAGTGACAGCTGGAAATACGTCTGCGTTCCCATCACAAGGTTACCCCCCAGCATTAAATTCGCCAGTACCCATATACACATGAGGCCCCCGCGCCTTCACTTACATTATATATAGAGTATGACATTTCCGTAGTAGAATAGATTGGAGTATCAATTTCAAGTGTTTGGTGTTTGGTGTCTAGATCCTGCAGAAACGTTCGATTAGGATCGAACCGTATGGCTAGTGCTGTTTTTGTTGTCTTTTGTTTAGTTTTTATAATTTTATAAGGTTTAATTACAAGCATATAATTGTATTGTACTTACAAATTTTCAGCACACAAAATGATATTCTTTTCAAAAACTCAGCCTCGGGTTTATTCTTAAAATATTCTTAATTTTTAATTGTTTTGCAAATTTCAGCCTCGATATTTCCTTAAAAAAATAGAATAATAAAAGAAAATAAAATGCAATAAAATAAAATAATGAGTTAACGTTGATTCTTGACCTTGGGTTAAAATAATAATAATTCTCGTCACAATGTCTGCCATAAAGCAAACTAAGTGTTCGATTGTGTCTCACAGATCTTTGCTGAAGAGGACTGCGAGATACGGTTGAAAGCTTCGTTTGCTTAAGCTTTTCAATTCAGACTTTGTGACGAGAATTAATATCATTTAAGTTCATTGTCTGTATGTAATAGTTATTCATTTACAGCGTCAACCCAATGTAATTAAGGCTAACGGTTAAAAGTTAGTGTTTTTTTTACGGCTATTGGTTAATCGAGACTCCATTGAGACCCTCGAAGTAGATTTAGCCCTGAATGAAACCCTTCCGCAGAATAAAAACCCTTGGTCTTGTATTTAGATTAGGCTCTTAAGCCGACAGGATGTCACTTGTTCCGAGTATAAAACTTAACCCCCTTAGAGATTGTTTTGAGTTCTACATCGTGAGAGTATGTTGAGAGATTTCTGGTGCATTATCTCACCTGTGAAGCTTATTTCATGCTTCAAACCGTTATGTTTACATTGCTTCACTTTGAAGAATATCATGTACGCAACTAAAAGTTTTAACACGCAAAAAACCCCATTTCTGATTTAAGCCCTTCCATTTTTGAAACGCGATGTTCCCTCCAAACTTGAGCCCAAGCATTTTTACAACGAAAATTAAATTTTCTTCAAAGTATAACGAGTTTTGAAACTTGAAATTCCTTCTGATAGTAAGCCCCTTTGAAAAAAGGTTCTCTCGGAAGTTAATCCACCTCGAAGAGCACTTGAAAAAAAAAAAATCGATATTCTAGTTAAAATTCGTCATTAATTACTTGCTTGACCAACAAAGAGGCAAACCCGTTTTAAACGATCTCTCTAATCTAAAATACCTCATTAGCATGGGCAGCTTCAACTTCAGATCACCTACAATAATGCGAACTCTGAACATTGAATGGGCATGACACGATAAAACATCCCAAGAAATGTTAGCCCAATACATCCAATACTGTTTGTGTGATGTGTGTTTCAAGACGACGGTAGAATTTTACAAAGAATGCATGGGCTTACTGGCGCTTTTGCCACCAACAATTCTTGCATTTTTTATGAGTCAATATTTCCTTCAATATGGCACCCAGAGAACTCAAAATTTCACCAATTGCTAAAATTAAAAAGTTTTTTACATTGCTTTAGTCAATTTGTATTTTCCATGATGTCGTCGCAAAGACATGTGTTATTGTGGCAAACGGTAAACAATGACGTCAGCAACGACCTAAAGGCAACAACCGAAAATCAAAGCGACATCAGATTTTATGATAGACAATTCAAAATATTTGTCGTTGTTAGTTTTTGGTGGATAACAATGAGAAAATTAATTATGTTCTTAACAATGATGTTGATTTACAATTTTTCTGTAAAGTAAATTAAGAAAATTTTTCCAGAACATAAGCGTATAAGCTAAGAGATTAAAATTGTCAAGTTAATCAATATTTACCAAGGTGTTCAAATTTTCCGGCATTTTATCTGTCGATAAATAAACTGATATGAAAACGAATTTTTTGGATGGCATAAGTGGAAAAAATGGAAAGGTCTTCAGGTTTTAATATAAGTTTTTGGCTTTTAGTACTTTAGCGAAAACATAGTTATATTCCCCACATAACGGTTTTCTTCTTGAGGCGATAATAAGTTTGAGAAAATGGCAAGTTAATTAAGAACATATTTATTTTAGTATTTCTTCAAATTTCCGATTGGCAAACTTACAACATTGACATGAAAGAGTGGCTTAACCCGATGACACAGTTTGCAGTAAATTCTCTGGCACGGTGGGATAAATATTAAAAAAAACAATTATTTTTCGTTTTTCACTTTTAGAGAGCACTAGGAGATAACAGATCGAGACAAAAACAACCTTGGCTGAAAAGGAAGAATGACTCATGAATCAGCAGTGGAAAATCAGTGATAAAATACACATTAGTGAGACGAGAATTTGTTTTGACTGAAGTTTTTTTAAAAAAATTAAAATATTAGCCTTGTCAAAAGTTTGTATGCGCTGGAGGCAACAAATTACTTTGCTTCTCTGTTACCTTTAATCCGGAAAAAACTAACAGAAAGCAGTGTTCAGAATTATTCATCAGATTTTTATCACTGTTTAAACTTTTAAAAGATAAAGTTTCGCTAATAATGTGTGTTTTTAAGCTGGTTTTATCAGTTGATCGTAGCCCCGATATTGTTAGGTTTTAAATATTTCTTTCTTTGACATGAATCCAATATTTTCAATTCACTGCAAAGATGACATAGCATTCCCTCTATATCTATGTTTGGTCAAGAACCATTTTTTATCTGACAATGGCAGTGAGGGTAAAATATGAAACTGAAAAATCAGCTATGGAATATTATCATAATATACCAGCAAATATATACAATCAATAAGAATATATAATTTGTATTTTAGGCCCAGTACATTTCGCATATACAATGTTTTCGAATGACTTTTGCCCCCGTACAAAAGCTATAAAATACAATATATGGACATCCTGCGACGATAATGGCAAAAAAGGTGTTTGAAAAAGGTTTTTTAAAAGGTCGTGTTTACTTTGTCCAAAAAACTATATATCTTTAAATTTCTTTGTGTCACTGTGAATTGTTTGTTTATCATAACTACCTGAAAGCGTGGTGTTTATTTTATTTTAATCATACAAATATGATGCTTTGTGTCAAACGTTTTGCTAAGGAAGTTAGGGAAAGGAGCGGGAAAATAAACCTTCAACACTCAAAGTAAAGCCTTATGGCTCAACATCAGTTTTAAAAAATTGCTCCTCTCCTTTGTATGGCATCTTAAGGATCAAGGAGTGAAATTCTATTATTCATTATTACTCGTTCATGCGCACTAAATAGGTTGATGATCACTCATTTCACCCCCTCGTTATGTATGTCTGTGATGTGGCAAGCTCGTGGGTTTTTTCTAATCTTCAATTGCATCTTTAAACCTGACATTATACACAGCGTCTTGACTGACCTGTAAATGAAGTCGACAAGCCATCTACTCCTTTTCCACAATGTGTCATCAAACATTTCGTTCACTCCCGTTGTACTATCGACAACTTGTGAAGAAGACAATTTATACCTTGACAATACGAAGTATGATCAACTAGCCTAGTTTTTCTTTATGTTCCTCAATTTCTCTCAAACACCTTTGCAACAAATCAATGAACACTGGCTAGAAGAATTTACGTGATATTTAACTAAAGAGGACTTTAAAATGAAGTGGTCACATATCATTTTGGGTGATCGATGGATAAAAAAAAACTGTAACTGTACTTACTGTTCTGACAGTAAGTACGAAGCATGATCAACCAGTGGACTTTTTCGCTATGTTCCACAAATTCTCCCAAACACTTTTAAAACAAATCAATGAACACTGGTTAGGAGAATTTACGTGATATTTACCTAATAATGGCTTTAAAATGAAATGGTCATAAATCATTTTGTGTGATCGTTGGATAAACCCTTTCCTGACAGGCAAAAACAATCAGAAAAATGGCGATTTTTCCTGTTTATTGTACTTTAACTATTTATCTTCTTGTGCGTGTCATAAAAATCGTGTCTATGGCTCAAATACGTATTTTAATAATGTTTCGACGTTAACGATTGTCGAAATATGCCATGTTATTTCCGATTTCAGTGGATGGAGTGGTGTCTTATTGACGCTTAAAAAAATGGTCAAAACACCACCCACATCTCAAAAACGAATCCGTAACTGGGAAAGGAAGTCAAATAAAACTTTATTATTTACGTTGTCAAGTGTTTCAATAAACACGCGAGGCTCATCGCAGATAGCATCGACGTCAATGTATTCCATATATTTGCAGCACCCCGCTGGCATGCCATTAAAAATTAAGGAAAGCCCCTTTCTGATTAATTTCAAGTCGCTATCTGCGTAGTTACAATATTGTTTTTTGTTTTAAAAATACTTCAATTCATCGTCAGCTGATTTATTTTTAAATTACGGAAACGTGCAGCGAGAACATATTGACACTGTTTGTAAGACGCCCAATTCGCAACAAACACTTTTCTACTCAAGAGGGATCATCTTTGACAAGTAGTGATTGAGACGCGGTCTCTTGGGAAATTGCGTTGTAACAAGCGGTGTCTCATTTCAGATCTGAACGAGCAATTACTTCGAGAATAAATTTCTAAACTGGGTAATTTCTTGATCTTCACAATCAATTAACTTCTAAATTAATAAGAATACTACCTGCTGTGAAGCGAAGAGATGCCACAAAAGAAATTCACGTGACATAACGCATGCCAGGTCAAATGTTTTACAAGGAAGTTTTACGACATTATTAAACTTAAGTTGTATTTAATTTGAGGACTACACATTTTGAAAATACTGTAATTTTTAGGAAAACATTTTTGTCTTGTCAGGCTTTATAATTTCACTTTTTCAAAGTCAATTGACAATGTGAAAAGAGCCAAGGCTTAAAGTTGATTTTATTTCAGTAGTCGTTAGATCTCTCGAAGAACGAGGTCTGTAAGAAACGGCCACACGATAATTCACGTTTATTTACAAATTAATTAACTTAGAATACAACAGATAAGTTTTCATCAGCTTGAGGAAGATAAGATTTTGGAGGAAGACACCCCACAGATGACAGCATCGACGCTTAGGAAAACTCACGCACATCAGGATTAAGTCAGGCGCCAGAATTGTCACAAAAACCTTTCAAATTTAAAATCACTGCTCTTCGTTCCGGCGTTAGTCTGCCTCGCAGGCAGCTCTCCTAATTACCGGCAGTATAATCAACACAGTCATCACATCGGAGAAAAAGTTGATTGTCGCTTGCTGTAATTACGATTTACGACTTTTGTCATTCATAACTTTCTTTTCCTTAAGACACAAACAAAGGCAACATTGTCGCCCAACGGAAGTCAGGGGCGGACATGGCATAAATCTCCCTTAATTTGCATGAAAAGTAAAAAAGTTCTGGAGAGGCTTTGAAGTAATAATGAAGCCGTGTATGCTGATATGCCGCTGGAAGGCTATAATTATCGTGTTCCCATCTGTGGGGTTATTTAAGAGGCTGAACAGTAGTTTAGAGGTACTGTGGATTGGAGTGTCAGAAGGGTAAACTGACTTTGACAAAAGGTAAGTAAAACACTTTGAGCACGTGAGAAATTTATACTAATCAAACAAGAAGGAAGCACAGTGATTTTTTTCTTCTTTCATCGGTATTCTTTGGCTTAAAACACCGTGAACGTAAAACGTATTTCACCCTCATGTAATAAGTTGTTCTGGTCAACTAGTTGACATTGCTTCACTTGACCGGCTTTTAGAAAGAAATGTCTTTGGATGTAAAACTTTTGAAACTTTAAGTGATGTCAGTCGGATTGAAGAGCACTTTATTGCTGTCGGGTGTCTTTTTTTGTGAAACAAGATTTTCTCAAAAGATATTTTTCAAACTTTATAGTTATTGAAAATGAAAAGAAAAAAAGACGTTTGCTGTCAAGTCGCGGGCCATGTAGTTTTGAAAGATTCATCTCCTAAATATCGTCATGAACAATTTATTAAGAACTGTTTCCATTTTCTTTTATTTTTGAAAATGTTTGACAATTTGAGAGGTCACAAACCCTCCTTCTTTTCAATTAAACTGCAAGAAAAGGTAGAACTTGAAATACTGATTTGGGCAAGGAAGTTATAAATCAAAGAGTAATGAGAAGGGACCGATCAAAATTAGAGCCTTGAAATCCGTTAATCCTTACAAGTGGGTTTCCTTGTTTTGGCAATTATTATCGGCATTTATCTTTGGAAACGTTAACTCTATGTAAGGGAGTAGATAAATTATGACAGGAACTATAAACATTTCATTTTAAAGTTACAAGAAAATTACTCCACTTCGTATCATTTTATGGAGATCATGTGTAACTGGCAAATGAACTGACGCTCACGCGAGCCATTTTTCAAACCAATTTCTTCCTTCGATGATCTGAACGAAGCTTCATGATTCTTCAATGACTGAAAAGCCTCATTGAACAAGCCTGGGTAAACATGACTTGCAGTTATTTGCACGAGGGGTCAAACATCGATAACTAACTTGATGACATGATAAGACGCCTTCAGACTTGAATTTCTTTCCATTGAAGGCTGTGGATGTGTAGATATCATTTTCCTACATTCGTAAACTGTTCATCTTACTTATGACATCTTACGATAAACTTAATTCATAAAACGACCAAGCTAAAACGTCTCGGCTTTTCGATCGATTTCAAGAATGTTTAAAACCAAAACATGTTGCAATTCATTGGCAAATGAATCCCACGTCTGATATTAGCTTTGCCTGTAAGCCACTTCAGTTTTCTTTTTTTTTTTTTTTTGTGGTTAAGATACGCTTTTTATACCGTAAAGGACTGATGATCATGCAATACCGGATAATATCTTGAGTTCATAGCACATGCTTATCACTGACGTGTTAGTTAATCTTCTCTACCTAAGTAAATTGCCTGCTTTTCCTCATTCTGTACACGTTTAGCAAATTCCAATTTCTTCACCATAAACTAAATTACATCAAAAACCTCAATATTGATCGAGATATCAAGAACAGTTTCAGCAGAGATGATTCCGATAATATGCTTTTTGACTTTATCGCTAATGGGACAAACATTTCAATTATGACATTAATCCATGTGTTTGTCAAGACTGAGACCATTGACAATTATTGAATTGTGTGAATAATTCAGCTCACTATTAGCTCTTTGAAACCCAGTACTAAGATATTTTCTCTCGAGAAATACAGAATAAGGTACTTACTTCCAAATATTGCAAATAACAATAACTGACGTTTCTGTTTATAATTCACTTCGTCTTCCGGGTTTGTTGGTTTTGCTCTTTATCATTTCATCTTTTTGTTTTTGCATTACTGATTCAGTTTCGTGTTAAAATCCAAGCTCTAAGATAAACCCTGCTGAGTTGATCGGTTTTGCTTTTTTTGTTCTGTCTACTCTGTTTGCTGTTTAGTAGCCTGACTCTAACCTTGACACTAACGCAACTCAAGGCTTCTGTAGAATTCAGTAAAATGAAAAGCTGGGCCATGAAATTTTAGGGATATCTCAACTTTCTAAAAATCGACATTTATTTCTATTCCTGTTTTTCATAAACCTTTGCAGTGCCAAATTGATTCTTAAATACTGTATTTGTTCCCTTCTCGTACGTAAACGTTTCCTGTTGTGGATAGCTATACCTGGAAATATTGCCGAAGTTTTATGAGCTATAGTTTAACTTATAATTTGTATTACATCTTTTCAGGGATTTTTTCATCATGCGAAGCTTCGTTATTGTCGTCATTCTTGGATTTTTAGCGACAATTGCAGTTGCCGGTAAGTTTAAAATCAAAACCGAGGGCAAAGATAGACTGTGGGTACTGATGAAGGAGGTGCCTTCCAACTGAAGAGGCGGTGGGGTGGGGGAATCTATTGCAATCAGCCCTATAGAAACTGCTATTTGTCAGTTGACGGGTATAACCATTTGAGAATTATACCTCGACTGTTCACTCTAAAAAATAAGCTAACAGAAGGCCTTTCTCGTCAACAGCAGTCAGCTAAGTTTTTGATATTGCTCTAATAGCCATTTCCCTCTATGAAATGTGCCTGCCGGGAATGATGGTAGTGGTATTCATCAAAACAAATATCCAGTCCAAGATTCTGAGTACAACTACCATGATTCCCTGCAGGCACATCTCACAGAGGGAATTGGCCATTTAGTTCGGTGCGTAATATTTTGCTATTTATCAATAATAGTATTCCTAGTTTTCGTATCCGCTCTGTGTTGTATGTAATTTCAAAACTGATCTTTGCTGCAGAAATAATGTTGTAAGAACAATATTTTGAATATTTATTTTAATTTAATTGCAGCTTCTACAAAAAGGGACCCCCAATCCACTAATCAATGGAGGCCTGGGAAAAAAGGTCAAGCAACGAGCTTTTAACTTTACGTAAAATGGGCACGAAACTAACAAAAAAAATGCCTAATATTAAAAGTTGTATATCACATGGAAATTTTTCCCAAAACCATTTTTTTTATATTGACTAGGCTTTGAAAATTTATCCGACTTTAATCTCTAAAAGGCTTAATGTGCAATCGAGGAAAAGTTGTCTCCAAACCTGAGGTTATCCTATCTTCCATACAATGAAGCGACTTCTAAGGAACTAGGATGCCATATTGCCAGTCCATCTCAGGAGTGACCTTCCAATATAATGATGGGTTGTCTAAACATTCCACTGCCACTAATTAATGTTACTTGCTGGATAAAGGCACTGTGAGTTTTAAGGTAGATTCTTTCCCAAGAACACAACACCATGAAACCGTTGGGATCGAAAAAAAGGAACCATTAGTAATCCTAGCATTTTGCAATACATTTTCTACATCTGAACCCAGTAAATTGCCTAACTCCCATTAGTCTTTGGTAATTCTTTTGCTACGTAGCTTGCATCACGAACTGATTAAATCTTACCAATTTTCTACTGATGTTGAACAATAATGGAATAAATAGAATTCTACTTAGACACTAATGTAAATGCTGCAATTTGATTGGCTGAGCTATCGCACACTATCAGCCATTAAAGTACATGTGTTGTGACTCGAGGTGGTCAACAAAATAGAGACGTTTTCTCGTTTCTCCGAATTTTTGGAGCACAATGTAGAAACTTTGTTGAGTTAATTAATGATTTAATTCCCATGAAGACAGAGAGCAGAAAATGTTGACCATTACGAGAATTTAAATGCTTAAAAGTGCTGATGAGCACAAATACGCAGCTAGCTTCAGCTGCTATTCAGTCTGCAAGTGTTTTCTCTAAAGAGTGAAATGTAATGCTAGATAAACTGTAGAGGAAAAAATGAAATTATTATTTAAGAAAATTAATTAAAATTCTTCTAGGACAATCAATTTCAGCCTTCGGCTTCATCAGCTATCACCTCATACAAATCTCGAGCTCATAATGCAGCTGTTATAATTAAGTTGATCATCCAGGTAATGATGTTTGTTTTAACGTCTCTTGCAGATGACACAAACTTGTCCGAAGATCGTTATGAAGGTATTTTTTTTTCTCTTTCTTGTTTGAGGCTATAAAAAATGATTATCAAGATGTACGTTCAACACACACGTTTGGAAAGAGGGAAAGGCCCTGTTATTTCAAGCTCGTGCTGCAAATTGTATGAGGCTTTAATAAAATACTAAGGAAAGGTTTATTGCCAGTGGTTATATATTTGCATGTTAAAGACCGTGCAATATGTATGCTGGGTTTTCATGGATTATTTTTTTTTCTTATGTAATGCAGAAGATTCAAGCTACGAATCAAGTCCACTGAATGAGTGGTATGTTATTAGATCTTTTATAACACGGGCATTGACTTCTGTATCTCTATCTTATAAAATTCTTGCTCAGTGTAAATTCTTCTTTTGCTACTGTACAGAGTGATTCCTTTGCCAACACTAAACAAAAACATGCGAAATAATGCAATAAGGGCCCGTACGCACTAGGCTGACAAAATTTGTTTGGCTCTTCGTAATCGTGGGCGCACTCTAAACCGTAAAAAAATATTCGTTAACTGCGAAGTGTCAATCACATGGAAATTGAGACTCCTTGATCTGAAAAGCGAGATCAGATTCACTTGATTGACGTTTTCCTTCTGATCATGTCGCGTAATTGAAAAATCTCTCAGTCTTCACGTCTGACCAAAATTTGTCCTGCTCCAAAGCAGGACGCCGGCTTTAAGCTTGGTAATGCTTGACAAAATTTGGTAGGAAAAAATCACCGTGCGCACCTCACGGAGCTGATGACAGATTTTTTTGCAAAATAAACAAACGATACTTACCTAGAGCGTACATGCCCCACTAGGAATACATAAATGTTTACCATAATTGCCTATCAACATTGAATGACTGCTTTCCAGTCACGTGATACACCTCTTCGATCAAATTTTTGGCAAACCATATAATTTTTAACTGACTAGTGTATTTAATCATTTTACAGATCATTAGTCGTTAACAATTATATTGAATTTAACAATATTTAATAATGACATTTACAAACACGAGCAAAAATGTTGCTTCCCGATTCTGTTGAAAGAATACCTAAATTAAGTTTCGATTCTAAACCAGAATTTAAATATTAACTACTGCGACACAGTTTCGGAGCTGTCACGGCACAAGAAGGAAACGAGAGGCCATTGAAATCCAGTGCCAGGTTCCAGTCCTCAATCAAGACCGTGGTTTTAAACTTCCGGTCCAGTACCTGGACATTCTGTCACGTGAATTAAGTCATCAAAGATCAAGTGACTTTTGACATTTTTCATCGTTTGAAAAAAGTGCCTTGACGGCTCCGAAAGCTCGTAGAAGAGAAATATTTTGATTCTGCTTTGAAAGCTTCATTTCATTACGTTTACAAATAATTGAAGAAAATCGTAGCGTAACCTAGATTTACGATTTGATATTTAGGAATCTAGATGACGCAACTTCTCAAGTGTTAGGTAAGTGACATTACCACGTTTCAAAGTTGTAAAATCGCACGCCAGTAAAACTCCACACATTTTCTTGGACTTATATTTTTAGGAAAATGGTTTGCACTTCCCACACTTTCTACTCGAGGCACGTGTTTGTACTCAATTTACTTTTAATAAAGTCAAATGTTTCAGTTTACCAGCAACGCAGTGCCGCAGCTTCTTTGTTTGTCTGTGTGTCTGTCTTTCTGTCTTGCTGTTTGCCCGTCTGGCTGTCAGTCTATCTAACGGTTTGGCCGGCTAGCTGGCTAGCTCGGTTTGTTTATCTATCTAGCTGGCTGCCTGGCTGTCTGTCTGTCTGTCTATCTATCTGTCTATCTGTCTATCTGCCTTTCTGTCTGTCTAGCTGGCTTACTGACCGGCTTGCTGTTTGTCTGTTTGCCTGCTTGTTTATTTGTGTTTGTCTTTTACAGGTAAAATTGTTACCTTTACAATGTCTAACTGACGAAAAACCTGGTTAAAAGTCGAGCTAAAAATTTCTTAACAAAACTGTTTTTAGTCTTTAAGTACATTGGGATATTTGTTCAAAGTGAGCCTAACATTTTCACTGCATATTTCTTTTACACTTTCCTTTCAAGGCGATCAGGGAGACTTTAAGGGTATTCCACCGGAGTTTCCAAGGCCAGGAAGAAAGAGGTATCGAGTTTACCGACAAGAAATTATAGGCACCGCATTTTTAAGCGGCAGTTTAATTTCACGAGCTTTGTTGCGCAATAATTAAGGATTTTTTCAATTGTTTAGAAATTTTGGCCGTCCGAACTAAAACATCTTGAAGCATTGACTTAAAGACTCGAATTATTGAACTGAATTATTCAAAATAAACCAGTTAGCTAAAATCCAAGAAAAACACGTCTTCAGTTCATCACAATAGAAGTAAAACCTCCTGACCTCATAAGGAAAAGACCATATTTTTTCCTTTTGCGGTTATATTCATATTGTTATGTTGCTATTATGTCATTATGCCAGGATGTTCAGACTGCAAACATAACGCCACTAGAAGGACGTAATGGCTTTATGTTTGCAGTCTGAACATCCTGGCATAATGACATAATAGCAACATAACAACATGACAGGAGATAATGTGTTATGTAAGAATTGGTATCTCTTAGGGGCAAAAAATATTTCAAGCCACGCCCACAAAACAGGATCTTGGTAACTCTAATAGGAGTTCTTTCAAAATTTCCGACGAGCACCCCCGTCTTTTTTATATGGGGATTCACCTCCCCCCCCCCCCCCGGGAACTAACCAAACTAACTGAAAGACAAGGAACCACTTACAGTTAGATAAAAAAAAAAGCACTAAGACCAAAAATTAACTGCGACATAAACGTAATGTTGTGACGACTTGCTCAGTTTAAAGGAGCTCAGTCACGGTATTTTGAGTTATTTTGACCACATACAAAATTACCTTTAAATTGAAGGAAACCTGAAAATAACAGTTTAATAAGATAGAAAAACACCAAAGAGATAATGATAAACCATAAAGGAACAAGGATGGCTAAGGATGGAGAAGATTAACACGGATTACAAACAACGAATTTAAAAATTGAGGCTTAACTCTTCAATATGCGCAAATCGTGACTGAGTTCCTTTAACATCAACGTAAAACGAGAACGACAAACTTCAATACAGAACAATACGATACAATACTAGTTTTAGTTTCCCCCGGGTTTTTCAGAACTTATTTCATCAATATACAATTTGCATCAATTATACAACTTACCGATTAGTTCTAATTAGAGTTGCTTGATCAGACTATAATTTAAGGGTAATGAAGTCAGTTTCCAAACGCTTTATTCTTTATTGCTTATTTCACTCAGGTCGAACTTTGATGTATCGTATTATAGCAACTTCCCAGCAGGTAAATACGGCTTTTTATAATTCAGTTACTACTAGGTTGTTTTTTATGACTCTAAAGTTATTTCAGAGAACAATCTGACATTATTGTGGATCTTCAGTTACTCATAACAAGTATTTTTTTTTCTTTCATTACTTTCTCAACTGTTACCTCTAGTTTAGCGTTTATTTCTTTATCACTTTTTGTAAATAAGCATGCCTGTAGGTTAAAAATATATTTTTTGTTTGTTTTCGTCTTTTCAGTTGGTAGTGGCTTGGTTGATTTGGCTAACTGACTGACAGGCATACAGACAGACAGACGGAAAGAAAGACTGACTGACTGACAGACTGACTGAGTGATTGACTGACTGACTGTCCCACCGAAAGACGGTCGATTCAGCGATCTCTACAGAACTTTACCTTTAATGCTTCATTGTCTGTCAAGGAGACGATTTTTATCATAGTCGAGTTCATATCAAATATATTACTCATTTCAATATTTTATTATTACAGTTGATATTTTAGTATTACGATTACCAAATGAAGACCTTATTTCATCTCATTGAGTTGACATGTTTTTGATTTTAGACGAATATAGTCGAGGATTAGGTAACTTTGGACTGATCCGACCTGGAAGGAAAAGGTGTGATAAGTTATAATTATTTTTATTTTTAGTTCTTAATTATGTTATTGTTTGAGCACTCCGTTTTCTCCAAGCCCCATACTTTCGCACAAAATTGACAACTTTTAAGAGTGCTTAAGAGAGCATCCGTAGAAGACTTTCATATTATAAGAGTTCCCTCCGGCCACCCCCCCTCCCCCCCCCTCAACCCCTCTTGTGGCTCTGCATTTCTGTACATGATACTAACACAAACTTAAATATCAACATCTGTGTCACTCAAAATTTTCGAGCTCGTACGAAAACCGCTAACATCAGTACCATAAAACGATGTCAGCATGGGTTCGGTTGCCTGTTAGCCCCGGTAGGCGAGGCTGGTAGACTGGAAAAGGCAGCACATGTGTAGTTTCGTAATCTAATCGAACATGACGTCATCTTAGAATGAAACTCAGGTGTCCCTTTACGTAAACGCGGTATGAAATCACGCAGTCATACATAGGAACCCTGTACTAAGCGGACCCCATATTAAGCGGACACCCTCTATTAAGTGGACACCAGCTTTGAGTCCCTAAATTTTCTTTGCACATTTACTGCAAAATAAACCTGCATTCAGCAGACACATCTGTTAAACGGACACGGACACCAATATTAAGCCATTTTGTTACACAAAACCTGCAATAAGGAGACACTTCAAAGGCATAAAAAAAATATAAAAAATAAAAATAAAACTTTTAGAAGCTCAGCTCAGACTCCTTTAACATTGTTCAGCGATGTCGTTTTAAGCCTAAGTAGATTATTCCATACTGATGCATTGACTGACTGGACATTGTGCTGTGAGCTGTCTTTGATCTTACACTGTGTTACACTGTGTTCAAAAGGGTTAATAACAAACTATCATTGCACAATATATTAGAACCTGTTTAGAGTGGACACCCTGTATTAATACAGGTTTCACTGTACCTGTATTACCCCCCTTAAATACGTAGATGAAGACCTAACAAGATCTGCAGATGTTAATGACATACTTATACAAGAACATATCGAGAATAACTAAACCTTCTCTTTTCTCGTTTTCTTTAGGAGATCTCTGGTTGCTTAAGATGAGGTGGATTTAAAAATTCTAGGTGAGTTTAACAAGTTTAATTTGCTGAAGACAGTTGCATATTTTCTACTTAAAAATTAGATTATGAGCTCGAGAATTTTATCGCATGATAGTTGACGAGGGCGCAGCCGGCGAGTCAAATATCACGCCCAGAAATCTTGAGCTTATAATCTAATTGTTTTAGTATAAATCTAGTAGTCATTCAAAACTTTTATCTAAATCCTCTTCAAAGACAATTTGATAACGCAAAGAAGCGTCCGCCCGGTGTACAGTGCTAGGCTACTCATTATTTCCAACAGAATAGACAGTGAGTAGCGTAGCCAATCAGAGACCAGCATTTGTAATAGAACGCTGGGTAGAAGGAATACAGTTCAGTAGCTGAATCAGCCGGAGACCAATCGGCCACCAATCGGAAACTAATCGGAGACAAATCGGCCCCGCAAGCTGAATTACCCCTTTTCCTGGCGCCAGTTGTTAGAAAAATGACTTGTGTGTGCCTTCTGCGAAAAGGTTTCACAGTGTAAATCTGGTGCTCCCAAATTTTTAAAAATTCGGCTTGTTGTCTACTGCCTCCTTTGAGGTTATTCCAAGGTGGGAGGTGGCGGGGTCAGGAGCTCATCACCCAGAGCCTCCATACGTACTATAACGTAGAGTCAACCCTTTCCTAGGTTGACTCCTAATTAGAACTGTAATTAGCGCAAGGATCTGTTGGTTTCGCAGGAAATATCTTGTTTCTGTAGATAGAAAATGCAAAATAGAGGGGAAAAGTGGGATCTGTCTTTATTGTAACAAAGAATGGTCTTAGCTCGGGTATCACTGGGTATTGAAAAGGGGTCGTGTGGAAAATCCCACAAGAGCTGTTTCTAAAAATAGAAAGATAGGGAAAAGGATTGACTCACAGGGTCAGTTTAGGAGATGGAGGCTCCCGGTAATGGATTCCTGGGCATGGTTCTAGAGCCGTGTATTTCGACCTGAAATGGGGATTATTTTGTACTCTGGTCTGGAATTGGGTGAATTTAACAAAGAGGTTATGAGCTCGAGATTTCTATCACGTGATAGTTGACGAGTGAACTATCACGTGATAGAAATAAGGAGCGAATAATCTGCTGTTCGTTCAAGTAAATTAATTAACCAAATCCTCTACACAAACACTTCGAGAACGCAAAGAAGCAGTCGCTATTTTGCTAACAACCGCACACTGCTAGGCTACTCACTATCTACAACAGAATAAATATATGGTGAGTAGCGTAGCCAATCAGAGAACGGCATTCATGATAGACCGCTACTAAATTTATACTAAAATGTTTAGTTGAAACTGGTTTTTCCTCATTGAAAATGGAGAAATTCCAAGCCTCTTCTCAAACGTTTACGCCAATGAAAACCATCCCTGGTTAGCTAAATTCATGTATTAGTGAGGTGAACCTAATTTTAGAACTCTAAAATGGTGATCAATTTTTGGGTGAGGTCTGAAAGAGGGTATCGCAATTCACATATTAGACTACGAGTAGTCCCTCTTTCGCTTAGTCCGTCGTGCGTAACGCGAAAGAAAACCGCGAGAAAAAAATGGCCGCGCGAAATCCTGGGGGCGCCCAGGATTTCGCGCGGCCATTTTCTTCTCGCGGTTTTCTTTCGCGTCACGCACGACGGACTAAGTGAAAGAGGGAGTACTCGTAGTCCATTCACATATTTTGTCGGGTCTGCAGATGTTGGTGGAGTAAAGTACTCCACCCCATGGGATAGTTCTATATTGACATCTTTTTTTTTTTTTCTTTTAAGGCCCATTGCGGAAGAAAGAAGCTATAAATGACATTAATTGTGCTAAAATACCACACCAGTGAAGATTGAAAACTTACAAAGAATGGCGGAAAATTGTGAAACGGATTTGACATAAGCTCTACGTTTGCCGATTGCTGTAAACTATCTTTATGACGTGTGTAAATAAAAGTAACTTTGAGCTTCTCCCGTTGTGTTATGAGTTTTCATTTTTCTGTCGCAGCACTTGGTAGAAAATTAGAAATTTTGACTTTCTTAAAAATATATCAAAATCTGTCTTGCAGATTTTCATTTCAGTTTGTTTGAAAGTTTAATCAGAGACAAATTATAGTCCTGAAATTTTGAGGTAGGATCGTTGGGTGGATTTCGAGAAAATCGTCGCTTAAACAAATACTCGTTCCCAGGGTCTCTCTTGGGGGCGAGGAGAGAGAGACCATGGAGACGAGGTTGGTGCTCAATCTTCCCTGAGTGCTCGGTCGTTCATTTAGTAGGAGAGTCTAGAGACTTTAAGTCATTAAAGTCTACAGACTTTCTAGAGACTTAAACTCATAGCTGCCATCCAAGATCTGCAACATTTACTGCTGGATGAGAAATGGGCTAAGAATTTAACTGATACACAGCAGAGATTACAGCACCCCTCTCCAGACCTTCTATACTAGTTGTATTGTTCCAGTGTTGCAAGAAACGTATGTAGCCAAGGGGTGGGGGAGGGGGAATTTGTCGCGCGTGCCTGCTCCCAATAGAGCGTTTTCACATGACGCCATGGCAGCCATATTGATGTTCCAAAACGATGAAACGGCGGTCATGTTGGTGTGCCAAACCAATCTCGCGGGAGTTGAACTCTTTTCGATAGTGTGTTTGCTGGTTCTCGTAAAATTTATCAGGAAACAGTTTGGTGTGTCAATTGATTTGTCACTTTACTCGACGTTTAAAGAGAAAGGGAAAACATCCTTTGGAATAATTATGATTTACAAGAGAGTTAAAAGTTGGCCTCTTTCACGAAGGGTGCTCACAAAAGTTTATCCTCAGATTCATTTTGCCATGTGACTGAAATGCAGCATTGTTTTTTTAAAAAAAGGTTTAATTATCATCATGGAGCAATGAAATTTCAGACGACAGCGATAACGACAGGCGACGGTCCGCAATCGAAGTAATTTTAAATTTACATTTATGACAAAGATCTACCGCGAAAGGGAATATTGCGGGCTGGATAGATAAATCGTTCAGGAAACGTCGATAAAGGAAATTTCTCAATCTCCGAAACATAATTCAATTTATATTAATGACTGACGAGCTATTTACTGTAGCAATTGTCGATTTGTAATCTAAATTTGTTCAACTTTTGTGAACGAATTGTTGACTTAATTAACTGTTCTTAGGATACGAGTGTTATTTACCTAATGATGCTGCAAAAAATGCTAATTTGACTCAGAGTTGTCGTGGATATTATCAAACAGATGCGAGCAAACGCGATATACCAGAAATACTGAAGAGAATTCAAATCGATATGAACGAGCAAATTATTTTTGCCAGTTTCATCCAAAGTTACAATTTGTTTTTTGCTTACCGAATTTTATCGTTACAAAAAAAGAAGTAAATTTTTAATAGTAAAAGAACCCGAGTTCAAACCGTCGTTTTGTCGAAATATTTGAAAACTTCAAATCTCTTTCTTCTTAATATTTTTTTGGCGTTATGTTTCGACTTTTGCGTTGCAGTTCGTAATGTGCACGAATTATCAATTCCTTAGCTCGCCTACCAAACCTTGTGTTTTCTTAAGTTTTATTTACTTCATTTACACTCTGATATTGAAGAATTTAGCAAGAAGAGAATCTTACAATTTATCATAAAAATCAAACAGGCATTCGAACATTATTTTAAATAAACTTTGCCTGTGCATGTATCCGCTCGTTATAACAATACAGCCTTCACACATAATTAATAAACTGAATTTACGACTCCGCGGTCTCTGTAGTATTCCTTAAACTTGAAAGAAGAAAGGATTTTGAAAATGTTTTATTTGTCTTTTTGTGGAACAACAAGAATTCTGTCGGTGTGGTTTCGCTTGGAATGAAAATTCATTCCCTACACTTCATTTCGATATGATCCGGTCATGATAATTTCCATGTCAGCCCTCTTTACAGGCAAAACCTTATCTCGAATAATGACTATTTCCTTCCAGTGAACTCATTCAGAAGGAATATAAACTAAAACAGATGGTTTTCACAATTAGGTTCTTTGAGAACTGAGTATTATCTTTAATGTTTTATGCTGTGATAATTGTAGCTTATCAGAGCTTTTCCGATAATGATTATTGAGTCATAAATTAGCATAATCTTGTTGGCACGTTAAAATTTATATTGACCTAATTAATAACTGAAATTTTCCGTTTCCACTCCAGAAAATTAAACAGAAACACTCACTGTACAAGCAAAGTGTTAAAGTTTCTAATACCCTCAGCATTACAAAAAGAAAAGTCCAAACAGCACTCTTCCCTTGTAGTCTTTCAAGTACGCTTGATATTATCCGATGAGACAGCTTTAGCATTAATTGACAGCACGAGTCCTGAATAGAATTGCTGATCACACTCGTGTTATTTCAAGCATGTTACAGGAAATATTAAAGCCCTCCTCTCAAAACAACATGTGCCTTTCATATAACTGCTTTGCAATCACCAGGGTAATGATGAGGTAATTTCATTTAGGAAATTAGCTGAACAACACTACAACAACGAAAAGTGAGAACAGATTAATACCAAATACATCTGGTAAAGGAAGTAGCAGTTTTCGCTGTGATAAATGTCTGTTAAGTTATCGCCACCTTTTCTGTTCTCAAGTGAAAGCGGATATTGTCGTCCAGGCGAGAGGAGACCGTCACGAACTGTGGCTCAAGTCACGTGATTAAAACACCAGCGTTGACTCGTATAAAAGAGCGGGAAACAGTGTCCATTTTGCTTTTTGTTTTGACAAGAAAATCAAAGACAAGGTGCTTCGTAAATTGAGGTAAGAAACAAGGATTTAAATGTTTATGACCTACCGCCAACTATTGTGAGCATGCTACATTAAAATCTTCATAGCACGCTTAAAAAAAAAGAAAAGATAATATGACGCGAAGTATTATGAACTATATTTTATATGAAAATTCTACAACTGGTTGAAAACACTTTTGGGACGTAAATTAAATCCTTGATTTTGAACTCGTAAGCTGAGATGTATACTGAATAGAAATGATGCCATTTCAAGAACGTCAAAAATTTTCAAAATAGTTTATTTTCTTGAAAAAAAAACCCACAATTTTCTCTGAGAGATACGTGCTACTATAATATAAAACATTTTCTTGTAAAAAAAAGTAGGTCTTCGGACACAAGCCTTAGGCGAGTGTTCAAATTTACACTTCTTCCTTAGATAAGATAAGATAAGATAAGATAAAATTTTACTTATATATGCTCTGGTCACGTCCTGTGTGCTTTTCAACTGCACAAAGTATGTTATAACAGAACAAAGCACGATTAAGGATATACCTATATCCTATACTAGTAGTAATCAGAGATTATGAGAGTGCGTTCGACGCGCTCACTTTAATATATAATTATATATCGTAAATAAATGATTTCACTAGCTGACTTTCAACCTTTGTCTATTGCTAAAATTGACATTTTTCAGCAACAACCGAGGTTTTACAGTCAGATATGCATAGTGTCAAAGTCCATGCTAGTGAAGAGGTCACGATTTGTTAATACGTTGCGTGACGCTGCCAGTTTCTGTGGTCTCTCAAGTTTCATAGAATATTTAAATTACGTACATTATTCAAAGCTAGCATTTGCCGTCGCGTGCTCGTTTCGCGACTAATTCGAGTATTTTCCCAGATGAATAAAGTAGTCTTATGGAGCTTGCCTTCAGAGAACTTTTCCACCGATTCCAAACAATAAAATTTCGACCGGATAAACACTGAGCTATCTGTCGCGACTGGAACTAATCAACAAATGCAATCAGAATGTAGCTGCTCCCACGGTTATCATCCCAAAGCCAAGTCGTGTTAATAAACAAGGACAATTCCCGCAGAGTGCGATAAATGCTGCCGTCGAAGCGTTTAAATTCGCTAAAATCTAACGCTGAGAGCACATAATAGCGAAGCGTACGGCAACTGGATGGAAAGAAGTCACAAAAAGATCCATCGGAAAGACGAGCTCACATAGCCTGCTCACATACTCACATGTTCGCCACATGTCTTATCACATGTCTTAGCATTAAACGGTACCAGTTTACTGGCCGTGACATGCCCCTGCAAACATCAAGCGGGGTGGCCATTTCGGTGTCCTTACAGGAATGTGGTTTTTTTCGGCTTAGAACCGTGCACAGGCAGACCAACTCTGAAAAGCCACAGGTCGAAATTAGGTTTGCGTTCCACTTCGTCGAACGCAATAAGTAAAACTTATATCAAATCTATAGATATCCGATTTTCCACAAATAGACTTACAAACCGATGTTCTCTGCTCTTAAACAATGCCTTATCACTGATGGTTATTCAGTCACTTTAACTTTAGTTAGTAAAAGTGTTTCCTTATTCAAATTGAATAGCCAGCTTATGACGGAGATTGAAGCTCAGTAGAACTTCATCTCCAAAGACAGTTCAAAGCAGCTGGGCTTTGGATAATAACAGAATTATGTCTTTGGTCTGTTTTATCGCCTACACAATGGTTAAACATCGTTAACACAGTCGAAGCCGGCCTTTTGTCACGTTGTTAAACCCGTAGCCTTTGTTACGTTCACAATCGACGGCGTGGATTGATTTCAAAGTTTCCTATAGTAGCTCTGCGACAATCAAAAAGCCAGGAAATGACATATCACATCATATACGTTGTAACATAACGAGGTGTAAAAATTCGAAGGCAAATGTTTTATGAAGGTTCTTCTAAATTTTGCTGAAAAGTTCAAAGCAATGAAAAACCATCCTCGAATTCATTGATATCAAACATGTTTTTGCCATTCAACACTTGGCAGGCAAACGGGTATTTTAATTTTTTCCCATTTTTACAATGCATAGCAACTGAAGTACAGTATATTAGTTACAACCAAGAGATTATCAAGGTAAGAGAGTGAATCCCCCGTCCTCTAGTAAGGTAATCACTCTTAAGTTATTTTTAGACATGGTACCCAGTTCTTCCGAGGATTGTACTCGCGCGATGCCTGGACAGCCGAAGCGATTTTCTCGAAAATACCTGAGACGAAATGGCGGGAACGTCATTTTATGTTTTGATTTCGTTTCAGAGCAGAAATGTTTTCTGCACTATCAGCCGTCTTTTTGTTCGTCCGGGCTTTCGTTTGTTTTGTGCTCGTTTGGCTGTTCATTATTTGGCTGTTTAGTCGGTTTTAGGAGGTTTAATTAAGCAAACTTTAACGGCAACGGCAACGAGTTCAGTGGCTGTGTAAACGTGTGTTATAATTCTTTGTTCATTTCTTTGCCGTAGGTTACAAAAGGTCACAAAACAACAACGTAAAATAGCCACATTCTGCGTATTCCAGTGAACGTGAACTATACGACGGCCAATTTTTAAAGTTTCTTTTTCGAATTTTGACGCTGTCTTACATATTCTGTTTGAGATATTTCTGACAGTATAGACAAACTGGATGAATCTAAATTCTCGTGAGATTCGTAGGTTGAATATTAAGTCGTTTTTTAATCGATGTTTCCTTTGGCGTTGTTGCCGTTGCTGCTTAAACTGCTTTTGCTACTTGGGCAGCGAGCGTCTTCCTGCACTTTCGATCATCTGTTTGTTCGGTTGCCTAGCTTGTGTTTGGGCGTTTGTTTGCTTTGCACTCGTTTGTCTACTTATTTCTCTGCCGTTCTTTCAGTTGTTATTGTTTGTGCGGGGGACATCCGTCTCTTATTTAAACTCCTATTAAAGTTTCGAAATGTGTTAAAACATACCTAGAGCCAAAGTTCCTTTGCTTGTAATCAAAATATGAAAGAAGACATCCCCACAGCATTGAAGGTTTTCCTTTGCTTTGAAACGAAAAGAAACGAAACAAACATAAACAAATCCTCCACGAAAGCATCCACGGCGCAACGCGCTAGTACTATCCGTGGAAGTACTGGGTACAATGTCTAAAAATAACTTAAGAGGAAATACCCTAGTTAGAGGACCTATATGGGGGATTCACTCTCCTACCTTGATAATCTCTTGTTACAACCTAAGATTTTCTTATGTATACTATTCAGTGGAAATTGAAGAGGTGATGAAGTCCAGCACAGACTTTATGGTTGTATTGTCAACAACTGCTATTGACCGCGTGCCAGGCCATGGCCAGACAAAAAAAAATATGATAACCAAAGAATCATAACAGAACTTTTAGTTTCATTCAGATGCCTTGAATTTAAAAGAACTAGTACCGTCAAAGAAGACCTTGAAAAAATCTCAGGAACCTGTAGTTCATTACTTGTAATCCCGTTCTTTACTAATCAACTTTGTTCCTTTTTTGGTCCATCGGTATTTCTAGATCTTGATGCTTTAGTACTTAACGCACGCATGCTAGTCTTTATACCACGCTACTTTTTGTGGTTACTGGCTTCTAGCCAGTCACCAATATGTCATCATGTGTGTTTGTAAGTAAGTAAGCAAGATAGTCCGTGCCTTTTCGGATCTCACGAAGCGAGGCCGAAAATACCTCGAGATTTGCTCAAGTTCTTTTGATCAATTTTCACCTTTAAAACGCGAGTTTTAATAAAAATAATTATTATTACTGTTTAAAATTGGTTCCGTTTAATTTGAAATCACTATTGGAGTGAAAAATGCGAATTTGCTAACAGAAACGTAGCGTTACGGAGCATTACGAATGACTACGTTCCCTAGCCGCTCACTGCCCGAAGGACATTGCAGACTCGTTTTCCCACGCTCTTGCGACGTGACATTGTTTGGATAATCAGGAGAGTAGCCGCAGGGGCCCGTTTACATGGAAAGAGGATGATCCTAGTGCTAGGATCATCCTAGGACTAGGATCATCCGAGCGCGGTATGTTTTCAGCTTTCAGTTTACATGTGAAGGGTTATATTTGGCCCCAGTGCTAGGATTATCCTACCGCTAGGATAATCCTATCTGATAGGAAGGATGATCCTGGCGCTAGGATGATCCTACCTCCATGTAAGCGGCTTCAGGAGGCCCAGTTTGCCCACCCACCATCTTGAAACCGGAGATGGCCCTGGGGACGAGTTGTGAGAAACAACATGGCACGATCTTCTCACTTATCGACTAAAAGCTCAAAAAAAAACCTGGAAATGATGGCAGTGTGATTTAGTTGGAGAATCATCGCTCATTGTTGCTGTGTTTGAAATATCAAGTTGTATATAATGGCAAATTGATGCTGAAAGGCAGTTATCAACGCCAGTAAAGAGAGAAGAACTCCCAAAACTACGCTTTTGTCATTGTCGCCCGCCATCTTGCTTTGCAACCGAGCCGAACACAAAAGTGCCAAGACGATCCTGCATGTAAACCAAATGAAAAGTTGGTCCCAGGAGCCGCGTTTTTTCATGCAAACCAAATGAACCTTCTAGGATGATCCTAGCACTAGGATCATCCTCTTTCATTGTAAATAGACCCTCAGTTTTCTACCTTTCTTTCTCGTATAACCAGGTACAGCTTTCACCGATTGTGCCAAAGTATTTTTCTCGAAGAATCTTGTAGGATTTTGAGCGGTTTCCGAAAGGTTTTGATTGGAAGTACGATTGTCCCGGGGGGAGGGGTACTCCCTTATGTGGGCTATATAGGTTTGTGCGGCCCCAAAGGGTATGGTTTTTCAGCCGTTTGGGTCATAAATAGGGTAAAGATTTTAGCTGATTTTGGCCATTATGGTCATAAATAGGGTATGGTTTTTTGCACTCTATCCTTGATATGGGTATGTTTTTAAGGAGAAGCCAGTTTTTCATCGTTTCCGAAAAGAAAATCAACAAAAGCCCTTCACAAATTATGATTACGGTAATTTAACATTGGTCTGAACTAGGGAACTAATTATAACGTAGGTCTGAAACAGGGTTTGATTTAAGGGTCAGGTCATAAATAGGGGTTCGAATTTTTGGTCAGGTCATAAATAGGGTAGGGAATATCGCAGGTTTTGGTAATAAATAAAGTAAGGGTTTTGGGAAGCGGGCCGCACACCCTCCCCCCCCCCCAATTTGTCTGGGAGTACCCCTCCCTCCGGGACGATTGTTACGCGCCTTGAAAGCATCCATCGAGCAAATAAATGTACATTCGCAAATTGATGTTTATTTCATTTTCTCGTACTACTCGGAATTAGATGTAATGTTTGTTTCATTATAAATACTTGTTCTAATAACAAATAGAAACTGAAATATTCACCTAAGTCAGGATTCCTCAACCGGATTATAAAACGCTCTTCTGGCAAAAAGCCATCTGAACCGTCGATAACAGTCGATGAGATCTAAAACTCGATAGAAACAAAAAAATGTGTTTGTATTTATTATTACTATTATTTTTTTTTGAAAACACTGCGAGAAAAACGAAGGAAAATCTCTTGACTACCTTGCTTATCAAAACATAAATAGTGTTTACTTTTCTCTTTGCCTTCGGCTTCATCAACCATCTCTTCATGCTTTCTTGTGGAAGTCTTACAGGATGTTTCCTACGTGCTTATTATACGCTACAACAACAAAACCGAACCTGTAAACTATTTTAATTTACTGAAAGTTAATCTAAAACAACTTCTTATGTAGTACAGAATTCTGTTCTCGTGAAGAATAATAAAACAAGTAAAATTAAAATTGTCCTTTAACTATGCGCTGGTGGAAAGTCACAAATTATGTAAATCATGAGTATAAACGAGACCACGTGCGGTCTAGCAAAGTGCAAAGGCCTGTCCAAACGGGAAATGTTTGGCGACCAAACACCATCAAACATGTTTGTTTGATCGTGTTTGATCGTGTTTGGTCGTGTTTGATAAAATTTGAAGGCCATCAAACATTCGATCAAACAACTTAAGACATTTCTTTTGTTCTAGTGTTTGATGGGCGATGTTTCGTTCGTTTGGACAGCCCGTATTAAACATGTTTGGCGCGCGCATGCGTACCACGCTTGTTCAGCGGCTTGTATCCATAATTTGATCTGTGTTTGATCAAACATGTTTTAACCGTTTGGCCACTCAGTTCAACAGCATGTTTGGTCACCAAACAATGTTTGATGGTGTTTGATCGCCAAACATTTCCCGTTTGGACAGGCCTTAAGGTAGTTAGAAGAAAGCAATCACAGCTTGTTTTAAGTTTTAAATGGCAACCTTTATTTTAACCTTTATTTTAACCTTTATTTTAACCTTTATTTTTCCAGTCAGGTTTCGTTGACAGTTCGGAAGTTGAGCTATAACCAGTCGTTATGATTAATTTCTCATTCTTGGGAGACCTGTTTGATTCATCGATGAGACATTTGATTCCAGGCAGTCAGACTGTTGTTTATCCCCGGAATGTTCCCACTCCCTCCAAGCCTACGTGCAGAGGCCTCGTGTTCTACAAAGGAAATAAGACAGAACTACACGAAGGCTTACTGTCTCCGGTCAAGCACTTGAAATTTCTATTGTTTGCTACTGACAACTGCAATATTTCTGGTTGTACAGGGTTCAGTCCATAATGGTATATTCACGTGCTCGGAACAGGTTGACAAAAGTTGATAAGAAAATTAGCAAACTCTTTTTTGATAAAAATGACCTCATAGGTGCCACCCAGGGTCAGAATTGTTAAAAACTGACTGGAAGGGATATAGAATCTACTCTCATTACTTAATCACGATTGGAACTTGAACTGTTGCAAAATATTTCTATAAGCCTTCAATTCTAATCTGAAACACTCTTATCATTTTGTTTTGTAAGAACAAGCCGGTAAATTTCACTATGGTTTCCAACACGGTGTGTTTCTCCTTGGTCGTGTTCGCTGTTCTTGTTGTAACTACAGTCGGAAAACCGTTCAGCGAAGAAGACAGAGGTATAGTAGCAACAAGGAGATTATTAATAATTTAGATCATTACCTTCAGTTTGAGGAGACTTCGCAGTAATTGTTAACCTGGGTAGAAAAACTCTAAAGAGGCAACTCAAGGAAACATCACACATCACCATTCCTTATAGCGTCTAGTGGGGTACAGGGCCGCACAAAAAGAAACAGCTAAGGGCAATAACAATCGAAAAATTGGAAAGTTGAAACACATTACGCATTTTTGTCATTACTTTCTTTGCAGCGGACACGATGCTGGCTGACAGTAAGTCGCTTTTATTTATTACTTCTCGTTCATCTAAAGTACAACCCCTGTGTAACATAACAGTATCTTCCAAGAGAGAATGAGGAGTAAGAAAGTTAATTCCCCATATACTGATACTCCATCCATTCTTGCTATGGATGCGTTTACTTGTGTTCAACTGTTTGTTGCAGAGCTAAGCCACCCCCCCCCCTCCCACCCCGACCCCTTTGGATGTACTCCCTTGTAATAGACTTATGGGGATGTACCGCTGGGTGGGGTCTCATTTTCACGACTGGATTGACTATAATGGGGTTGCATGTTCAATAGAGTTACTAGAACAGGGCACACATTTTAGAGGTTTTGGGAGTAAGAAAATACAAGCAAGTAGGGATTTCAAAACGGGAAGATTCACGGTGAAAAGGTTGTTACCGTTCTACATTCAGTTTAACAAATGTGTCACTTCATTTTAGGATGAACTAGTTGAAGGGCTTTATAAGGTAGATGCATAAAGAGATGGGATCGCGAAAAAAGTGACTAAGATGGGGTCTATAATTAGCCACAGAATAGACTATAACGGAGTAGGGGTTAGAGGCACATACCAAGCAAAAGTTGATCCAAGTACCCCCCCTCCCCCCACCCCACCCTTGGAAACTAAAAGTAAAATTATTACCAAACTGGAACGACTGACTGATTTGACTTAATAACTGAAGGTTGTCCGGTTGTTACAGGTCCAGCATATCCACCCAAAGTACGGATTAACAGGCACGGCAAGCGAGGGTGAGTCGTCAAAACATGTCCATCTCAGATCTGTTTTGAAAATGTTAAATGTGCAATCTCGTCTCAAGAGCCCACGCGTTTTCGGTCAGCGTTGGTCAAACGCCTGCCTCTCTAGACAAACGACGAAAAAATAAAAAATAAAAAAAGAAAGAAACCAGAAAACCTTGGTTGCAGTTTGATATTGTGCGCATGCGTTCAAATTTAGTAACGGCTATTTAACATGCGTAGAAAGAGTAAAATCTGGGACTAATGCTGATTCAGCTTTCCATTTCGCTCAGATGTTTTGGCGTTTGTTGCTAGTCAAAAGGATGTTGGTCTATGAGAAGGAGATTGACAATTCCAATACAAAGAGCATTGTGCAGCCATATCGATATGTACAGCACAGATCACAAACCTAGTTAATACGGGGATTCTGATCTTGCTGACGCCATTGTTTACATTTTGGCGCAGAGAAAGCGTCATGCTAAATAAGAACTGACTCCAAGTGCAAATCCGCCGTTGAAAGGCTTGTACAAGCTCCTTCAACCTCGTTTTCAGTCTCTTTTCTTTGCATCCCCTCGAGCGACCCGGAAAGAGGCTGCTATAATTAAGTTTCCAATTTCAACTCAAATTGGTATGAGACAAGATTTTATATCTTCCAGTGTCTTTTCAGGTTATTTGATGACATCGAGGAACAAGATTCTGACGACCTATCTGGTATGAAATTATAACCTCGAGACGCCTCTTACAATGAGACTCAAATACATTTGACATAATACAATTAACAATGTGATGATATTTATGGTGAAATTTTTTATTCTGATGAGTTGAAATACTCCTAGTCACTTCATTCTACAGAAACTGGGATAAGCTCCGGTCTGAGGGACCACTTGGCTCGTACGCAGACTAAGCATGCCTTTACTGAGTAGAAAAAAAAAACAGAGAGACAAATCATGACACAGGTACTGATCATGACAGTTAACTTCGTCATGAATTTCTTTTCAGAGAGCAATGCGTATTACGCAGAAGACAGTATGGCGGCTGATGGTAGGTCACTTTCTTTATTGACTCCAGACTATTTCTCATAGATCTAAAATGTTTCCCGTGCCGCTCATTGGCTAAGTAAGGAATTTAAATATGGGTTTTAAGCCAAGCGTGAAAGATGGCTGAATATTGGCCAAGTCCGCTTTTTGCATGTTTATGACCGAGACGGAGTCGCGATCCATAAACTCACAATAAAAGAACGAGGCCAACATCCACACATCTTGACCGAAAAAGCTTGGCCAATAAAGGAATTATTTTTGGCTTTGGGGAAATTTTTTTTTGCGGGACACAGCTGGTAGTCCCCGAGCGGGCAAGATAGCGCCATCTTGCCCGCTCGGGTAGCTGATCACAGGATTTGATTCATCTCGCACGCTCACGGAGCTAGCCATATAACATGTCTTTTGCTATTGTTACCGAAAAACTCAATCTGACTTGGCAAACTTTATTAATAAGAAAAATTTCTGACTTACAGGTCCACCACGGATAAATCGGCACGGCAAGCGAGGGTAAGTCGTGAACCACAACCTTTATGGCACGGTGGGGTCACAGGCACATTCTCCTTTCATGTTATAATTAGTTAAGTAAGACACTTATGATGTAAAGCTTTGCTCATAACCACATTATTATGTACAGGAGAAATGGCAGGCTTGCTCAATAGGGTTTGTTTACCATGATGTGATTGCCAGCAATCCACTAATAGTCTCTTGTCTTTAGTTGTTTAACATGCTGGGCAACAAATCTCTCCTTATTGTAGGACAGACGATAATCAAAACCCAAACCATAGCCAATGGTTCTTTTCAACAAATGGTCACATGGCGCAAAATCTGTCATGGTAAGCCACGCACTGGGCTTCCAAAACAGAGAAAATCAAGCTTAGCTGGTTGAGATTCTGCATTCTTTTGCCATCCAACATGGCGGATTTTGCACCATGTGATCGTTTGTTGTAAAACGCCCATTGCTCTTCTGTTTTCTAAAAAGACAAATTGGACATGAGACAAAACAACGCAAGTTAAGAAATAGAAAAAACATGCACTGTGTTTCTATCGAGTTTTAGTATAAATCTACAAGCATTCTATCACGAATGCCATTCACTGATTGGCTAGTTATTCACTATCTATTCTGTTGTAGATAGTGAGCAGCCTAGCAGTGTGCGCTTGTTAACAAAATGACGACCGCCTGTTTGCGTTTTAGCAGTGCCTGGGAAAGAGGGTTTGGATGAAGTCGACAGAAATCTCGAGCTCATTATCTAAGCACGGCTTTATCCAATCAGCGTGCTTATTTGTTTTGGGCTATTTTCTAAAGGCCATTAGTATCACCCAACTAGTGGACTAATGTAAATCCTGCATTTTGATTGGCTACGCTACTAGGGGACTATTAGTAATAGTCATCGAGTAGCAAAATCGGCGCCATCGAGCGTGACGCTTTCTTTCGTTTTATTCCCAAATAAATATTTCTTCAACTTGCATTTGCTAACTTTATTATTACCTTTTCTGTCCGACTAGTTGGGTGATACTAAAACAGTTAGACCTTTCGCCCTCAAGGGCCACGAGTCAATAGCCCATTCGGTTTCGCCTCATGGGCTATTGACCCGTAGCCCGCAAGGGCTACGGGTCTAATTGTTAATTAGAACACGCTTGCTAATTGTCAACGCTTTAGCTTGGACTCAAATCGAGTGTACGATCCGACACTGAAATCTTGGTCTGTTCTTGGGTCTCTTTAGGCTCTTTGACAACATGGAGGAGCAAGACTTTGAAGGAGAAACAGGTATGAAATGATAATGTAGAAACGAGGCTCGAAAATGCACTTGATACTATAATTACCAGTACGTTTAACCGCAGCAGTAAATAACTTATGATTGTTTGACCTTGTCATATGATAAGAAATGTTTTGTAAGCTGTACCATGTAAATATTCTTTTCTTGCTTGATGTACTTTACTAGCTTGCAGTACTTAACTTTCAAGCTAGCAAAATGCATTAAGCAAAAAAAGGTAAATTTTGCTCAACAATTAACAGGTGAAGAATGACTTATTACACTTATGACATTCAGCCATGAAGCATATATCAATCGAAGTTTAGTTTGCCTGAAAAATTCTAACAATCCAGTTACAAGGTTCATGGACCTCCCTGCTGACTCAATTTAATTCAGAAGTTGATCAGGTGGAATCTCCTCTGTGATGATGATTGCCTGAATTTAAGAAACATCAGTGGAGTTTAATCAAGCGTTTGCGTTATGCAGTAAAAATGTTCAGTGACGTTGGAGTTTGAAAAATTCGTTTTTTTAACAAATTATATTATTGAATTGTTTCAGAATACGTTATGAATGGTGCGAGGCGCATGGATTTGGCTGACAGTAAGTTACTCGTATGATATTTATATTTTATGGTCCGTACTGAATTAAAAGATAATGCTGTACAGGCTGGAGATGAATAATCTGACGTGGAATTTATCCTAGAAGACGATTTGTTCGTCTTCAAGACGGAACGTATTCGTGCTGGCAGGTCGACAAATTTTGTGTCACAGTTCGTCTAAAAACCGTATTTATACCTTGACGAATTATCCGTGTTCGACACTCAGACAAATTGTTAGTGTCAAATGATTAATTCGTCTCAGACGAATAGTTCGTGCTTGGCATAAACTCGGTCATTGCCTGTCGACCGGCCATGGATTGTAGCTTCTGGGCCATCAATCAGCGCACCAATACTTATCTACTATGTTTTCCTAATTAGTTCCCCCGAGATTACGAATGAATCGTCACGGCAAGTAAAGCAAGAAAGGTAAGTTGACGAAAACTTCCACTGACAATGAAAAATTTTAACTCCGTCACGCTATAAATAGTTGGTGAATAATTCCCAGGGGAGATCTGACGGATTCCCCGAAAAACGTTTTGTGGGGGCTAGCCTCTTTTGGAAATGTTGCACCATCCCATTTCCCTTTCCAAGTTCCTTCTTTCGCCTTTTCCTTTCGTATCCCACTTCTCCCTTCGCTACCCGTCTTCCCCTCCCCCCTCCCCCTTAAACCTTTCCCCATGTCCATTGTCCCCCTTACTCCCTCCCATTTCCCCTTCCAACTTCCTCTTCCCACTTCCCCCTTCCCCTTCCCCGTCCCCTTTCCGCATTCATCTAAATCACCCCCATTTTCCTCCTCTCGCCCCACCTACAACTAAACGCCTTGTCCTGTCTTTTCTTCTCATCAGGATCACACGTTTGACCCAGTACTTCATAACGAAAGTTTACCAAGGCAGAGAATGACGCGGAACACCATAAGTCGTATAATTAAGATCGACTTTATTAACACAATGAAATCTGATGAGGAGTAAGAGTAGATAGAATTATCCAATATCAGTTACAAGTATAACTATTAGTCTTAACAAAAATAAACAGTTATTCCAATGTGTTATCTGTCATTAAACTATCGGAAATGTCATAGTTCTCAGCACAGTTACTGACGACCCTCCCTCTCCACCTCAGCACAAAACGCAAACTGCGCAACAGATAGAATCTTGAGTTAATCTCAAAGACGATGCCCTTAAAAGCTATACTCACAAAGAAACCGTTTAAAGGGCGATCGTGTTGACTCAAGAGAATCAATCCTCCATACAGGCCTTGTTCTCAAGTTAACTCCCTCTTAAGTTTAGATTAGATTACCCCAACCTGTTTTCGCGCATTCTCAGGAGCTTCCAGATAAATCCAATCCTTTGAGAAGTGGATCTTTCTCACGTGGACGGCCCAAGCGGTGTTCACGCATTCTATTCCTCCATACAAATATCCACGCAATGTGCGTGGTAACACCATCCGCGCGCGGTCGAACTGGTTACCATGTAAACATAAGTCATGAGGGAATACCTTGAGAATAAGCCCTTTAGGGGGGGGGATAACTCGCTAACTCTCTTAGGTATAGGAAGTCATCTTTTGCATTTTGTAAAATGATACTTTCAACTCTAAGGAAACGTTAAACGGAAAGTCGACAATGGCGAAATCTGACAAGAAAAAAATAGCGTTGAAGATTGGGTGGTATGTAAAGACAGATAACAAACTTTGTCTTACTGTAAGACAAATAACGAACTTGGAAATTATTATATTTGTAAGTAATTAGTAAATGTTCGCAACAAAGCTTTTTTAAAATCTTTCACTAACTCTGCAGCTCTCTACCACTCACTATTTCGGTTCCATTGTTGGAGCTGAACTAGCTCTTTTGAATTTACAGTTCACAGTTGCTGCACAACATGCACCGTTTCTTTATTGCTAATCATGTCATTGTAAGAAAATGCAAGTATTTTCAAAGTTTTCGTTGGATTTGGATCGTACAGCAAATCAAACTCATTGAATTGAAGCATACTTACTAGGCCTTTTTCAATAGGAAACAAAAACACGAAATCAATTTACCTTATATTTACAAATGCTATTGTTTACGTAAAAACGATTTCATAAAAGATCATTTGAATGACCCAATATTCATTCTTACAATGCGTTAGATTCTTAAGACGTTTTGCTGTTCCTTTGCTAATTTCTCTCGCGACAAGAACATAGTGTTTTTGCTTTCCGTCACTGGTTAGGAAATGCGTTTTATTTCTATTCACTTCCTCCGACCCACACAATTGTGCGAGCCCCCTTAATTCCTTCCACCATTCCTCGTATCTCCTGCTTCTCGCCATCTATAATAACAACCGCGTCCTCGCGTGTCGCGGGCGTTGCTAGGTAACGAACGTTAGACCCACAACCAGTCACCATAGGTCGTTGAGTGTGGACCCAGTCCCTCACCGACGAGGGCTTACCGACTGTGGAAATAAACTTGACGATGTGTATGCCTCTTTGATCAACGTGCAGCACTATTATTGCCGATTGATCCTTTGATGTCACGTATACGTCATAGCCTGCGTCACGTGGGTGGAAAGCGAGGTCGCTGAGTAACAGATTAGACTCGATTTCTTGGAACAGGTAAATCTTGCCTGCTGGATCGACGTACCGGGTTAAAATAGCGTAATAATTCAATGTGATGATAAAACGGCCGTCAGGGGACGCGAATGGTGAGCCAAAATGCGTTGAATCCACGGCTATCATTTGCCTTTTTTCTAAATCCATCACTATTTGCGCTTTGGTATCTCGCTCTTCGTTGGTGTAGCATTGGACGAACGCATATCTGTGCAGCTGGGACAAAGCCAAGTCAAACGTCCCGTAGCACTGGTAATCACTGAGATTGTAAAACTTCGAGTACTGCTTGGTAGCCAGGTCCACCTCATGAAGGCCAGGTTCCATAATATGAGTGACGTAGCCATACTTGGTTTCCTGGTCTGTCAACTCGCAATTCTCCTCCACAAAGAAGCCATGCGCGCGCCGTGGGTAGCTGTCGATTATTTGTGCCTTGATTGACGTGTGTTCAGTCACTTTACTAGCGTCGTTTATCACCGACAATGTTCCGTTGTCGTCCTCATCCTCGGTGAGGACATCCAGGGTACTGTTCTCCCAACACAGGGTCCACACCGCATCTAGGGACCTTTTGAGTAATCAATCAATCAATCAATTCAAGCAAGCAATTTATTAATTGTTTGATGTTTCCTGTTTGTTTTGTGTAGGCCAAGAAAGTTCGGCCGCGTCCAACTGTACTCAAATTGAAGGTTCTATTAACTGGGTCGCATCGAGAAGCGTTAAAGTATGTCAAATTGATTCAGATCATTTCTTGAAATCATGATTAAGGAGATTTTAGAGTGGTATTCCCTTTCTGAAAGGTGTAATCAAAATCTAATTTCTGCTTGATATTTCAATACAAAATCATTAGGTATGTCATAAGAATATCAAGAAATTGATCGCGAACTGACACTTATACCAGGAGTACTACTTTAAATGGGCTATATAGGTGAGTGCTGCCCCAAAGGGTATGGCTTTTGTGCTGCTTTTTTCCACATCAATGTCGGCAAATGGAAGGTCTGAAATCGAGTGAATGAATGAATGAACGAACGAACAAACGAGCGAACGAACAAACGAACGAACGAACGAACGAACGAATCTGAATGAATGAATGAATGAAAGACCGTATTAAAGTGTCAATATTTGTATCGATATTTGGCTCGGGTCCGAAATAGGGTGTTGAAAATCACAGATTTTATTCTGAAATTGGGTACAAGTTTCATAGTTCGGGCCGTACACCCCCATTAAAAACTTTGCAGTGTACCCCATCTTCAGGGCTAATACTACACTTATCAACACCAGTCAGGATAACTTTCATATTACACAACTCGCCTGACATATTTCAGCTGGTAGGGATAGTCATCTGTAGTTATTTCTTGAACAAATTTTTGCGTCACAACATCCAGCACTAGGACTCTTCGCCCAAGAAAATCCGCCGCGTAGATGTATTTGACACCGACACTTACCGCCCCACCCCAGTTACACGCCTGCTGTCGACCACTGGTGCAAATGGGCGACGTTGTACCGTTTATGACGTCATCAGCTGGGATGTGATTGACAGTGGATGACGTTTCAGGATCGATGACGTAAACACCGTCGTTTGCAAAGGCATAAAACAGGTTAGACCCTGGTACGGCTGAAGAAAAAGAGAAAAGTAATTATATATTTTATTGAAAGTATTCAAAAGCTGATACTGTTTTCATATATGGAGAAAGTTTCCTAATCGGCTTTGTATTGATATGAAGTAGGTTTTACGTTTAGCCTTTCGCCTAAGTGACCATCATTAGTTAGAAATTGGTTAGCCAACCTCGATACCAGGGTCAAGGAAGGCAAAGAAGAGGGAGCCTGGGATCGAGGTTGCTGATTTGCAGTCTGCGTTGACACCTGGGTTTTGGGTTAAGTTGAGAAGGAACGAGGACTAAACACGACATTCCAATGGCTATACCTGGAGCTTCAGTGACTGGCTCTTGGACATTAATCACCACTTTTTTCTGGTCCTTCCCCAAGTCATTTGAGGCCTCGCATGTGTATATCCCATTGTCACTCACTCCGAGCCCCTTTATAAAAAGTTCTCCGTCTGGGTTCGTCGAAATGCGGTCGTTAGCGTTCAGCTGTTTTTCATCTTTGTACCACGTGATCGTAGGAACAGGGTAACCACGCACTCGACACCGGAGAGTGAGATTAAAACCAGACATGGGCTGCGCATCATTTTGCAGAATGCTAACTTCTGGTTTGCTCGCTGCAACCGCCACAAATCATATTTCAGTAAAGTAATACACCTTGTTTTTCAATTCTGAATTACGAGAAATCTAAGCTCGCAATTTACAGCCTGCGTTTAATGAGGGCGTCCCAGGGGGTTAGCATGCTCCCTTGGTCTTGAAATTTTCACTTTTTTTCCCTTTTCTTCCCTATTAGTAAAGCCCATCGTTCCCTATTTTTTTTAATAGTAGGGATATCGCTTGCTCTTCAAATTAATCCCAAAGATATCCCTTGATACCCGAAATAAGTCATCATGATCCCTTGTTACCCCAAACCCCTGGGAGGTCCTCTTTAGCACAGTTTATCTCACCAAGACTCTGTGAAAATTCGTCTTTGGAAAGGAATCCATCGAAGTCTTTATCAGCAGTGTTTAACCACTGTGTCGGATGACATTTGTCTGCGAGTTCTTTGATGTTGCTGTACATGACGTAATCGGTAACCAGGCTTTTGAGCTCGAAACTGCTGATGCTGTGATCGCCGTCCCTGTTATACCTGAAGAACAACTCGTCAATCAGGATTTTTGAGGTCACTTCCTTGTGTAGTTCCTTTTGGAAGGTTGCTAAAATCAGCTGTTTCATTTTCAATAAGTTCTCTTCGGGACAATCTAAAATCAAACATATAAACATGAATATTAGTATTTGCGAGGGCAAGCACTTGAAAACGCCCGGCGAATTCCCTCCGCAAAGGAGTAGCGCGGCTCAGTACATATTTTTACAGTCCGGGCGATACACAATAAAAAGAAAAACACTAGTCCCAGTCTCTCCCGTAGACCAAATTTTCTGCATTTGCCTGTTGTTCTATTGTTTTCACTAGTTCCATGTATTTTATTCATGCTATGTAGGTTACTCTAGGTAACACCTATTGTGTAAAATTTGTATATTATTTTGTATATTCAAATTCACTCTAATTGTTACTGACGATGACAGAAGTTACTCAGTGTCGAAACATGTATTTAAAACTGAAAAGCGTTGTTCTCCTTTTAAAGCATATCAGCAGCCTGCGGTTAACAAGGCCAATCATAATGCAGGGAATCGTATAGAGAAATTATTTATGGCTCGGACTGTTTAAAATTAACGCTAAAATGGCCAATTTAGATTTCTAACGTACCGTTTGATTTAGCTTGTTTCTTTAGACACTTCAAACCCCAGTCCACTCTGATTTTCTTGCCAGTAACGCAGGCGGCCCTGTGCAACTCGCAGTGGTTGATATACAGGTGTCCGTCTGTCCCGCACACTGGTTTGTGTCTCTTTTTACATTGAGACGCACAGACACACACCTCAGTGCCGTCTGACTGAATCTGGCATTCTCGACCGGAAGGACAAATCCGCCAACAACCTGTACAATTGTACGTAAATGAAGATCATTCGATGCATTATTTTTTTCCTTTTCATTGGCTGAGAACCCCACCACATGACCCGCAAATGAGTGCCTTCAAATACTAGAATGGTCTGCTCATGCGTAGTACCGTCTAAATGTGTTTTGCTGCAACTAATATTCTGCTCATGCGTAATTGTAACCACGTTCTCAGTTGTGTAAAAAATGACAGATCGCTTCCCTAGGCTGTCATAGAATGAAGTAAATACAAAAACAAACTTGGTGATTGAATGATAAAACAATTGTTGAACTAGGTTATCGCAAAATATCTTGATTTGTCAGTGTTCGGCCTTCACGAAATTTTGCTCACCCTCGTTCAATAATTGTTATAATTATTCAAGGCTCGTTTATTAATTAAATTGAACAATGCTGTTCTAATGGTGGACGCTGAAAATAAGACACAAGCGCGGACACGAAATGTTTTTCATGTACTTTGTATTTAACTTTCTTTCGAACTGAGCTGTGCCAAGGTGTGTTCTCTGGCAGCAAAAACAGCCAAAAGAGTCAGCTGGAAAACGGTGCGGTTTTTAATTATGTCGCAAATAATTTGCATTTGCCTTAGTTCTGCGTTACCACGCAAAGCGACTGGCCAGAAAACTGGCGCTACTTTGTCATCCAATCAGAAGTAAAACCATGACCATCCGTGACGTGCTCGCAAACGTTTTCCCGCGCTTTGCGTCTGCCACTGATGTAGTTGCTACAAGTTTTGATTGGCTTACTGGATTGTCGGTGTGCTGTGTGATTTCCAGAGTGATTACTTTGGTTTTGGTTATACGACGCTCAATTGAAAACTGTTTTATTTATAACGAAATCCCAAAAGAGAAACACGTAAGCACGGTAACAATTTTTGTAACTCATACCTCCTTATGGGGAAAAGTGGTTGGGCCGGCTTTTAATACATTCTAACATCACAACACAAACAAGTTCAAGATACTCACGTTCTTTCTTAGTTAAATTAATTTTTCGCTCTTTTCCACCTCCATAAACCTATTTGGAAAAAATGAACGCAGAATTTCAATTGGTTGATGATAATTAAAAATGTTACTCATTAAAGCCTGTACGTGTTATGTGGCAAATATATTTAATCCTTAGATGACACAGCAAATATTTGTCAACATTTCAAAGTTTAGTGCGCCAGTAATCAATGACTTTCGACAGCAGAGATACGCAGAAAGAAGGCGGGGCTAATAAGTCGCCCCAGAAAAACATATGTGAACATATTTGCGACTTTTTATGTGACGAGTCGTCTACACGAGCACTTTTTCGTATGTGACAATTTTTATTTGTCACATAAAAGCTAACAAGCCAGCTTTTTAGCAGATACATTTATCACATAAAATTGGCCAGATTTACTCGTCTACAGGAGCAAATAAGAATTGTCACATAAAAATTGTCACATGAAAATTGGTCGAGTAGTTGGTAATAGATACTAATAGGTACTCTTACTAACCGAGTTCGAGGTCCGTACTGTAAGTTACGGACCGAGTTTTTTGTCCATCGATTTATGGCCCAAGCGCGAAGCGCGCGGGCCATAAATCGAAGGGGAAAAAACGAGGATCCATAACTCACAGTACGGACCGAGAAAACGAGGTTAGTAAGATATCTATTATATCTTGGCTGGGTGTCTGACGAGTTCGGGAACGATTTCTATTCACACAGAACGGCTTCGAATTTCTGACGCACCTCGAAAGTTAAAAGAGTCAATTTGAAATCGTTAGTAGGTTTTAATACACAATTTCAGAAGTAAAAGAAAGTTTTTAAACTTTTACCGGCTAAAAAGGTTAAGACCACTTGGCGATAAATCACGAAACATTTTGGTAACAAAAACAGCTTTAAATTTTAGCGGGCCGTACAGTAGATCACGGCCCGCTAAATTGACCAATCACAGTGCGCGTACTAACTGAGAAATATAAATTAAATTCCTCAGTCTTGAATCGTGAGAGCAAAACCGACAGCTAAATTTGTAGTTGTCCAAACTTCTCTAAAACATACGCAGAGGTTTAGATTTGATTTCTTAGTCGATCAGTTAAAATTTTAGCGCGTCTCTCAATTATCAGTAAATTTTGCAAATCTCACTCAACTAAGCTAACAGTTAAAAATTGCGTCAGTTCTCACTGAGGTGACAGTCAAAAGTTTGATCACTTCTTGGCTATCAGCTGAACCCCAATCAGACCTTCTACATTCTAGCTATCAGTCCCTTCTTCTACACTGATTGGAATCTTCGCCTGAATGTAACAGACAATAAAAGAAATCCGCCTCATTTCTGGAGAAAACGACATCGTATGTGTAATGGCACATAAGAATTAAGAGTGAAGTTTATTTACGTTGCCGATTGAGAACCTGCAAATTGTTTCTGAGCGTTACTTACAACGCTCGACAATTAGCGTAATACAAGTTCTGCTGACGTTAAGATCTTCGATTGACATCAACAGGCTTTCTATTGGTCAAGATTTCAAAGTTTTCTGCCAATCAAAACTATCACCAAATTGCTTGGGGGGTTTTAATGGACGTACTAAGTGAAAATCAAAAGCACTGTCAATCAAAATCTTAGTCTCCGAAGATCCGAAAGCATTTTTGTCAGTTTAGTTTGAGGCCAGAGAAAGAAAGAAATGCTCCCTGGGCCATCAGTTGTCAAATCGAAAGTCGACAAGGCCAAATGTCTTCTGTGCTTGCAGAAGTCACCGAATTCACTCTAATGTATCTTAACTTCTTCCGGCTTTTAATACATCCCTAAGAATGTAGACAGATCGCAAGACAGCGTATTTAATAATTAATAACCAAAGTTGCCAGTGGCGTTTCAAATTTACATCCATCTTTCACAGAAAGCGTTTCGTGTGCATTTTGTGAAGTTAAAAAAGATGTCTTTTTTTCATTAATCATGGAATGGAAGGCTTCAATTCAAGCAATGCAAAGATGATGAATGTTATAAGCGTCTCTTTGATAAATTCCTTTTCAAATAAAGAATATGTTTAATGAAACATGATTTATGATTTCCCAAGGAGTAAATTACTTATATGCAAATTTACCAAACTGAATTCGATAAACTCGAAGCGCTTCTTTGAATCTGCCTCTGCCAAAAAACGCAAATGATTATATTTTTTTCTTTTCATTTTATTTCTGGAATCAGAAATAAAAAACCTCGGGATCTGCTGTGGTCTCAAATCGAATCTACCACGGCGCGTCATATCTTTGACTTCCAGTCGCGTGTTTGATTCATTTCACTGACCGTTGTCAATTGCAAATGATTTGCTTCGAAAATCACAAACATTTAATAAGGAAGTTTACTCCACAAAATTTTTACCCATCCTTCAGTATCTCGCAAGTCTTTTTGCCATCAAAGCAAATTTGTTTGCAGATTAGGAATTTTTAACTCTCTAATCCCGCCCGTATAAATGAAACAGTGATTGTTTTCCCGAGTTGTAGAAAGAGCTACAATACAGGCTTTAGAAAACTTGCGCGCTACAAACATTACTCAAGAGTAGAGATTATGTTGTGTTTTCAGTTGTTTATGAGATCGACGCATGAAAAAAGGCATAAGCGATTGAAACAAAAATAGATAAAGTCGGAAATTAAACCAAGGAACTGCTAGTAATGGAAGTAAAAGCAGCAAGTGATAAATTTACATACATATCCTAGAAAACTCACCGTGGAATGCACAAGAACTGTAGCAAAGGTTATCCCCAATGTTAGAAGTGTTGTGAAATTCGTCATATCGCTGCCAAGAAGAACGATTGTTTTTTTTATGTTCGATTGCGCGTGCTACGCTTTCGCGACCTGTATACAAGTCCACGAGCGCAGCGGAATGTTCTCTCGAAATAACAAACTAGATGTAAAAAAGATTTCCGTCACACACGGTCAGCAATATAGTTGATTAGCTTTCTTGTATATTGTATTGATTTGTCAGTAGATACAAAATATCACGGGCGTTTGAAGACAGACGCGAGAGACGAATCCTGCGGCGATGCATATGTTTGCGCGTAGCAAAAAAGTAAGCAAATTTAGGTGAATGCCTAAAAGCTATTTTGCATAATGCTTTGTTGATTATTAAAAGGGCGGTCAGATAAATTGAAAGGCACGCCAGTCAAGCCAGTAGTCTGTGGACATAATGAAGACTAATCAACTTCGTTTATCAGACTTTTCTAACCTCTCAACCATTTACTGCGAGCGACGCAAGATTTTTAACTTAACGCGTCGACGTACTCGATTTTATGATAAAGAAAAGATTTTTTCCAGAAGGTTTTGGCAAACAGAATGGCATAGCCTTCGTACGCGAGATCTCTGATTGAAATGGACGTTGTCCGTTCCGATGGGATTGAAGCTTCAAGGCGGTCACGTTTTGAACAGCCGCGGAACTTCAATAATATGACGGCAATTTAAAATAAACGGCAGGGTTTCCAATAATTGTAGAATGAATGTTATTAAAAAGGCTTTACTAGAGATGTATTGAACAAGAATTTACCATCTGTTTGGTCATTGATACAGGGAGTGCTGGAAATTTAAAATTAAAACTCGACTTTTTGACGCTACGTAGAACTCTAGGAACTGAGCCGAAATGTAAACATCACTCACAATGATTTGCCATGAACTCTGAAGACTACAAATTGGAGAGAAATTGCCCATTCTGATTTATTAAATGCAATTCAGTTCATCTTTCCCTCTCGGACAAAGCAATGTCGACGCCGAATTAAAAGACTTGCATAATTAAGAGCAGTAGAAATATTTTTCAGGCAAACCAAAGGGCATTGTCAATTAAATTGCCTTAATTGATACGACTACGGCGAAAATTATTCAACCACAGTTTACTGCCTGTCAAACGGAGACGTCCTCACAATTTTCTCTTGAGAATCTATCATACGATATGCTTAGAAATGAAACATTACACTTCTACCATTTTACACCCAAAAGTAAAAGTTGTTTAGAAGACGTAGTTGGCACAAGTTTTGAAGACCGTGGCAAGCGTGGACTTGCAAATTTATACAAGATGTGCAGTGTAAACAGCTGGGAAAGACAAGCAAATGATGTGGCAATAAATTGGAGATATTTGCGATATTGCTAAATATTTAGGTATCCAATACAGATCTTAGCTTTAGCTCTTTACAATATCAAATTGTTTTCAAATGGAAATTTGTTTACTAATCTCCGCCTACACTACGCCTGAAGAATTTGAAAACGGAGGTTTCACACCGAAAATGCATCAAATGGTCTGAAATGTTTTCCGCCCACACTACACCGAAGAAATTTGAAAACGCAACAATCACCGGTCATTTTGGATTTGTTTTGAGGATAACACCGGCAGGGAAATCGCATGGATTGATTATCGTGCACCATCGTTTTCGAAAAGCTCATTTTTCAGAATAAAATGCTTTCAGTCCACACTGAAACGAAAAGACGGCGTTGTCAAATTCCTTCGGCTTGAAGAGCGTTTTCGAAAAGCTCTGTTTTCGGTCCGGATTAGTGTGGACAGTAGGGCTAACCGTAGAAATGCTAGTAAACCTGCGTTTTTAAATTTCTCCGCCGTACAGTGTATCTTTGAGCGTGTATGCCGATGCAGAAAGCGCGAGTATCCCCGCGAGAACGTGACTATCACGCGTTTTTGCTGAGCTGCCTGGCCTTGTAGTCCTTCGTTCTGGCTGAGCTGTCATCTTCTCGAAGAAGAAACTGCACAAAATGAGTGTTCGTTCGTTACTCGTCGTTTTTCTCTTGATCAACCAGAGCATCGCTCTGGAGACTGGAATAGGCGAGAGCGAGACTCCGTTTCGAATGAACAAGCTCAATATGATATGGAAGAAGGCGCAAAACAAAATGTCCGAGCAAAAGTTAAGTGACTTTCGACGCCTGCTCGAACTGCAAGACCGTGCGGAAATTAGGTGGAAAGACCTGAAAGCTAAAGGTGGAGACCAAGACGGTGAAATGGAAGCAATGATCAGGCAAAAGTTTGCGCGAATACTGGAACAGTTTGGCCTTGAAAAGCATCTTGACGCCACGGACCGTGGTGTAAACGAAATCAACGACAACAAAGCCGGCAATGGAATGTTTGGCGATAGACGGTTGAGTGAGCTGTGGGAATCCGTGGAAAAACAAGGTTTGTGTTTGCTTGTGTTGCTTATAAGATGGGCGAAAGGTTTTTCCTTAAATCATGATTTTTTTCGCCAAGATATGCTCAAAGTAAGACGAAAACACGGGACATCCTGCAAGCAGGCTGTGTTGCGACTCGTCGATCTGCATGGAAAGACATGCACGAGACAATCAGACATGTCATTTATTTAGTTTCATTAAGTTGACTAACATGCATGCATGTCATATATATTTTCTCAACAGTTTCAAACTAGTTGCAGTTCATTAACAGGTTTACCGACTGAGTTTTGAGTGAGGTCACGCCAGATGGGAAATATGGTGTATGACACAAGCTCATGATTAGCCCTCCCAGACAGTCAATAAGTACACATTTATTATATGGCCTGTGTTTGTAGCCAATATTAGAGAGCGTGCCCTGATTGGCTAATTGTAAGGAGTTATTCTCCCGTAATGCCCACAGGCAAATTACCAGCCTGCAAAAACAAATCAATACGTAATTAAAAAATAATTGCTTTTTTATTGGCCCAAAAGTGCTGGTAGAGCATTGGTAGAGTTCCACTGTAACCATTGAGTGGTGTTACAGAATCACCATTTCAAGAAGTGGCATTTTCTTATTCTTTTTGCATTCTTCATTAGGCAAATTCAGTGAGGAGGAACTTGATGATCTCCGAACTGAATTTACCCACCACAAAGACAAAGTAAAAGAATACAACCGTCTTCTAAGGGTGCTAACAGACCATGATGACATCTCAGAAAACTCTGTTTTCTCCCAAAGTGAGATTAAAGAGAAAGAACTTGAGAAGTTACGGAACAAACTTCAGGATACTCACGAGTCCCTGAGTAGAAACTATGCCCGACTGAAAGAAAAGACAACTGGGGAGAAAGAGGGTACAAGTTTATTCCGTGATCGTCGTGTGACAGAGTTGTGGCAGAAAGCTCAGAATGGAAAGTTCAGTGACGAGGAACTTGAATCCATCAAGGTAAAATGCTAACTCCTTTGAAAACTGGATACAAAAAAGATAATTTAACTATGTACATAGCATTTCCCATCTGTCCTGGTCCATTTTGAATTTCCATTACATTCCTTCAAAGGCGTACTCCAAACATTTTATAGCAAGTAACACTTTGTAGAAAGTTGCCAGGGTATTGTGTTCAACTCAAAACCAGCTTAACCAACAGTACAAAGGTACAGATCCATTTTTTATATTTTACAATGTATTGTTGTGGTTGTGTTCTGAGCTTGTGTATCGCATTTTACACTCTGCCATGTTATTTCTGTCTGTTCTGCAAGCTATTGCCGTTGAGACAGTCACGAGTCTCTGTAGAACATTCATCAGAAAAGAGCATGACTATGTAGGCACAGTAAGATGGAGTGTTATATATTATACCAATACAGCCTGCAAGAAGACAGCTATTTTTTTCAGAGAAATTCCGAGTTAAATCATTATAATTCCAAATGGCAGAACAATTCCTCATTACAGTTGTGCAGCTTTTTTTAAAATGGGGGTGTTGTGTAGTCTCCTTCGCAGCCATTATTAGGGTCGTCACGCAATGCTTCTCCCCCACTAGTGGAGGAGAAGCGTTGCATGACGAGCCGTATATCGGCTGCGAAGGAGACTGGGTGTTGTGACGTGTATTTCATGTCTTCCCTAGGCCAACCTGTTGATCCCTTGAAAACTATAGTCATGCCTGCATCCTGTATCTGAAAAAGGTTTTTTTGATTTCTCCTTTTTAGCAAGAGCTGTTCCACTTTGATCACAAGATACTGAAACACAAACAGTTTCAAGAGGAAGCTGAGCATTCTCATCGCCTTGTTAAAGATGGCCATCACCATCTGAAGGAGAAACATGAAACACTACTAAAAAAGGCACAAGAACATGGAAAATGGGTAAGAACATTATTTGAAAATCAATTCTCCTTTCCCTCTTTTTACTTCAAAATAGTAAAATAACCAGTGGTCAGTAAAGATTGCTCGTTATTGTGGTGGGCTTCGATTGATGAACCTAGAAAAATATGTCGCACAGGTGCATAATTATAATAATTGTAATATTTAGATGTGCTATCTCTTCTGAATAATCTCCATGTCTCCTGGATATATAACGATTTCCCCAGTCTGTCATGCAGCTGTGATGTAGGTTGTCAAACCTTCAATTTACAGATTGTCTGATTGCAACTCTAGGATATGTTTTTTTGCATTGGGTGGAAATCTGGATAATGTAGTTTGTTACTGGTGGATCGCTGTTTTTTGGCTTTGTTTGTTGTTTATTGTTTTTGTGTTTAGTAAGGGAAGGATCAGTCATACAATGTACATGTACATGTACATGTAACTATGAGTGTTGTTCTTACTTTTTCAAGTAACATAAACATGAAGGAATCTTCAACAGCTTCTGCATGATCCCAAACGATTATTCTCAGCATCAAACATAGAAAATCAGCATCTCTTTGATTAATTGAAAAATAATTGTTTCCTTTGTGTTCAATAGGTGAAGAAAATGCATTCAACTTTGATGGACAAAGTGACAAAGAGTGAGCTGTAAGCTACAGACAGTTACACAGGTCATGCTAACGACGTTTCAGTAGGCCAGCTGTAAAAAGACAGGCATTGAATGTAGCTAGCTAGTTATAAGTTTATAAAATGCAATTTGTAATGAAATTCACAGCCTAATGCAACTTAGCAAAAGTCCAAGACAAGGACCAAAGGATCCATCTTGTAAAAAATATTCTGCTTTTTAACAAACTAAGTCACTTGATGCTTTAGGTACAAGTAATAATACCTTATCATGCAGTTGCTCATGTACATGTATTTAATGCCACTCAGTGCACAACTAAGACTTGTGTCTGAGGATGTTGTAAACAAACAGTTGACAATGGAAACTGACACATTGAGTAGTTACATTGTAATCACATTATTATACACTATTTAAATAAATGCATATTGCATGTTATTTAATGCTATTTGGTGCACTTATAAGACATACATAAGACATACACGTACGGCTGCAAACAAACTGGAAACAACTCAGTATGGTTATGAGTGAGAAAGATCAACCTCGTTCCCAGGGCGTTTTTCCTTTGGCCAAGCCAGGGAAAAGGCCTTGGGAATGGTGTTGGAGAAAGATGACGACTTATTGGGGCCAACTTTCATTAAGACGCACTGTCTGCGGCAAAACTCCTTCAAGAGTCAGTAACTTAATCATCAACTTGTTGTGCCTTTATGGAGTCATTTAAAACCTTTGGAGTCATTTGAAACCTTTGGAGTCAGTGAATACTGCTCATGTAATACAGTATAGTTTGTAGCACATAACTATGCCTAATGTTTAGTGTTTGGTTACAGTGTAACTACCCTTGTGTGACACTTTGGCCAGACATATGTGTAACAGTTGTGTGTGGGCGGCGGAAGGGGGAGGGGAAGTCTGCATCGCACTAAGTGTGCTACATACTGCCAGAGCTTATTGCAGTTCCCTTGGATGGGATGCCAGATCATCGGAGGCTAACCCCCATGCATTAAATTTGCTGATACCCATCTATACACCTGGGTGGAGAGAGGCACTGCGAGAGTAAAGTGTCTTGCCTAAGAACACAGAGCAATGACCCCAGTGCGGGCTCAAACCTGGGCCACGTGATCTAGAGAATAGCACATTGACCATAACCACCACATCTCAACAACATTTTTAGGTGTGACACAATAATGTATCTCACATGTATCTGTAAGTGGCCTAGTGACAATTCTGCAGTAGTCAGCTAACGATGAGTATTATAACACTTGGTTTTTGGTACATTTTTGTAGTGACCATAGGAAGAGGGCTCTTCATATGAACAAGATTATTTATTGTTTTACACTGTTAAACTGGTCTTGGACACAATCAAGAGCCTTCGATATGGTCACTAAATAATGTACAAAATATCTCATCACGGTTTAAGTGACCTCACTTCAAAAGCTTGTCTGTAAAAGTGAAAAACCAAATTGCACCAAAATATGTATTTATTCTTTGACAATACCTTTTTATTGTATCACAACAGAATAATAATTTTTCACGACTTCCTAAAATATGTCATACATTTTGTACCCCCAGAATTAATAATCAAGCTACAACTATACTAGCATTTTCCTTTTTTTATATACAATTTTATGCTAAATATATTTGTTGCTTGATTTATTCTTTTGTAGCTATATCCAGTAAAGAATATAGACTATTTGTTGTTTAATACCAGTAAAAAATAATTCTTGATATATTAACTCTATTTGCATAATTTGTTAAAACGGTTGGTAGTATTTGTAAAAATGAATTTTTACTCTTAAGAGTTTTCTTTTCATTTATTTTTTTTTCCCCTGCTGGTGTGTATTGTCTAAATTTTTTTGACGGTTCATCAGTTAACTGTTCTATACCAACATGTGTGTACAAGTTTAAAAAATTGACATAATTATCCTCATGACAGTGCTGCAGCAAGGAACTTACTAAGTCTTTCTTTTTCAAGTATGGTAATTGTTAAATGTGAAGTAGTCCGTCCACAAACCCTATATTTTGTCTGAATTCTTCAAGATCGCAAGCTTAGCTAAATATTAACCCAGTTGCATGCAAAATAAACAAGCCAAAGCACAAGGTTGTGGGGCTGGGGAAAGACAAAAGTAGCTCTAGGGATGTTTAATTTATTGTGCCGTCTTTGCAGCTGCTCTTGTGTTCAAAGAAAATAACTTGTAGCAAAAAAATTAGTGCCTGTGGACAGACTTAATGTGAAGGGATCTTGAACAGCTTCACTGAAGTGAATGATTGATCATGATTCTCACCTTCAAACAAAGCAGAGCACCAGTGATCATGTTTGAAAATCAATGAAGACTTGTTACCTAATATTTACTATGAATTTTTTTCCTTTGTCTTGGATACTAACTGAACTCCTAATCAACCTGATCAGGAAATTATTTTTAAACCTCAAGTACATTGCTCATAATCAAATGATTACACCCACAAATTCCATGCAACTTGTAAAAAAATATTTACCTCTAAATGTATTTGCAATCCCACCTCTCCCCCACCCCCCCCCCCCAAAAAAAATCAGTTCCCTACAATGTTCTTGATGAAGAGGCAATACCATTTTCATTTCTTGCTAATGACAAAACTACATTATTAATCAATGTGATTTTGCGTTAGTACCTCACTACTGCAAGGGGAACTGATCTGAAAGTCAACCTACAAAAAGGTGGCAGTCTTAAATCTTCCTTTTCTATTTGCCACATTAAACACGAGAAGAATCTGGGATGATTGCAAGTATCATCATGCAGTAATGTGTCACTTGTGGGATCATTACTGGGAACACGTTTTTAGATTTTCATCTTTCTGTCTGCAGTAACAGTCTCACAGTCCACTGCAAGATGAGACTTGCCCCACGTTTTTTTTCTTGTTTCAGAAGAACTGGGAGTCACTGATAAAATTGTTATTTTCTTTCAGCCCCATCTATGAATAGGAAACAATTACAGGCAGGAATTAAAAGTATAAACTCTTAAGTATTAATGAGTCACAAGTCAGGTCTTTTGAGTATATGTAATAGTTATGAAATGCTTTTGTGTCGCATGCCATGGAATATTCCATGAGTCACACAATAAAATGTTGCATTTCCAGGCTGGTTTAAATACATTTATAATTATTGTAATGACATCACCATTATTGAGAGCTACAGTAATTTTCAGGCATTTTTAGGCTATCTGGAGGGCTATTTCAGCCTAATTACAGCCCTACTCAGACTAACTGAAGTAGCATTTAAGCTACAGTAACTAATTAAAAATGTTATCTAGGCCAACCAGAGTAGAGCACCATTTGACCAGTGCCAGATACACTTGCATTTCTCCTGGACAGGACAGGACATTGAAACTATGGTCAGCAACTAAATTCTTTCTCTACTTGGCCTTCTTGATATTGAAAACAAAAATACCACTAAGAACAAAATAAACAGACGTGACAAGAAAGAGGATGATGTATCCGAGTCCAATATCACATCTGAGTCTTTCAAACATGTCTAATATGATTCCTCCTGTTGGTGTGGCTATGGCTTGTGGGAGAACAAGAGCCTGGGGAAACAATTTTAAACAGAACAACTTACTGTTGTGTAACAAAGTACAGGATTGTACATGTTGTTGGCAAACCTTAATCAAAAAATAATTATGTCAGATTGGTCTCAAATTTTGATTGGTTCTTACTGTACTTATGATCTACTGGAAGACAGACGTATATATAGATTTACAGATGTATAATGTGACACTTCAGTGTAGATGCTCAGGGTAAGGGATACCTGCCATGTTTGTTCAAGTCCGAGTGGAAACAGTCAAGCAACTGAACAAATTTCAGGTTTTTTTCAAGAACCAAAATTCTCAATGACTTTCAAACCCTGGAATTTTGGCTTTTAAATTCAAAGACTCTCAGTGCAAGGTGCATGCAAACCCTGATACATACAAAAGGACACATAGCTACATGTAAAGCCTTTAGTATGCTTTGCAGGCCTACTAAGGTTATCTCAATGGGGCTACCTGATGCCACACAGCCAGGTCCTTGGCTTTCTCTCTGTCATTAGGAAGCACATCCATCACAAGAGCAAAATCCACTGCACAATATGCTCCAAAGCCTACCCCTGACAGGACAGAGTTGTCAAGTGTAACATGTCATGTAATATGAACTATATATACAAGACTTTGTTTGACCAATCAAATTTCAAGTTATGCTGCAAAACAGGGAAACCAAAACAGCCACATACTACACTGTCTGTACTAAATTGCAATGCTTGTGCAAATGATACTTGAATCACTGACTGATTTTGGAAGTTCAGGAAATAGAAAAAAGGTTTAACAGAAATTGCCACTAACAACAGCTTACTGTTAGCGGAATAACCATGCTTACCAAAAGTCAAGGCTACTGGCATTGCTGCGTAAAAGGCATACTTTCCCTGCAATCCAGCCAATATAACAGCACAGATACTCATTAATATTGCTAAAAAAAAAAAGAAGAGAGAAGTCAATAGGTGTTATAGACACTCATTTACAATTCATTAAATTATCTGTAGTACCTGGAGAACAACAATATTATTGTTTCTGGACAATGCACATGTATCAATACTGAACATTTACTTATTAACTGGAATAAAGCCTGGCTTGAGAAATTATATTATTATATCTTATGTATTAGAGCGTCAATGTACCTGAGCCAACAACAAGAGGTTTTCTTCTCCCAAGTCTGTCTGAGAGGAAGCCCCCTATAACAGAACTAACCAAAAATGTACGTTAAGAATTTTTGATCATTAGGATTTAACTGAAAATAGTTGACAGCCTGTGCTTGTTCTGATCTATTCTATTGTTTCACCAACCAACGGCTTGGCTTGTTCAGTGACACAATAGGTGTTACAGGAGGTCAGGTTTTACAGTACATGTATACTCACAATAATGCTGCAGAAAACAACATTGGAAGCAGGAGCATTGCCACACTTCTCTCAGGTGACCAACAGTTTGGTAATGTAACCATGTCGCCCAACCAAAACTCAAGAAACCTGTGGTAATAAAATTATACTACATTTAATACTGTAACTAAAATTCAGATACCCTGTAGACCTACATGTAAGCCCTACAAAACATGATTCCTCTTATAACCAGTCAAAATTCTTATTCAATCAGAAAAAAAAAATGAAGATATTACACCAAAATAATGAAACATTGCTGTCTGTGTGCTTCAACTATTACAGATCACAATTAGAACATCTTGACCTTGCATATAAATAACTATGATTCCCTGCAGGGATGTCTCTTAGAGGGAACTGGCTATATTGCTGAACCTTTCTTTGTTACCTGTTTTCGTCCAAGTGTTGGGGCAATGAACGGAATATTAGCTGTCAATAATTATTAGTACATTAACCAACACCTGCATTTCCATGGATTATTTTATATTATTTTTGTCCGAAGATTGCTCTGAAAGGTCTTTTACACGTATACACCAAAATTCTCTGTTGTATTAATGAATTTGTAAAATTATTTTCTGTGAGAGAAACATTTACACAGTGAGATGTTCTCTAGAGATAACAGACTGTCTCCTCTATAACTGCTGAGTTAAGCAAGCAAAGTTACAGAACCATGCCTTACCCTGTAACCGTGGCAACTCCTTGCTGCATCAGGAACCTGGTGAGGAATACCCACCTGAAGTCTCGCTCTACACAAGACAAGTAACAACTTACAATAAATATTACATACATGTCAAAAGAAAATAATCAGTTTTTTTTTACATGAATTAACAGACCTATACATGGATTTCAGTGGTCTCTATAAACAAAGCAAGTTAAAAGTTGACTGAATAATCAATTATTCACATTCAGTCTTCAACACTCCTGTGTTAAAACTCTGCATATTTTGGTCTGGAATAGCCATGTGCCATCATTCTTCCCCCTCCCACTCTGCATGCTACACATTTCCACATATACTTTACAAAAGCACTCACTCACCTTTTAGTGGTTCCCAGTATGCATGAAATACTGCCTTCAGACCTGGTGAGTATAAAGAACATCGAATGCAAAAGAGAATTTGTACAGACAATCATAATAAGCTCAAAATAAAAAAAAATGGTTTTCTCATTTAAACAACTGTTGAGCAAGCAATTTATTTTAAGAGGGTCTCCTTCATCAACTGTTGACACTCTGAAGTTGAAACTGAGTGACACTGTGCAAAATCTGTATACATGTACTCAATTACTGCTCAACAAACACCTGAATGACAATTTTATTGAAAATTAATCTACTTTTCAACTTAAGCTGTTCTGCCAAAATATTATGGCCAGCACACACATAAAAATAAAACTAATACTGGCCAAATAAATTTGCATGTCTTTTGTATATATCATCTCTTACCTATGGGTTTGTGGGTGACTTTATTAGGGGGCTCTGGACAGGAAAACACAGTAAGGAGCACACACACAAAATATAGAACAGCCACCAAGGAATATGTGCCAACCACTCCAATTTTCTACACAAACAAAATAACATTTAATTATCTAAAATTCAAAAATACTGATTTGTGCTTTAGCATGTATCTTCAAGATATGATACATGTGGGCTTTGCTCAAGAGGCAGCCGATAGTAATTCTTGCTTCTTGAGTGCTCTCTAAACCTTTCAAGTTCATCATACTTACACCCGCTTTCAGTGTTATGTGCGTAGGTGACATCTTTCAACCATCTTTCAACCAGCTAATAGTATGTAAACAGCTGAAAGACCATTTAACTGTGAAACTGGCAATTTGTCCGGTTAGTAGCTGAACAAATGGCAAAATAAATGATAATTACTGGCCTCAAATAAATGAAGAAGATTGTGGACTTTGCATGTTTCCCGATTTATGGGATAATTCAAATGATTTAAGTGTAGTCGATTGGCTCTCAATAGTGATTTCTGGTAGAATTGGGCTGCTACCACTCAGTTAATATACTTTTAAAAGATTTAAACATTCAAAACAGTTGATTTATCTCTCACAGAATGACTCCTTGACACTCCTAGCCATAGTTTGATGTCAAACAAATCCACCTTTCATGACTGAAAGTCGAGTTCAACCATAAAGAAGTCTGTTGTGCTTACACTTTCGACATAGGCCAGTTTACATAGCATGTTGAGAGATGACATGTCAAAAGACAGTCGCTATGCACGAAACACTGAAAGTGGTTGTAACTTGATGATCTACAGCTTAAAGCATAAAGTGAAGCCTTGAAGCCGACTGGCTCATAGCTGCCAGAGCTTATCCCGGTTTCTGTAGCATGAATTGACTAGAAGTATTTCTACTCCCCCTGGATGGGATGCTAGTCCATCGCAGGTCACTCCCCCGCAATTTGTTAGGTTTCCCCAACAATTCGCCAGTACCCATTTATGCTCCTGGCGGAGAGAGGCACTGTGAGAGTAAAGTGTCTCACCCAAGAACACAACACAAAGTCCCCGGCCAGGGCTTGAACCTGGACCGCTTGTTCCAGGGACAAGCATACTAACGATGAGGCCACCGCGCCTCCACCACTAAAGCATAAATCTACGTTTTATTACATAGCAAATGAAAATTTAAATTTAAGTTAACTCTGCTGATGCTATGTCAACTTCCACCTGTCCAGTAGTAGACTGACATTTTTGCTTGAGACTTAATAAAACCATTCAGCTAACTGTCCACGATCTTCCACGCAACTACTGGCCAAAGGTAGACCAACAAATGGCCAACATGCATGTACAGATACCTGACAGCTTTCCTTGTGAGCTCATTTTCAATGTAATTCACTTTAAATTAAGTTGAAATTATCACTGGCATACTTTGCAAAATTGCTTTTCAAAGAGAACTTTATTAATTAAGGTTTAGAAAAAGCAGTGAGCTTACAAAATTAATTAAGAATGTAATGTAACTGCCACAAGTGAGGGTTTAACTGTCAGGCTGTACACAAGTCTGGATTACATGTTACCATTGCTTGGATTTATTAGTGATTTTCATCAGAATAATATAATTACATATACATGTATAATAACAAATATTTACTTGATTAAATTAATTACATTAATTATTAAGGTATTTTCAATTGGTATTTCGTTCTTACAGTAGCTTGATTCATTGAATATTTCAAGTGAAAAGTTCATTTTAGAATATTTTTCAGTTTTCTTGTCTATTTACAGTTCTTTAATAAACAATACCTAAATTACAGTTTGTAATAATTAATGTTAGGAAGTTTCGATACTCACCGGAAAGAAAAAGCCTATGAGGGCACCTGTTACATTTCCAACTAATGTCATAGCTCCCATGACTCCAGAACTGAAGCCTGTTGTTAATCAGGTTATAAAATTTAAAATGTCTTTAAACATTTTTAGGTTCATAAATTTATTTTATATTGTGCAGGTCCAGAAAATATCCATACTCCCCCCACAGAAGGGATTGGAATTTCCTGGGGGGTGGGGGTTCTGTAAGACCAAAAATTTGAAGAAATGTGTGAAGCTTTATTGGAATTTCCAGAGGGGTTTGGGGGGGGGGGGGTCTTAGAAAAAACCCCTTCTGTGGGGGAGGTATGAATATTTTCTGGAACTACACATTTAGCATTAATGAAAAAAGAATTACTTGTACAGGAGTTCAGTATTTTTACTTCTTTATCCCATGCTCCTAAAACCTAGTTAAATTATTTCACAGTAAATTTAATTGTCCACCTTCACTGTGGCACATTTTAGGCAAATTACTGTAAAATTACAATAATTTTTTAAATAATAAACACAATATGCAGATTGTAGATTAAATTGAGTTCAAGTCTCAAATAAATCTATTTTGATTATAAAAATTAATATGGATTTTACAGTGACAAATGACACCAGTAATGTATCTACAAATTTGGAATGATAACATCTAGCCAGTGTTTTGGTTAGTCTCCAAATTCCAGCCTTGAATTTAGCACTTTATAAAAGCATATTTAATAAAATAAGTTGCTCTTGGTAAAAAAAAAAATCTGACATTATTTATTTGTCATTTAACATTTAGTTATGTTTAAGTAATGTTTAAACTATTACATTAATCAATAATTTCTAAGTCAAATTCTTGAATAATTTTTACTATTTTATCCCTCCCCAACAAAGAGTAGTTCTTGTTTTATAATGCAGTAAACTATTGAATTTAGGCAATGAATATAGCATATTTAATTTATGTACATAAATATACATGTAGTACTAATCAACTGGCTGTGGATGTTTATACATCTTACCTCTTTGGAATGGTGGCGTCAAATCAGCTATCAGCCCATTATATGGCACACTCATAATAGAATAACATGCCATAACACAGAGATAAAATGCAATGTAAAGACCTGTAGGAGAACATCAAACTTGTATTAAAGACAGTGTGGTGTCCACAGGTCCACAAGGAAAAATGGTTCTAAACACTACAAAAGTTCTGTTATGAACATTACATCATTGTGCAAACCTATATTCCCTCTTGAATCTTCTTTCTGCATCAGAATGCTGAGCAAGAAGCTTCTATCTGAATCAACTGTCATATTGTCCTGAGACTGCTCTAAGACTGACAGGTTGAAATATGGCAGACAACGTCGCAGCTTTAAATCTATGGAACACTAAATGAAGAAAGAAACACATTGCTTAACATTAAATGCATGGAAAATATGGGATCATGAAATTAATATCAAATTAATGCAAACAATTTGTATTTGGACTGGGCTGTAAAGTTGGCATGTACAGTAAGTATGAGATGAAGTCTGTCCAAAAACACACTTCATTTTATGTACCATGAAGTGACTAAGAATTTTTTTTTTATTTCGCACTCCCCGGGGAAGGAACACTGTCTTATCCTTTTGCATGTTTGCCCACAGCAGTTAATTCAGTTACTACCCAGTTTAACACATGGGAAGTGAGAGGAAATGTGAGAATAAAGTTTCTTTCCAAAGTTCTAACACATAACAATTGACTTGGCATATCTTTTTACCATAAGCCGTTGTATCTGAGCTTTTCTTACAACCTCATTCCCAGGGTCTCTCATCTTACTGCCCCCCTGGAGCAAGCAAAGAGAGACCCTGGTTGGGTCTGGTCACGTGCCACTTTGACAATTGAGAACATCAGGGAGGGGTCCTCTGTAATCAGCATTTCGTCGCGTTGAGCTTTGTCACGTGCTGCGACTGCCACATTACCCGCGGTGTTTATCAATACTTATCTTTCAGGCTGAAATTTTGAATATCTGTTCCAACGTTTACCTAAGGGTTAAGCAAGTCTGTCTCGAGGCAACTTAGTGGTCGTGATTTTCAGTGTTGCCGTCCTACCCACTGGATTTATGGAAACTCAGTCATATTTCGACTGTGGACGTCGAGCAGCGCAATTTCATCCCGTAGTAATTGTTGTTTCTCCTTTGAATGCACTCGATCAAATTGACGCAAAAAACATAAGAACGTCTCTAGGAAAACGTATAGCTTTCTCAAAGTAAAGTTACAGCAGTCTCTGAAGAAAAGCTGGACAATGATAAATATGATATTCGTGCAACGCACTGTGCTTGCAAACACTGAAACAGTTCTAATCAAATAGCTGGGCCTGGCGTCACTTGCGGCGTCACAATATAGAATGCATGTATTAAAGCAATATGTTCATGGAATATTTTAATCTTTGTCCCTGGAGATCCAATACTTAGAGCCTTAAAACATATCTTGCGATAGAAACAAACCTAAACAAAGTATAGACACGGCATGGCAAATTACAGAAGTGTCAAACTTTGGGAAGCGACGTGCAGTAACAGTGGAAACCATGCAGACCTATGACCTCTAAAGATATGCTGTAACATAATCAAACAACTCCGCTCTACTTCAGATGACGATCGAATAGTATCCCATGATGCAATTTTCTACCTACGTGATGCAACATCGAAGTTATCATGGATTTCAGCGTGAAATAACGTGGTTTTCTCCACGGTCTATTTCTTATTTTTACTGCAGTATAAGGTTAGAAAAGTGCATTATTTAAATCTTTGACACGATTATAATGATTTGTAAGTGTTTAAGAGCGCGGCCTTATAATAGTATTCTTGTCTTTGATTGTGCTATGAGACTATTCGCATCACAAAGTGTTTATTGACCCGTAACAAGGTCATGAATATTCGCTTTTCTTTGCACAGTATGTTGATGTCTTCGATTTTTGGGCATCACTCCACAAAATATAGACATAATAATGATTTTTGGCAAAGAAGTACCGAGAAGTACCCACATTTTTATGACCTTTTAAGCGATCGAAGTGGACTGAAATTTCGTAACATACCAGTGTTGTGTGTGTGAATGTCTGCTTCAAGTCTCAGTTCGTTTGGCGCTTTATTCCCGAGCTTGATTATTTCGAAGGTGTTTTGGTTACTATTCTTCCCGAAACTGCAAAATGCTCAACAGCCGGATAACTAGCCTTAATAACGAAGTGTTTAACTTCGTAAATTTCAATAGTTCAATGGAGCCGTAATCAAGAGATGTCATGCAGCAAACAGCACAACATGGAACAAGCCTGCTAAGAAGCGGACAAGAGATGTCAAAAGAAAAATCAGAAAACCCCTTAACTTCTCTTCAGAGAATGTACCTGTTTAACTTATTCATATCAGCACAGGGCTTCTTACCCCAGCGAATAGTTCGTCCGTAGGCGAATTCGCAACAACCAGAGGGACAAGAGCTCTTCTTCACTCGTCCATGCTTTCCACATAGCTTATATGTATTTCTCGACAGACCAACGAAACACAAGTAAACCCCTTCACTGCAACGGCAAAATTCTCCTTTGAAACGCAGTGAATATAAACTAACTTGGTACTCTTAAAAGCAGAAGCCACAGAATCCAGACAAGTGTGAAAGCACGCCATGGCTTCATCGCGAGAGCGCGGAATAAATGATGACGTCACGTATGCAGTGATAATATAACCCTTAACCAGATGCATCATGGGATACTATTCGATCGTTGTCTGGCTCTACTTATAATTTCCATTTCTTCTAATAACACGGCATAAAAAGTGCCCCTCAGAAACACACTTGAAGCAAAGAAAGGTCGAGAGATCGAAAATTAAATGAAAATGTGCACAATTCTCTGGAACCGTTGGCGTTACGTACACTAATTTATTAACGACACAATAAAAATTATATTTTTCTTTTTCTAGCCTCCTTTTAGTCGAAGATAAATCCATTTTATCAGCAACGACAGTGAAATGCATACTGCGACGAGTTCGTTGAATTATCCTTCACGATCTGCAAAGTTCGGGGCGCCGATGGCGCGGTGAAACTTCAATGAATCTTTTCACCCTTTCGCTCCTTTCGAAGTGACTTTGGCTTTCAGTGATCATTTAAAAGGCTTTGAATTCTCTAAAATTATTTAATCACCGGTAACAAGACCTACACTTCATTCTGAGGTAAAGATGAGTCAAACATCTTCCATACACAGCCTCAGCTGTGGTGTTTAATTCTCCATTCACCTTCTTGAGGAGATTTTTACAATATGTAACGTCCTTCACTGAGCCATACAACCTTCAGCGACTTGGATTTCCGCTATCAGATGATGGATAAGTTTTCCTTGGCGTTTGCAGAATATTACCACCGGGCATTGCCGCAGAACATCATATCGTTCTTGGTTCACTTTGGTGACAACACATCCCACACTCCCCTGGGCTAAGTAGAGACACAATTCCTACTAGGCCGCCCATCCCTTCAATAATTTAATCGTCATATCCCAGATTCTGGGAGACACGTGACCAGACCCAACCAGGGTCTCTCTTCGCTCGCTCCAGGGGGCGGTATGATGAGAGACCCTGGGAACGAGGTTGCTTTTCTTACTAATTAAAAAGCTAGCATACTACAGTGGCTAAATGAGCACTGCATGTTACACCTGTACATAACAAGCATGCGCAGGTACTTGGTAGAAGACACTTAGACCTTTAAATTACAAAAAGGAACAAAACTTCACTTACCGTTACATTTGATATGTCACTGCAAATGATATGAAAGAAGAACATTGTGTTAAAAATCACAAAACAGGAAGATAGAAAAACTGACTGACTGACTGACTGACTGACTGGCTGACTGACTGACCGACCGACCGATCGATTGACCGACTGACCAACTGACCAACTGACTGATTTACCAAATCTGAAATGCCCCACTGATTGGCACACAACCTACTGACCGACTGTCATGACTGACTGGCCCACCAGCTGACTGAGTGACTGTCTGGATGTCTTTTTAACCACTTACTGGCTTACAGATGGATCCATCTACAGTATGTAACAACAAACAGTGTTTTTACTATTAATGTCTCTGTCAGTAATTATAAAGAAGACACTTAAGTCCTCACCTTTCAATATCAGGAGCACTGAATGCCATGCCAAATAGAGATATGCTGAAAAAAAAAAACTCTCAGTCATTTACTTAGAATCCAAGAGATCAACAAGGATTAGGGAAGCCAAAGGAGGTTAAGAGTGCCATGAAAATGGCCAAGAACTACAAAACACACCATTTTTTCCCTTTTTTTTCCAAAAAAGTAAAATGAATTTTGTATGAGCTTAATTGGCCAATAAGTCACCAGAGATGAACATCACATTCTAACCCAAATAACAACTACAGTGGAGGCCATTTGTAAATAAAAAGAACTCAAGGTTCAAGTTTATTGTTATTTACGTTAATTTGAACAAATTCCTCACCACAGTAACACAGTTCCACCAAGCATAAGAGGGCGTCGTTTTCCATATTGGGACACAAGACGATCACTAGAGGCAGGACACAGAATTTTTGTTACAGTTCAACCCCTATTAAACAGCCATTTAATACATGTACATGTAGGTGTCCACTTAAAAAGGGTTTGCCTGTGTGCAAGTATCAGAAAATGAAACATTCCAAGAACCTACATGTATTTATCATACTGATAACAGTGTTCAATTCAAGGATGGCAGCTCAATTGTTTTCTGCTATTCCCGCTTCTTTCCCTTGCCTCCAAATATATTAGGAGGCTTAATTATTCCTTTAATTAAACAAACCCAATGAATAATGCCTTTTTCATCACCAATATTTTTTCAACTTACCTTTTCATTCCAACAAGGGGGCTCAAGAAAAATGTGACCACTGCAGAAAAATAACAATAATTATATTAATTAAAATAATTTACTTGCACTGACCATCTCTCAGAAAAGACACCTTGTATCAAAAAAGAAAATCCTTCCAAGTTAAGTGGAGAAAATGTATGAAAAACAGGAAAGAGAAGATTGGATTTGACCAACTTACCAGCACCAGCAGCTACCATGCCACCCAGCACTTGGCCTTTCTGTTCAGAACCAACAAGTGCATACACTTGAGATGGCACAACTACATGGAGGCAACAAGTCAGAAAAAAATAAGTTACTCTACATGTACATGTAAGTCCTCCTTCTTTGTTCAGATTTTCTCTCAATAATGCTTGAAATAAGTAAGCCACAGGGTACCTAATGGTCTAAGAAAAATCACAAGGAGCACAAAGGTTCCTAACTGTGAAATCTTGGATACCCAGCACTTACATGTAAAGGCTTAATATATGTAAAAGAAAGTTTTTCCAGTCGCCCAAAGGCAACAGTTAGTGGCCTGTGGCACCTGGGCACCCTGCCAATGTCAGGCAATCTTTTAAACATGTATCTCCCTTGTCTGCAGGCAATAAGCAGTTTTCCTCACCAGTAACAAACACTCTGTTCCTTTTAACTCTGAGTTTTCACCAGAAAATTATACTTAAGAAGTCAAACTGCTCTCTGTTTTAAAGGAACACCCAGCTACAGAGTGCAAGTACAACATGCACAAATATCTACATACCTTCAACAGATAGGATAAGGTACATCACATTCATCCCAAACCATGATATATTCAGGAAGAAAACTCTAGACTTTGAAAGAGCTGGAACTTGGCACGACGTTTCTAGTCTAATTCAAAATAAATCATGACAATTCATTGACTAAGCAACTAAATCAAAGAGAAAAAACAGTCATGATACCTGTATTTATTTTCAACTCCGTGTCTGCTTACCAACATTTAATACTTTCAAGTCATGTAAATGTCATACAGTACAGAGTAAAGCACTCACTACCAAACTGTTATAAGGAAATGACTCTACTTTGTAACTGTACTTACATGTAATCCTTAAAAATGAAAGACATGAGAATAAGTGTAGCTATTTTGCATGATGTTACCGGGTGCAAAGCAAATGGATTTGATTGGTAGAGTCAAGTTAGAGTCGCACCTATGTAGGCCTAACTTAAGTTGCCAAATGAAACTTGCAAGAAATGTTACTTGCCCATCAGGCAAAAATAAGCAGATGGAGAAAACCCACTTGCCCCAGGCTACTCTACTAAGGGATCCAGGAGTTAGATATACATAAAATGCAAAGATGTTGGCACATTTTTCCAACAGGAGGAAAATTAAATACAAACTGGTCTCACTAGGTAAGGAAAGGACTCCTCATTGATTTAGGTTGATTTAGCTGAGCTTGGTAATTTTTTTGGGACTGCCTATGATATTGATTAAAATTTATTTTCAATCAGAAATAAAACTTACTGTTTATCTTCATGTTTGTGTTGCTCAGCTTTTTCCTGGTCATCAAGTCTCTGAGGGTCAGACTCGGACCCTGTTAAAGCATGTATGGACATAATATTATACCCCTTGTCAATCAAACCAAAGGTCCAATCATAATCATCAACATCATCTCTTAATGTTACTGCTTAAACATGATTAAATGTTTTATCAAGGCTCACACTGATAATGGTAAATAACCGAAGAGGTTATCTTATCATCATCATCATCATCATCATCCATTTGCCTTATAAATTATATATATATAGTACTAAAAGATATAGCAGTTTTAACAGGGTAAGGAGTCGTCTGGAGCTTACTGGGAAGGTGGCCTCAACTGTTATTATGTTTTAAACATTATTATAAGCTGTGTTTGAGCAGCTTGGCTAGTTTAGTATTACAGGATGTTATCCAGTTTCCAACCAGTATCAATATCCAACCAACTCAAAAATAATATTTCAATTCTTGCATTGTGCACATTGATTTCTAGAACTAGAAAACAAAATTTACAAATGTGCAAAACGAAGTGCAGAACATTGAATTTCTGCCAGTGTGAAACAAAGACTGTGGACTGCACACTGAAGACTGCTCACCACAGATCAGATGTACAGTGCCGACTGAGAATAAAATTAAATGCAGGCCGCAGACTTTTACGCATATACATGTACAATGCTACCATTTCTATTGATGGGAGCAACAACTGTAACAGTAAACAGGTATTATTCAGCCTAGCCTATGCAACACTCAGCCCAACCAGAGCACTATTCAGGCTAACTGGAGTGCAGACTTTCACTCTGAACTCCAGTATGATCAAACCACAGTACTCAATTCTTAATCTGAAGACCCCTTAAATCCGTAGGGCCTAGGGGTCCATTGACAACTACAGAAAGTTGGGTGCAATAAAAAGATGTAAGCGACCTATAGGATACATTTTGTACTTCAAATTTCTTGAATATGAAAACACAATTATCACAATGTGGGACTACTATTTACTTACGGGAAAAGATTCTCATTACAACGTGAAAAATATTTCATTGATTCGTACATTTTCGTTGATTTTAAAGCTAAACGTTTTTAGATCAAATCGAACTATTTCAGTTATCGATTACACCTTTCGAACTGTATTAACCATGAATGTTTTGACGCAGACTATTATAATGCTTCGTCACTTCTATGGAACAAAATAAATTTATAAAGTGAAATTAAGTCTTGATGTAATTTGAGATCGGAGATGGAGAATTTTCATGCCACTACCAGGCAAGGAACGAAGGCACGTTGCTGTTAAACAAGCGATAAGTCAACCAATAATCTGTTATTCACTTAAATCACCTTTATCTGCAGGGGCTTCTTCCATCTTTATGTCATTCCCTGAGCTGGGATGGAGAAGAAATCAAAAGTCATGACAACAATACTATTCATAAAACAATCTCTCGAACAATACGGTATGTGACACTAGCTAAGCTTATTATTTTTTAACTGAATTTTCACCCACCTTGTTTCCATTCTGATCAAAGATATAGATCGATACACCCTTTCATGTTATTGCCGTCGAAGAACACCAATTTTCAGGTCATTTTTCACGCCTGCCTGTGCCCCCCGCTCGCCACATCAGATCATCGCCATGTTGACAAACTGACATCACGGTCTAGGACCCAGACTTCTGATAAAGATTGAAGGCACGCACAGCGTGCGGAGGATCTATCTCTTGCCCCTTATTACCTTATGCTACAAAAGTTTTCCGTCCACCACATTTAAGTTTTGAATTAATGTTTTTTGCATATATTTCATAAACTAGTGATGAATCATTTCAATTTCACTCGATCATTTTTATAGGTACACTCTAGCTTCGAATTCGGCTTGTCTTTTGCAACAGTTGGTCACGTGACCGATAATTTCTAAACTTTTATCTACAGCTATATGAATTTTATTTCAAAAATAGAAAGAACATGTTTTAAATAGCCAGAACATCAATTTAAGACCAATGCCAGGTAAGATAGAGATTTGAATATTGCAAAAGATCGACGATTTGAATATTGTAAAAATAAGGGGAGTCTTTATTGAAGCGAGGAAGCTTTGCCCTCCAGGAACCTTTTCCTTTATTGGTCACTACAAAAGGAAGGTGCTGGCAAATAATAATAGTCCTTATAATCCATCAAATATTTTTGCTCCAGCGCGATTGGTCTAAACGCGTCACGTGACCTAATACTCCTCAGGTAAAACTTGGGCATATCCGAGGCTATTCGCCAATTTTCAAAACCGCGCGTTTTGCGAAAAATATTTGAAGGATAATAAACACAATAGACTCCATTATGCACGAAAATATGCTAGCATATTTGTCCTTGGACATTATCTGTTCCTCGAAGCTCACAGTCTTCCTCTGCGAAAAGTGTTCGCTTCTCGGAACAGATAATGTCCGCGGACAAATATCCTAGCATATTTTCGCGCCAAATGGAGACTATTGTTTATATATTCGTATTCTCGGTATTGCACTGGAACTACAGTCAAACCTCCTGCAAGCGACCACCCAAAATGTCAAGCCTATGTGGTAGCTTACGGGAGGTGGTAGCTTACGAGAGCTTAGACCATACATATGGCAACTGCAGAGAATTACTGTACCCCATGTTTTAAATGTTTTATTAATATGAAAAGTCAATTTCGAGAAAAAAACAATACGGTACTTCCCACTGACAAATTTCCGTCTCTTGGACTACTCAGGAATGCGATAATGTTACTACTCCTTAAACCATTTCCGCCCTATTCGTCTGTCAAGTGGTCGCAAGTGGTCGCTTACGGGGGACTAATAACAAAAGAAAATTTCTAACGTTGAGCTCTGAAAGTGGACGCGGTCGCTTAGGAGAGGTGGTCGCTTACAAGAGGTTCCAGATATAGTGATTTGACTTGAAAACTTGAAAACGTTTGGTATTTTGGAAAACTGGTCGCTTACGAGAGGTGGTTGCAACCGAAGGTTCGACTGTAGCTTGAAACTGAGGCTAATGTGGTGAGTCTTAAATTTTCAAATGCAAATGAAAACTTGGGCAGGGAAATATCATGCTAATCGCAACGTTATCGTTATCGTTATCGTTTTCGAAAAACTTCGGGTTTAAAATGTTTCCTTCCACACTGATTATTTTAAGTAAAGCCGGCGTTTTCAAATTCCTCAGGTTTGAAGAGCGTTTTCGAAAAGCTCCGTTTTCGTGACGGATTAGTGTGGACGGTAGGCCTAACCGTAGAAATAAAGCTGCGTTTTCAAATTTCTCCGGCCTAGTGTGGACGGGCAATGGGCTTATTTGTGCGAGGCTGTGTGTTCTTGAAAAGCACGTTACGTGAACAACTGCTGCAAAAGACTATTGTCTCTTGCATTAGCCCATTCGATTCTATTTCTTATGAAACAATCTGCAGCTGATCACTCTCATGGGAAGTCTTCCTTAAAAATTTCGCGAAAGTTGTGAAAACTAGACGGCAGAGATGATTTCCTTCATATGATTCCGTTTGTTCCTATTACCACGCACTTCCTCGGTGTTCATAACCAATGACATGCAAGTAGAAGACTGGCGCATGCGTAGCAAGTCTGTACGTGGGGACATTTTGGCCGCGAAGGTCCTTAACACTCTCTCCGACCACCTAATGAACCGGAAATTTTAACCCTTTCGATCCACAACACACGATCATTTAATTTAATTTGAGTTATTTGAAATAACGGTTCAGGCACTTTTAGCGCAACACTCGTATTGACGAAACACTTTGTCCTGGAGACGACAAACGATAAATTCGCTTGAAAAATAGCGGAATTGCGAAAAGTTAACCGATCGACTAACCCCAGTAACTTGGTTACGCAAGCACAAGTCAAAAGAGAAGACTAAAACTGAGCCGAAGAATTACTACGATCAATTAATAGTTTTTTTACGTTTTTCTTTAATGATAAATGCTTCAGAAAGCTTATATCATATGTAGCTACGTGCCAGAACTAACATCTTTCTGGAAGTTTTAACCAGCTACCGGCATGATCGCTGAATTATCTGCACAGAGCCTTTCACATGAGCTTTAAAGTCGCTCCACTTGAAAATGTTTCCCGTTCCAGTCCGGCAGGATTTTGACAAGCGTGAAATCTCTTGGTGAGGTATCACGCGATCCCAGACGTTGACACCTGTCATTTCACCATAAAAACTTTCATATGTTTGAAAGGACCCTCCTACCGAGTCTTGCTCCTGTCCTAGTACCAGGGTTCCACCGCCACGGATCACGTGGCCTGCAAAAATGTTTGGCAAAACAACGGATTTAGTTTTCTTCTTTAAGTAAGAAGAGATCTGTCACTGTGCTATTTTTTAAGCAAAAAATTGTAGTGCATTTTGTACTTGTGCAGTGATGCGACTAGCAGAACGTAATCGGAGAGTGGACCTGTAGATTTTGAGCTCTGCATCTTCCATACTCCGCATTTCACATACTGCGTACTCCGGAACCCGTGCACCGCACCCCGCACCCCTCACCAAGCACCCCGCCACTTTGTAGACAGCCTCCAGCCACTGCACCTGACAGTCCACTATAGTTCAGCCAATCAGACTGCAACTACAGTCAAACCTGTATAGACCTGTATATAACGGCTCTGTATATAGCGGTCACCCTGTGTATAACGGTTACTGATCACAACTTCCCAAATATCGTCCCTTATATTTACTGTTAAGTTGACCTGCATATAGCGGTCACCTGTATGTAACGAACGCAGTCACCCTTTACACATCCTGAATCTGATCAACAATTTCATTATCTTTTACCTGTATATAACGATGATCATCACGAAATTGGCTTATGATTAACAAATAAGTATTAAGCTAGTTTTGGGGCCATATATATATGGGAAGAGGCTTGTTAGTTGGTTAGGAAAACTCTACCTTTTTTAAGATCACTACCAGAAGCCACAGACTTGCCATCTTTGAACAACTGCCATCTTCCAGCGGTGTTCTCCCATGTTACGCAGATGTGGTGCCATTTCCCGTCACTTGCAGATTTATAAGTTCTCCTTTTAAGGAAGCAGAAAAAAGGTTAGGTTGTGAGTTAGGAGTCTTCCTACCGGAAACCCATCCAAAGTAAGTTTTTCTTCTCATTATACTTTTCGAATTGTTTTTTCTGTCCACCGCTATAAAATGATGAGCAATCGGCTGAGGGATCCGAAAACACCCCATAACTGGATTGAGTATGAGCAGAATATGTCACAAATTGTTGAGGGTGCAAATCAGAGATAACATGGATAAGAAAAATTTTTCGCTATATGAGGGTGACTGCTATAGTTAATGAAAAAAAAAATGAAACTGTTTTTTTGGGTAATATGTTTTGTGTTTCCTGAACTGAATCAGATAAAATTTGCCTAGTTAAATTTACTTTGGGTAGGTCCATCGATAACATCAGGAACACGAAACGTTCCGGAAAAGTCGGAAAACTAAAAATACACTTTGACTTTATACTGATAAACAGAAGTATATATGGGTCATTGGCCAACCTTTCGCTATAGATTTTTGTTTGGCGTGTTTATGGACCAAGACAGAATCGAGATCCATAAACTGACGCAAGAACGAACGAGGCCAATATCCAGCCACCTTGACCTAACAAGCTTGGTCAACGAAGGATTTATAATATGGAAAAAAGAGCACTATTATTTTGCGGGACACACGCGTGCAGTGGATAATCCCGAGCGGGAAACATAGCGCCATCTTGCCCGCTCGGGTAGCCAATCACAGCACAGGATTCGGTTCATCTCACTCGCTCGCGGAACTAGCCATATACTAAAAATGCATACAGCTCTACCCTTTTCAACAAACAAAAGCTAACCACATGCAATTAAACAGCAGTAAAAATCCAACCACCCGTTTGGGTAGCTATGAAAATGTTTTTACCTGAAACCGCCTCCCACAAATACGATAATGTTGCCGTGACGATCTAAAACCAGCTCGTTGTCACTTCCAGGCACAGCGTAGTTTAGCAGTGCCCCTCCATTTCCGCCTTCACTGCTTCTCATCCACACACAGAAAGTCACGGCTTTGAGGTTTTTCATGCCACGCTTGATGACGTAATCACTAGTTGTTCCCGGGAATCGTAGCGCGTAGTTTGATGGGTCTGGTGTGATTGGTCTGGGTCGGATTGGTGGAACTGGTGGGATTGGTTGGACTGGTGGGTCTGAAAAAAGAAAAAAGAAACCTTTGATTTTCAAGTTTGAAACGGCTCTGAATCTTCCCAGTACAGATTTTTTTTAACTTTGCAAAAACATGTATCTTAACATGCTTATCACAATTCGGAAATTAATAATTTCACATGGGTTTTGAACTATAAGCACTTAAAGCTAAAATTATGGGTGTTTTTAACAGGTCATATCGTTGCGATGGTAACCTACTATGCCATGAATATGGTCACAACCTTGTTCACCAATAATTGGGCATTTGTGTAATACCAATTTTGTGACATGAGTTGTAGCATTGATCCGTTAAAGTACAACTGCTGGAGAATGCTGGAAACTGTTACCAGCCACCTTAAGATTTACCACATGAGTTCCTATTGCGACTTCTCAGTGAAGTTTGAGCGAAATTACCAACCTTCAAATAATTAATGATCATTTTACCGTAAACCGCCAAAAAGGCAGTTAAATGTTCACCATCAAGTGGTTTCAAAGTCTTTCAAATCTCACTATTTTAGCGGCTTCTGGCTCTCAAAGAATTTTTAAAGTTGTAAACCAGTTCCCATGTTCCCAAATGTACTCACCCTTTGGTCTTTTCCACTAATTAACATTAACTGACATCCTATCTGGAAATACTTCCGATTGCAAAACTACTATAGGACGACTACTCGAACCGGGCCACTTGGAAAAGAGTCGACCAGTCAGAACGTCACTTGAGAACAACGAATAATGATCTTTTTCTCAATTAAACCAATAAAATTGAAGAATACGAACAATAGTGCTTTGCAAAATTGAAAACCCAACAAAGTGCGAGGTGTTGCGAACCTCTCAAGCCCCGGCCAAACGATCGCAACATGTCAACGCAACATATCGCAAGATTGTTGGGCGCGACATGGTACGTGCGTTTGGCCACCGTGTTGCGATATGTTGCGACATGCTGGGTGTTGTTGGCTCAAATTTGACCATTTTCAAACTTGAGCCAACAACACCCAACATGTCGTAACTCATCGCAACACGGTGGCCAAACGCACGCAACATGTTGCGCCCAACAATGTTGCGATATGTTGCGTTGACATGTTGCGATCGTTTGGTCGGGGCTTCAGGAAACTTTGCCATTTGTTGATTTTCTATCCTAAATTTTGCACGCTTTTTAATAGTTTCGGTTTAGTTGTCTCAAAATGAGTTCTCGCGCTAAATTTTTCGAGCGAAATTTATAATTATGATAACTCGCCATCAAGAGTGTACATAATGCAGAGGAGTCGAAAGCGTTTATGTTTTCACGTCGAACAGACCGTCACTTGCCGTCGCGAGAAGCTACCAGTCCATTGTTCTCAGTTAACGTTTTGATTGGTTACTTTTCTTCTAGGTGGCCCTGCTCTAGTAGCCGCACTGTAATGAGTCCCCGCAGGTCAGTCGCAAGCTCGCAAGTGAGCGTCCGTATTCAGGCTATGGGCTAGTCTAAATATAAGGATTTGTATGGGAGAAACGGTTACATTCTTAAACCCAAAAAAATTGGAAGGAATATGAATAAAGATAAACCCACCTTACTCCATGTGTGTGTTTTCTTAGTTCCTGTGAAGCTTTTAGGCCCATTATGGCAATTTAGGCGCTTTTTAGCTTTACTGCTTTGTCCTGTATACAGACATATAGAAAAGGGGTAAGGATTTCTAGAGGACAAATCAGTGAAGCTTAAAACCACCTAAATTTCCATAAATGGGCTTAGAAACCTTACGGGAACCAAGGAAAACACGCACATGGAGCAAGGTAGGTTTATCTTTATTCTTAATCTTTCCAATTTTTAGTGCAGAGTGCACTATTAGGATGGTTTGGGGGTTGACGTTCCCTAAGGCAATAGGGCAATATGGTGTAAACTTTAATGTTTGTTTAATTAATTAATTAATATCAATTGATTAATTAATTAATTAATTAATTAATTAGTCTTGAGACAAGTAAGCGGTTGGGGTGGGGTAGGTGGCTGTGTGCACTGAGTAAAAACGTGTCATACCTACCTTACTTTATGGATAACATCACAATTAACAAATCGAATATGCTTTAGCGTTGTCAGTATTCTTATCGACAACGATATGCGTCATCAGCGGTCAAAATGTTGTGAACAGCAACAAATTTTGACCACTGTGATGTCGCTTATCGTTGTTGATAAGAGTAAAGACAACGGTAAACCACATTCGATTTGTTTTTTACCGCAATATTTTACGTCAAAGAAAATCATTTATAATGTTCCACCCAATTCACACTCCTTTCAACTGACCTCTATGTGATATGAATGGAAAATAGCACCACGTATTGTATCGACAACGGCAAATTAGCCAATCAGATTGCGAGATTAGTAGCAATTATAGTAAAATGCTATATATTTGTTTTAGAAAACCCATTGCTATCCTTGTGGTACTATTCTCTTTAGAACAAAACCAAAACGTATGCTCAGATTAGTCAACGTTCGTGTCGACTATATATTTGGTGAAAGATACATTTCATACGGTATCACACACAAACGCTGAGTGCATTTCCTTGTGGTAGAACCTAACATGTGAGACGCATGCGTTTTAACACCGTTAGCGTGATGCACTCCGTTTTCACCGTTTTCACCGTTTTCACCGTTTTCACCGTTTTCATCCCCAGAGCCACGCAGTTTTATATTTGTCACGTGATATGACAGAGGACAGTAGCTATTTCTCGGCTAACGTCACTTCTCCCTTTTTAGTGCAAAGCACGCTTCTGTGACTGCGTATCCTTTGGAATTACCCCTAGTTCGGTTCAACAAATATCATCAACTAAACTAGTTTACCTAAATGGTACAAAATGCTGCCGAAGGAAAGGAGGATGTTAGGAGTGTCAATGCAGAGCAGTGATGTTCCCATACAGAACTCCTGATTGTCGGTAACAGTAGCAAACTGGTTTGTTTAACTTCTCGGATTACAGTACTCGGCAGCACTAAGCTTCATTACATTCAGTTTTTCATTGCTCTATTACGGACAAAACTCACGCTCTTATGCAAGAACGCTTGCAAGTAAACCCGGAATTTCAGCACAAGATCAGACTGCGCATCTTAATTCTGAATTCCTTGCGACTTTGATCTTACCGCTACCACAATTCCTTGCGTTTCGCAAAAGCCCCTGTAATGTTCCTGATTTATAGAGAGCTGGCTTCAGGCTCACTCAATGCGGCAGCAACTAGTATGTTTGCCAGGGTTTAAATTAAGAATGGAAACGTTTTACTTCTCCATAGCAGCTTGTTTATTTCTTCTTTTAATTGTCTCTATGAAAGAGACCAAAAAGTTCTTATTCAGCCGAAACTTTCCCGATTTAGTGGTGACAAAAGAAACTAGGAACGTGCCCAAAGAATGCTGCAGACTCTGTAGCATCTAATGAAAGCGCAAATTAATTTAATCAGTCTTTTAGGGGACTTGTTCACTGATGCAGAATATGGTCTCGGTCAACTGAATAGCGCTGACCTTCAATACTTCTTGTTCAAACGCTAGGTTTTCTCAGTTGTATTCATCGATATCATCGTGAATGAATTTAAAGCGGTTTTATTGTTTTCACAAAGGTGGCCGCTGGATAAGAACGTAGTAGTCCGTGACTATTTGATAATTAAATTAGTTCGTGTTTATCAGTGCAAAGACAATTTGCGTTTTGAATAAAACAGTCGTAAGGTCCACTTCCATTTCCTCACAAGATATTTAACTTTATCTCCAGCGGTAAAAACGAAACCAAGCACATCCGTGTGCTTTCAAGAAAACAAGGGTTTCGTGTTACATGCCTTTGCGAGGAAAACAAAAATATATCAAGTTACAGACGTTGGCGTGAAATGTAACAGTAGAAGGCGATTTTAGATTTGATTGCGAGAACGACTTTTCAATTCTAGTTTTCAGGCTTCACATTATCACAACACATACCCATCTTATCCCATCAGCTACCCTCTCTGCCTAAAACCAGCATGAAGAGAGAGAACTCTAGAAACGTCACTGGTTTGAAATTCGAAAATCGTATTCGTACTCAATCTGGAACTCGTAGTCCAATCTTAAGGTCCCTAAATTGTCACGTTTGCTACTTCAACATATTGTTAAATTTTAAATGAACGAAACTCAACGTAAAACAACCGATTAAAATTTGAAAGCTCTCTTGACAAACAGTAATTGTATGTTGTTTTTGGACAAAGAATGAAAATACTCTCATGAAACATACACACTGCTAAGATAATGTCTTATCAAGGTTTCAGTCCTTTCACATCCTGAAAGGGGAAAAGCCCTAGGTACCAAGGTAAAAATACAAACCGGGAGTTAACCGGGCAGGGGTGAGGGCCTGTGTGGCTACCATGCCAAAGCTATACATTGCACATTGCACTATCTGAGATTGTCTCACTAGTTTAGACCATAGTGCTGTTTATGCTTAGACTTAAGGTGGCTTACTACAGTTTTTCGGATACTCAGTAGCGCGCACTATGATTGCCTGCCAGACGTCGGTATTAATCGCGCGTGCAAAAATGACGCAAGTAACCCTAAGAAGAAACGGAAACCACTTCAGCCCTTGAAAGGCGTTAAATCACTCCGGTATACGTAGAAATAGTTTCAAACTCCGCTCAAACATGTGTTTAAAAAACCTCGATAAACAGCCGGTAAAAGTGCTCTGATTTGCTCTTGCTTTCTCGCACGCGATAAATGGCATCACATGAGCGCGCACTTAAATAAAGGGCATGCGCAATTCTATTTTTTACAATAACTGTCTTATTTCTGGCGCGCTGATTGGTTCATTTTTATCATCAATAAGAGCACAGACGAATAAAATTTTAATTTATGCAGACTTTCAAGTTCAACTTTCAGCTGTCAAACTGTCAACTTTTTAACCAATGAGATTTTATGGCTTTTTTGAGTAGCCAATCAAAGAGCGAGAAAAGCTATTGACAATGTTCGCGTCATTTTGAATGAAATTCACTTATCTTTGTTTACGGCAAGTTTACAGCGTCTTTTCTGCTCATTTATTCCTGGCATTTGACCATTTTGGGGTCTTGTTATTGTAAAAACAAATTGACGTCAGTTTTTTTACGCATCTGTCCTCTTATTGATGATAAATTGCGTCATAACATTGTCAAAGTTTACTGCGGAGCCATTCGCCTGCTGCTCGTGGTTCCACAGCCAGTTTGACAATGTTATGACGCAATTTATCATCAATAAGAGGACAGATGCATAAAAAACGGACGTCAATCTGTTAACTCGTCCAAGGTTGTAAAAGTAAGTCTTCGATCGAGTATTGCACGAAAACCTACCGTACAACCCATGATGAAATTTTCACGGTTGATTTGTAGGGGTGAATCACGTTTAGAGCACAAATCTGTAAGACCAATTTTGAGCTATTTTTGATTTTTCATTTTCTTAGTTTGTGAAAAATCCGTCTTGCAGATTTTTATTTTACTTTGCATGAATATTAAATCAGAGCCAATTTCTTATTCCTGAAATTTTGAGTTAGGGTCATATGGGTAGATTTTGAGAAAAAAGTGATTTAACCTGCTAGTACCCAGTCTCTCCTTAGGTAGTCGGTCGTTCACTTGGGCCATTTGTTAACGTTTAATTGTTCAAGTTTCACATAGAATGGTAAAAGACTTAAGCAAACAGTAAATAGGGAGTTAGAAGTTGGCTGTTTTAATCCATCAAAACTGTAGTAAGCCACCTTAAGGACGGTTGCCTACTTTTGTTAATGCGCACATGTCTGCGCATCACGCAAGAGGTGGTTTACGCGCCACGCGCGCGCTAGGTTTGACACTGACGTAATCAGCTTCGCTACCAAGTACGCGACTAAAATGAAAGCAAAATTTTCCAACTGTTACCCAATCAAGTATAACAAACTTGTACTAAAACAAGGAACACTAGAATGGCTGGTTTGCAGTGTCATGCCATCAGAAATAAAAATCGTAACCATTCAATAAATTAAGTCACGAAGCTGGGATACGAAAGATTATTAAATTAGAAATAATCTCGCCAATATTTAGGTCTGTGGGGTTATTCATTCGCGCGTTATTCAGAAAAGTGTTTCACTCAGTTTTATAGAACTTTGTGAGGAGAGGCCATGTTGGTGCCCTTCGGAAGGGTCTTCGGAAGAGCGCCGATATTGCGGCCGTAAAGTAACATAAACAGCTGTCATCGCGTTTTGCCATCGAAACGGAAAGTTATCACTCTAGAGCTCTGACACATTGAAATTAATACTTTTTCTAGAGCAAGAACTGTTTAGTTTGCAAAAAATTGAACAATAACTCATCTTTTGACCTACTCGAGAACCTTATCGGGCCGCCATTTTAATGTCATGCAGCGCCGAAGCTTGGAAATTCAGGAATGCACGCTGCAAAACATCAAGTTATTAGAGGGTCTTACATCTGATGAAACTAAAACTTCAGAAGGATTGGTAATTTTTTATTCTGATCACATACCCCGCGAGCACATTTGCAAAAGATGACTGGCATATGAAGGATTGAATTGACGCTGAACACTCCTTCGTTCTCCTCGTTCTCTTTTGATCCTGATTATTATTTCGAGAGATCTAGAGAAACAACAGGTAGTTCAAGCTCGGAAAATGAGCGTCTGTATTTAACAATTATTCGCCGAAGCCTGAGGCGAATAATTGTTTTAGTATAATTTTCAGAGGTGAAACACAGAATAACGACTAAAACAGACTGTTCGTTTGCATACACGAATGCCGCCGAAGTTTTAATAAACGATATTTTGAATCAATTTACACATCAAGTTCGGCAGTAAAACAAACAAGCGAAACACTACGAAAATAAATTAATTCCGCACCTTTCTTTTATCGTTTTTGACCTCATTCACAGCTGTCATCATCCTCTAAAAATGAGTAGCTTTAGTGTGAAGAAAAATAATTTCGGTCAATCGATGTGACCTGCTGGTGATCAACGTCACCACTGCGTTTGCGATTCCTTGAATACGAGTTCTTGAAAGGATTTTTGGTCCAAGGGCGACAGCAGTCATTTTGAAAATTCTCCATCCTTCCAAATATCCTGGACTTGGAGTGATGTCTTTCGAATAAATAAAAATTTGATTCAGCAACTGTCCACCATGTTTACTTGCCGATATGGCAAAGATGGGAGCTTAGTAACCAGGCCTCGAAAATGTTATTTAAACCGCGGGGCGCGGTTAATATAACGTCTTATTATATGGCTGCGTCTCACAAAGACTGGGAACTACCGAATTCACGAATATGATTGGCTGAAATCGATATTGACCGCGGTCTAGATTTTCCCATCTAGACCGGCATCTAGCTAGACCAGTTTCATTTTGCGTTGACAAAGTAGCAAACAAAAATACAAAAATATTCACCATTTTCTTTATTTTCTTCTCAATCATTTATGGCACTGCCAAAAAGCCTGATGACAAAACAAACAAGTAAAGAGAACGAGCAAATTTCGGCAGGTTTAAGTTAAGCTCATCGCCGTTCGCAAGCGAACTGTCGGCAAACCAGTTACATTAAACGAATTAAAGTTTTCTTCTTTACCATATAATAAACATCTTATTAACCGAGCTAAGGGAGAATCTTGACCTCGGTCGCGTGTACAGACCGAACGCAGTGAGGTCTGTACTCACGACCTCGGTCAAGATTCTCCCATACAGACCTCCAGCTTGGTTAATAAGAGCTAATTATTATATGGCTAGCTCCATGAGCGGGCAAGATGAATCACTCCTGCGCTGTGATTGGCTACCCGAGCGGGCAAGATGCAGCTATCTTGCCCGCTCGGGACTACCCGTCGTGTCCCGCAAGAAAAATTTTCCCGAAATAGCCGTATAATAAATCCTTTATTGACCAAGCTTGTTCGGTCAAGATGGCTGGATATTGGCCTCGTTCTTTTTCTGAACTAAAAAAGAACTTGGCCAATATCCAACCATCCTGACCTCACACTTAGTCAATAACCCATATATATAAGTAATCGCTCGACCAATCAGATTGCTGGAAACTCTTTGTTCAGCTCTGAATTATACTAAAGATAATTATAGTAGTGAGGTGGATCATGTTTACTGTAGGTAGTCTCGACTGATATGTCGGTGGATATAACCGTCGAGAGTCGGTCGATTGTCGAGCGATATATCTATCGGTCGACACTCGGTCGATACTCGGTCGACAGTCGGTCGACAATTGGTCGACAGTCGGTCGTCAGTCAGTCAACAGTCGGTCGACAGTCGGTCGATATAGCGACCAACTATCGGCTGAGTACAAGTGAATATATGAAAGATGTGGAGACATGATTGATCATCGCAGTTATGTACACAACTTAAGCAGTTCTGAAATTAAAACCTGAAAAACAAATTTAGGCCTGAGCGGGATTCGAAGCCATGACCTCTGCGATACCGGTTTTGTTTCTGTTTGAATACGGACGCTCCGTTAACGAGCTCAGAGCCACCTATGGAAATAACTGCACTGCAAGCGATCTATGTGTACCTACCTGTTGGAAGTATATGCGAGGCACGTGATAGAGAAATGCCATGTATTTTTTCCAGGTGAACAACCCTGCTGGACAAATCTCCAATAGGTGGTTGCGCTGGGGGGTGTTTCCCTGTCGAAAAAAGAAATTTGTAAGGGTACATGTCATGCCTGTCATGCTTACCACCTCGAGGTTTCTTAATGAGAGCTGGATCGCTAGCTAAAGCATGATCCAAAACAAGTAAACTTTGCTATATAAGTTGTCTTTAACCTAAGGGTCACCTAAAGGATGGCCTGAACTACATTCTCTTCCATTTATTTTGTTTATTTGTTTGCTTTTTTCTTTAATAATGTATCGCTTTCATGCCAAAGCTAGATATTTTAGTTTTCTCTCGACTTTAGGCTGAAAATATTCTTGTTCACACATAGGTTACAGAGTAAAGTAGAAAAGATTATGATCCTGATCATATTCTTTTGATTTCAGTTAGAAAAACCGAATGTGAACGGGAATAGCAGATTTGCACTATATCGTCATTTGACTACAACTACTAGAATTCCTTTCTTTTTCTTTTTATCGTTTGAATTTTGAAGCCCCAGTTGTAGTGAATTGGGTTTTTTGAAAACAGTTGCCCTTATTAGCATAAGAAACAGAAAAACGGAGGGATTCTGGTAGTTGCTGTCAAATGACGCCAACATCAGTACAAATCGCCTATTGAACTGTCACTGGAAATGTCCTTAAATCCAAACGAGAAATTTTGGACTAATGGAAAGCATCCAAGGACCTCTGAATTACAAACAAGACCGGTACCTACGTGTAAGCCACTCGACACCGCTAGCATCTAATTATAATAAGCAGTCCTATTATGACGTCATTAAAATATCATCAACACCTCTTACCAGAGATACATGAAGGTTGTACACCACTCCAGTAACCAGACGGCAAACACATTCTAACGGCCGGTCCAATCAAGCGGTATCCCGGATGACAAATGAACGTCACAGATTCACCAGTCCAGTAACTTGATCCAAGTTTTTGTCCATTAATTGGAGCACCAGGATCACCACAATTCACTAACACTTTTTTTAAAAAATCGATTTATAGAAGGATGCTCAAACTTAAACAATTCTTTTCCATTCACAACTTTAAGGTTCGATGCAACTCTTAGAAGATTTGCTGTTTGTTACGATTACAGGAGTTACCCCGAGGTTTAGTCTTGAGTTAAGTTTTATTTTCTATCAAGGGGAAGTTTAAAGTGTGGGGAAGGGGCCCTTCAATTCCCAAACCTCAATTACCCTGAGGTCTATTTTGGGTCAGGAAGGGAAAGCCTTAAGTCACTGTTACCCTGTGGTCTAGTTTTGAGTCAAGAAGGGAAAACCTAAAGTATGGAGAAGGCCCCCTCCCCGTAGTTCAATTACCATGAGGTTTAGTTTTGAGCTCTTGGTCTGGATAATATTAAAGTGAAAAAACGTTCTCTGGTTAAAAAAGATTAAAAACATAAGCTTTCGGCAATCTTTAAACACTCTTTTTCAATGAAAGTGGTTGTTGAGAAAATGTGTTCATTGATACGTATACATGAACAAGAAAATGACATGTACATACTTAGATTTGTATCAGCTTCCACTGTCCTATTCTTGTCATTGTGGAATAAACATGTGTAGATCCCAGAGTCACTTGCTTTGAACTGATCAATGACAAGTTTACTCGTTGTTAACTTTTGTTCTTGACGTATTACTGTCGGAACAACAGGTCGCCCGTCCTTGAACCACTTGCCATCAGGCAGAGGAGCGCCACCAGCAGAGCAAGCTAAATTGACTGAATCACCGATACTCTGCACTCGAATTTCACTGGGAGGACTTGAAACAATGTATGGATTCACTAAATAAATAAGAAAACAATAACGTTGGCCCTCGCTTTTTATATCCCAAAGGTAATTGCGTATATTCTTGATTAAATTCCGTGGCGTCCTGGAAACGAACTATTTCCCAAGGGACAAGTAACTAAGAAATTAATAGCCCAGATGCGCCTGCAGGGAATCATGGTAGCTGTATTCATCATGTTGGTCTGGATATTTGTTTTGATAAACACAACTACCATAATTCCCTGCAGGCGCGTCTCATAGGGCAAATTGGCCATTATAAATTATTAAACAACATACGCCAACGCGGAAAGGTGCTATTAAGTAGCGTGCGTTTTTCGGTGGAAAATATTCATAACAGAAGGCGCATATAATCAACATCTTACTGTGTCTGCCACCGCACCACGGGGGCTGAAACACTCGGACAAAGAGCAAGGACACGGAAGGACTGGTTGAGCCCCTCCGTCTGGGACGTTAACTGCATCGAGGAAAGGCGTGAGCTAAAACACAGCGTTGTGAACTGCAGCTCGAAAAGAGTGAGGAAAAACAGACAGCGCATGTAAATAAAGTAATGATAAATGCGCCAGATGAAAGACAAGGAAGGGAAAAAGAGCCAAGAGCAAACAAGAGAGACAAGAGGAGGACCTCGGAAAGAGTCGCAGAAGAGGCGAAAAGAGCAGTGCACCAGAATAATCTGATCATGAAAGAGCTCTGCATGAAGACGACGCTACCGTGACGCGGATGCCTCAAGAAGCCAAGCACTGGAATACGGACTAAAAATGGTAAAGTCATCCGCCATAGAGGAAGAGGTGCTTGGAAGGTGGAAAGAGCAGTTCTATGAAATCCTGAATGTGGCTTGTGAAGAAACCGATCTTCCTGAAGGATGCCAGCTCGACTACTGCGAAGAATCCATAGAGATGGATACGTAACGGGATCCAAGAGACGAGCCATATCTCGACTGAAAAGTGGTAAAGTGCCTAGTGTTGACAATATTAGTACAGAAATGCTGAAAGCACGCCCTGCAATCGCCTTGAACCTGATGAGGATGCAGAAAGGAGTCGAGAAAAGATTATTGCAAGAACAGGCTCCGCCCACCGAAGAAGATGGGAAGAACTGAAAAATTTATGGTCATTCATATCCTTAGAAATATCTGAGAACGGGGTGCTGAGTGGCAAACACCCTTGTGCATCGGTTTAATCGATTTCAAGAATGCCTTTGATAGTGTAAGAAGAGATAAGCTCTGGAACATTTGTTAGGCATTGTGGCATTCCTGACAACTTCGTCAACATCATACAAGAGCTTCATGATGGAGGAACCTGCTGCATTGTTGAAAAAGGCCGTACATCGGAAAGGTTCCTGTAGAGACAGGCGTCAAGCAGGGCTGCGTTATGTCTGGTTTTCTCTTCAACTTCATCATCGGCTATACAATGAAAAACACCACCAATGCCAGGAGAGGTCTAAGAGGGAAACTCACCACGCTCCTAGAGGATCTTGACTATGCAGACGACATAGCCCTTCTCTCAAGCCGGCACAAAGATCTCCAAGAGAAGCACAGCCGCCTCCATCAGGTCTCAAGGTACACCTGACTCTGCATCAACACCACCAAGATAAAGGTGCTAGGAACGAATACCAAGGTCGCTGAAGCGATTTCCATTGATGGACTAGAAGGTGAAGACGTCAACTTTTTCATCTACCTAGGCCGGGAGCTACAATCCATAAAGTCAGTGGGTCACGCGAAGACATCAAACGCAGGCTGTTAATCGAAGAAGAAGAAGAAGGACATATCCCACTCTCAATCCTGTCTGAAGATCAAAGATGTACAGAAAGCACACCAACCTGAGAGTCCTCAGGAGCTGTGTGACCTCTGTTCTTCTGTATGGCGCTGAGATGTGGAGGATTACATCAGCAGACATCGAGCGTCTGGATGTTTTCCACAGAAAATGCCTAAGGAGAATCCTCGACATATTTTGGCCACACACCATCATCAACCGTGAACTCTATAAAAGAGCTAGAGAGAGTCCCATCTCAGAAACTGTGAAGGTCAGGCGATGGAGATGGATCGGTCACGTCTTGAGGAGAGAGAAAGACAACAACTGCTGAGTCGTTCTCACCTGGACCCCCGAAGGCAAGAGAAGACGCGACAGACCGAAGTTTACGTGGAGGAGAACTGCCGAGGCTGAGCGAAAAGATCTGGGCTGCACGAGCTGAAATGAGGTAGAGCAGGAAGCGAAAGACCGTGATAGATGGAAGTTTTTGCGATATAGCCTTACGAAAAAAAACGTTTTCTAGTGCGTGATCTGAAAGGGTTAAAAAAAAACAGTGCTTGTTCTAAATTAGCCACACACCCTCTCAAAAGTCAAATGGTCCATCCCTTACTATCCAGCACGACTGGCTTAAAAAACTCGCGCCACGTTTAGATCCAAACATAAGTAGAACCAAAACCAGTCGTGTCTCGTTCGCACACGTTTTCCCCGCGCTTTACCATGAAGATCTGACATTTACGGTATTTATTTACTGCCTGGTGATAAATCGGGAAGAGCACTCTTCCTTCAGCTGTCGTAGACATTTTCTCTTTATACGGTTTCTTAGCTTACCTACGTCTTCAACGTCGATCATTATAAATTCTGCATTTGTAATGATTTTTTCACGGTCCAACTGTTGAATTCCCCAGCACGTATAAACACCTCTATCTTCCTCTGTTGCGTTTTTAATCGTTATCTTGTTACCAGAGAGGACATGTCGGTCCACGGAAAGGTTCTTGGGTGATCTTCTCCATTTTACCTCAGGGGTGGGATAACCAAAAATGTCACATTTGATAAGGATGTCCCTCGATTTGTAAACAGTCACAAATTTCTCTGGTTTCGTTACAAATTTTGCTGGTACTGGCAGTGACATAAACAGAACAGAGAGTGAAGTTATTATCATGCGAGAGCTTGTTATAAACTTGCCTTAATTTTTTGTCTTTTAATCGATGAGAAATGCCAAAAGTAGTGACTGAAGCAAAGAAATGTCATCTAAACAGAAAAAAATGCCTACAAAGTTTGATTCCTTTACATATTAACTTCCAGTTGGCAAAATCAACTTTGTCCAGAGACAAACATGGGCTCATGTTTTCGCGCCAAATGACTATTATAATTAGTCGTGCAAATAGCCTAGTCAAGCGAGTTCTTTAATTGGGGTCGGAATCTCTCTAACAATGACGCTAGAGCCGATTTTTTCTTTTATACATACCTTCTACAGTCACGTTAACTTATAACTGATCTCTGCCCAACAGGTTCTCCGCTGTACAAGTGTACATACCGCGGTCTTCAAACTGGATTTCCTTAAACTCCAGATGGCCTGTCTTCACTAGTTGTTTTTCTCCTATCACGAGACCATTCTTATACCACGTGATTACCGGCTGCGGGAACCCAGCTGCTTTACACGGTAATATGACGTGTTGTTTCTCCCTGACTGTCACCGCGGAGGAAGAAGGTTTTGAGATGAAATGCGGTTTTTCTGGAAGAAAAACGTTTGTGTTTGTTGTAGTAGTCATCGTTGAATAACTTGTGCAACTGAACAGCATCCAAAAGACAGCTACTCAGTTCTGCTTCGAACTGCGCAATGGATAGAAACTCGGACAAAAACGTGAACTAATACCTTTTCTACCTAGCATATGCCCCAATAGGAACATTTATATATGGCACAGCTAGAACTCCATGACTACTCGCACTCGTTCGCACACGTTTTCTGGAGCTTCGCGTCAGCTACACACGTAATTACTTCGAGTTTTGATTGTTTCACTGTATTGTCTGTGTCTTTTGTGATTGGCTAGAGTGATTACTTTGGTTTTGCTTTTGGTTTTAGGACACTCAATTGAAAACCACTCAAAAAACCAGATGTACGTTGGCAATGTCAAACACTTATTAGCTTCGAGATGGCAATTTCCAAAACAGGCAACTCAAACAGATGAAACATATGATAGACCAGTTGGCTTTTTATAAAAATTGAACTCGAGTTTACGGAGAACAAATCTATTTAGTGGATAGATGGAGGGCTTCAACCCAATGGCACTTCCCATTTGACCAAATATTGCGGAACTTTCGAAACGGAACAACGTCTGGAAAATGAGACAATTGTTTAATTCCAAAATGCGAAACCCTCAACCAAAAACTTCTAGAAATTCCGGCAGCACTGAAATCAAATGGCTCAGAAATCCCCTGAATTATATTTTCGAAAATTGGGGAGGGTCCTGGCAAGGTTGTCCTGTTTTGCGCTCTCTAAAATTCTGGCAAATACATTTCAATTCGTCACTTTTCAAAAAAGAATTTTTGGTCGAATAGGAAGCATGCCGGCACCCCAGATTACAATTAAATCAAGGCCACCTGGCCGCGCCGCCTCCGTACTGGTGCATTCGTACATCCAGTTATTGTAAGCAGACCTATTACGACATCATTACGTACATCATCAAAACCTCTTACCAGAAATACATGAAGGCTGTACACCACTCCATTTACCAAACGGCAAACACCGTCTAACGGCCGGTCCAATCAAGCGGTATCCCGGATGACAAATGAACGTCACAGATTCACCAGTCCAGTAACTTGAGCCAAGTTTTTGTCCATTAATTGGATCACCAGGATCACCACAATTCGCTAAGACTTTTAAAAACAAATTGATTGATAGAAGGATTCTCAAATTTAAACAATTATAATGCATTCACAACTTTAAGGTTCGGTGCAACTCTCAGAAGATCTGCTATTTATAGTGATTACAGTAGTTACCCCGAGGTCTAGTTTTGAGTCGAGTTTGATGTCCTATTAAGGGGAAGCTTAAAGCGTCGGGAAGGAACCCTTACCAAACTTCAATTACCATGGGGTCTGGTTTTGAGTCAAGAAGTGAAAGTCTAAACAGTGAGGAAGGGACCCTTCCCGAGCTTCAGTTACTCTGAGGTTTAGTTTTAAGCTCTTGTTTTTGTTAAGTAAATTACATGTACATACTTAGATTTGTATCAGCTTCCACTGTCCTATTCATGTCATTGTGGAATAAGCACGTGTAGATCCCAGAGTCACTCGGTTTGAACTGATCAATGACAAGTTTACTCGTTGTTAACTTCTGTTCCTTTTGTATTGCTGTCGGAACAAGAGGTCGCCCGTCTTTGAACCATTTACCATCAGGAAGAGGTGAGCCACTAGCAGAACAAGCTAAATTGACTGAATCACCGATACTCTGCACTTGAATTTCACTGGAAGGACTTGAAACAATATGCGGATTCACTAAAGAAATGCGAAAACGCTATCGTTGGCTCTTGCTTTTATCTCAAAGGTAATAGGCCATTTCCGAGTTACCTTGTGTCTCTGTTTCAAAAAGAGTCTCCGTTCACATGAAAATGACTTTGATTTGCATGAAAATGAACCTGTAGGGGAAACATTTTTCTATATAAATGGCTCTGCACGAAGGCTTATTTTGACACAGAGGCAAAAGGTAAAGCACATGTAAAGTTCGACGTTTGAATCAATTAGGTTGGACCGGTTTGTATTTGGGTCGACCTGCCGTTGTATTCGACCGGGCTTGTCGAAAAGAACGGCAAAAGATCGACTTTAGTTCATACGTCGAACTTTAACATGTGCCGAATCTAATCCATACGTTACAAAGACACTAAATAAATTCATTTTTACCCAGAGTTTTTCATGTTTCCTATATTTGTCATGCGCACACAGCTTGTTTGGATCTTTTTGGAGAAAAAAAATGGCGGGAATATCGAAGAGATATGTCTAGTCTTCTTACTTCGAGAGCACGACATATATACTGTATACGGTATCAGCCGTATTTCATGGCAAATGATGAGAGTGTAGCAAGTTGGAAAGCAGGTAGCACGGTTGCGTGCTGCGAGTCACGTTTTAGAGAGAAAATAACAAAATAAATGAATTTTGACGAAACCGACGACAACAACGAACTGGACGAGGAACTGTGATGTTCCCTTGCGAATAACCAATAATAGAAGGTAAACCAAATTGAAGACTCGTCTTCGGTTGTTTAATGCTAACCACATCTGGAGTCGCCTTCTTCTGCCCTCCTTGATCGCGCTTGCAAGAAAAACGAGCTCTTCCACAATTTGTCTTTCCCGCATTTTTCTGCCATTTTGGTCAGCAATAACCGCCGTTTGCAATAGTGTCTCTTTTATTTTTGCAATTAAGTCCGACTAAATTAGGTTCAATTGAATCAACTGCTGAACTTAATTATTTGGGTCGACCCAAATTGGTATTCGGCTCGGCACATGTAAAGTTCGACGTTTGAACCGGGCCTGATAGACCATTCCGAGTTGCCTTTTGCCCCGGTGTCAAAACGAGTCTCCGTGCGAAACCATTCATATGAAAATGAGTTCTGCCTACAGGTTCATGTTCATGCAAATGAAACTCATTTTTATGAGAAAGGTTTTCCAAGAAGACTCGTTTTAAAACAGAGGCACAAACAAACTCGGAAATGGCCTGTTGCGTATTTCTTGATTAAATTCCAAGGCGTCCTGGAAGCGAACTATTTCCCAAGGGACAAGTAATTAGAAATAAATTACAAATAAGTAAACAACATAGCCAGATGCAGTAAGGTGCTTTTCATCCTCGGAGACCCAGGGGCAGCTACTGGGGACGACGCGACATTTTTGGGCGAAAGCTTACGTCTAGAACAGGAGAGCTCCGCTCTCCCGCTCTTGTTGTAAACTTTGATTCGCCCGAAAATATGAAAATCTCGCATTGTCCCGACTGGCTGCCCCTGGGTCTCCGAGGATGGTCCTATGGCTGGTTTGCAGTGTCACGCCATCAAAAATAAAAATCATAGCCATTCAATAAATTAAGTCAAGAAGCTGGGATATGAAAGATGATTGATATATAAACAACCTCGCCAAGATTTAGGTCTGTGCAGTTTTTCATTCTCCCGTTATTCGGAGAAGTGTTTCACACAAACTGATAGAGCTTTTTATGGAGTCGCCGTGTCTGTGCCCCTCAGAGGGACACAAACATGGCAGCCGTAAAGTAATAGAAACAGCTGTCATTGGGTTTTGCTATTGAAACGAAAAGCTATTACTCTAGAGCTCCGACACATTCAAATTAATACTTTTTCTAGAACAATAACTGTTTAGTTGGCAAAAACTTGAGCAATAACTCATCTTTTTTGACTACTCGAGAGCCTTATCGGGCCGCCATTTTAATGTCACGCAACGCATAACCTTGGAAATTCAAACCTGCTTTATTACATAATGAGAACCCTGTCGAGCTTAAACGTTGCAAAACACCAAGTTATTAAAGGGTCTTACATCTGACGAAACTAAAACTTCAGAAGGATTGGTAATTTCTTATTTGGAAAATGATGACGTCACATGAAAAGCGGCAATTGTTGGGAAATATTCTTAAAAAAGGCGCGAATTATCGACATCTTACAGTGTGTGGGTATATCGGCTTAGGCTTACATGTGCTAGTAAAACTCGAATTGACTATAAGAACAAAAGGAAACAAAAAAAAAACCTACACTAAATCATCAACTTTATCATGTTAATTTAAAACTTTCTTTGTAATATTTTACATTGCCACGTTTCCTTTTGTTCTTATAGTCAATTAGCATTTTGCGTACACTATATATTGAACTCTGTACTTTGTAATTTAAACTGAAGATGACAGAAGATTCTGTTGAAACATGTTTTTAAAAAACGTTGTGTTGTTTCTCAAAATTTTAAGATGTCTGCTACCATCCAGACCTATTGCCATAGATATTGGACTGTTCGGAGCTCTTCTGTAGATGAGCAAAACAAACTTGAACCTGTTACAGTCAGGAATGGGTTTGTGTTACAGTGTATAAAATGGTTGCTCATTGATCAACTTGGACCTATTAGTTTAACTACAGCAGTTTTCATTTGAGTGTCAAAAAGTAATTGGTTTTGCACATACTATGCTACACGATTGGCTTAAAAAAACTCGCGCCACTTTTTCATCCAATCAGAAGTGAAATCAAAACCAATAGTAACTCGTTCGCACTCGTTTTCCCGTGCTCCGCGTCAGCTACAGGTAATTACTTCGCGTTTTGATTGGTTTACCGGATTGTCTGTGTCCTTTGTGATTGGCTATTCAGTGATAACTTTTGGTTTTGGTTTTATGACTCTTAAGTGTAAACAACTCTATTGATCGATGAGAATCAGCCCAATATATAAGATCGGGTTTAAATCGAAAGAAGCCACGCCACCAATAACCGGTACTTTGGAAAGACTATAGCACCTTACTCAAATCCCAACCAAGAAGATCTGATATTTATAGTATTTATTTACCACCTGGCGTTAAATCGTAAAACATACTCTACCTTCAGCTGTCGTAGATATTTTCTCTTTACACGGATTCTTAGCTTACCTACGTCTTTAACTTCGATCGTTATTAATTCTGGATCAGTTTTGATCTTTTCACGGTCCAACTGTTGAACTCCCCAGCACGAAAAAGTACCTTTATCTTCCTCTGTTGTGTTTTTTATCGTAAGGTTGTTACCAGAAATAACATGTCGGTCCACTGAAATGGTCTTTTCCGATCTTTTCCATTTGACCTCAGGGGTGGGGTAGCCAAAAATGTCACATTTTATCAGGGTGTCCCTCGATTTGTAAGCAGTTACAGATTTCTCTGGTTTCGTGACAAATTTTGCTGGTACTGGCAGTGACATAAACAGAACAAAGAGTGAAGTTATTATCATACGAGAACTTGCTATAAACTTGCTAGCCAGCGAACAGATTCTCGTGGTTGGTGTCGGCAAACGAAGCGAATGTCGGCGAGCTAAGCGAACCGGTGAGAATGAGCGCCAGGCCCTTCACTAGCTCGCTTCGTTCGCTGACTCACCTTTCGCGACTACCGTAACGGTTGAGAGACTGCTCGCACGCTATAACTGAACTTGCTTTATTGTCTTTCAAGGCATAAAAAATGCCAAAAGTGGTGACTGAAGCAGATAAAGTATCAACTAAAGAGAAAAAAAAAAGGTTTGTCAAATTTTGATTGCTTGACCTATTAATTCGGCAAAACCAACTTCGTCCAGAGACAAACATGGGTTCGTGTTTTCGCGCCACATGACCATTATAAGACTGCAAGTAGCCTAGTCGCGCAAGTGCTTCGTTTGGGGCCGGAACTTCTCTAACAGTGGGGTTGAAGATATTTATTATTTATTACTTTTAAACATACCTTGTACAGTTATGTTATATGATAACTGATCTCTACCCAACAGATTCTCCGCTGTACAAGTGTACATACCGCGGTCTTCAAACTGGATTTCCTTAAACTCCAGATGGCCTGTCTTGACCAGTTGTTTTTCTTCTATAACGACACCATTCTTGTACCACGTGATTACCGGCTGTGGGAACCCAGCTGCTTTACACGGTAAAATGACATGTTGTTTCTCCCTGACTGTCACCGCGGGGGAAGAAGGTTTTGAGATGAAATGCGGTTTTTCTGGAAGAAAAATATTTGTGTTTTTTTTGGTCATTGTTGAATAACTTTTACAACTGCACAGCATCTAAAACACAGCTTATCAGTCCTGCTTCGAAAAGCAATAAATAGAAACTCGCGGAATAAAAGTGAACTAAGATCATCTCTATCTAGCATGTGCCCCAATAAGAGCATTTATATATGACATAGCTAGATTCTATGTACTTATCAACCTTGCGTTTGTGTTGCGGCATTTACCAAATTTCCAAAAATGTTGAAGAAAGTTGAGCTGTTCATGTCACGCTAAATATTTCTGTTGCCGCAAATTCTCCATTACCACGATCATGCTCACAGCTAGCCTCGTAGCTGAGCTGGCCTACTACATACATACATACAGTCATACATATACTTTATTTATCCTGGAAATTTACAGAGTAGCTCGGTGTAGAGCTAATATCTTCGAGAAAATAAGTTATAGAAAGAAACCGTAAAATAAAGTAATATTAAAATATGCTGTATCACAATACCATTATTACTTCTAAACTAACTTCAATATTATGCATACAGAGGGAACTATCACTAGATCTACTGTGGAAAGGCTTCATATTTGAGGATCTCCTGCTTGTATTATAGAAAATCTGATGTTTTGTAAGTGTCTGGGAGAGAGTTCCATATTTTGCTAGCTATGTAAGAAAAAGAGTGCAGACCGTAAGTTGTTGTTTTTGGGTTGGGAAGGGCCAGAATATGATTATCGCGCAAATTACAGGATGAAAACCGTACGGTGAACATATCTTTTAAATAACCTGGATAATTAGCAAAAAACAGACTCTTATATAGTATAATCATGAAATTCTGCAGGCGTCTAATGAATAAAGATTTTAAGTTAACTTTGCTGAGTAAAATGTCATACGGAGAGCTGTAGTCCTATAGTATAAACCTAGGAATACGCTTGTTCAGATTATCTAATTTGTCGGTGTTGCGCGCACCACAGAAAACAATTTGATTATTCGCTCTCAATTTAAATAGAAACTCTTACCGAAATGATATCCTTCGGTACGGTTTGCTGCAGCCCCAGGGGGTCCCGGAAGTCCTCTCCTGCCTCGCTTTCCCTGGGGACCGGTTGAACCTTTACTTCCTTTACTTCCTTTCCTTCCTCGTGGGCCAGTACGGCCAGGTGAGCCGGGAGAGCCTGGTGGGCCGGGAGGGCCTGGTGGACCGGGAGGTACAATTCGACCTGATGAAATCAATATACACGTTCATATAGGATTAAAAATAAATGTAGCGAGAACTTCATCGATGAAAACTTTGATGATCGATTGATGTTTGTTTATGTAACTCCTTATGTATGTGATTTGAGTGACATCTTTTCCGAACCTAAACATGGTTCGTGTCTAATTTTGGGACAGTTGAAAATGATAAATTTTTAGCTATGTTTTTGCTGGTTTTAAAATGCATTAGGTTTTTTTTTTGCGGATTGAAAACACCTTACGTTGAACTGTTCCTTAGACTTAATTAAAGGAGCTTCATCGCGGTTTGCCCATCTGGAAAAGTTAAGCGTAAATGTTTCAAGTTCGTCGTTTGCAATTCGTGTAAATTTCTCCATCTTTAGCCATCCCTGTTCCTTTATCGTTTATTATCATCTCTTTGGTGTTTTTCTATCTCAATTACTTTTTTCAGGTTTCCTTCAATTTTAAGGTAATTTTGTAAGTGGCTAAAACAACTCAAAATGCCGTGACTACATGAGTTTCTTTCAGCTAGTTTACTACCTACATCCTGATAAGATGTATTTCAGTTTTAATCCGATTAAAGGATTAACGTTGTTTAAAATTTTAAAAAACTTTCTCTGGTTAAAATAGTTTAAAATTACGAGCTTTCGATTGCCAGTCTGCAATCTTTGACAATTAGTGAATAAAAAGCGCGAGCGTTGAAATATATACGGTAAAAATTGTGAAGTAGAAAAAAAAATCAATTCAATTTACAACAATAAATTTTTAGTTACATCAGATTTACGTTATACCACCATAATCAACATTTCAAAACGTCGAAATTTTTTTTGCATTGCTTCGTTTTTAATAGTACGTTGCAGATAACCCGACACACTTTTTCAGGGTTGTTGTGAATTTAATTAATGTGAATTTAATTAATTTCAGTTTGTCTTGCCTTTGTCATCATTCATAGCTATCCGACGGTCAACTGGCAGCACACACATATATTTCCTTGTGCTTAGTTTTGTGGTTCGTTTTGTTTTTAACAATTTTTTTCACCATAGTCATGTTTGGGCAGTCTAGCTGACCTCAATGGAAACCTCCACGAAAGTTTAAGTTCCGGCTAGATTTAATAATTTTCAATTCCCAACGTTTTCATTGGCTGACTATCCCTTGGTGTGCCTGGCGGCTTTTGTCCAAGCCGTGAGAACTAACTTGTGGAAAAAGACCTCGGTAAGCCTAAACCGTGATGTCTAGAAATTTGTTAAGAAGTATTTAATAGGAAACCTTCGAGCCCAAGTACAATCAATAGCAGTAGAAGTGACTGGCTTAACAGAACCCTTGCTACAAGAGGCTTAGTTTCCCGCCGATCCCGAAACATTTCGTGGAGGCCGAGTGGTCTGCGCGTGGGACTCGCAATCCAGCGGTCCCGGGTTCGAGTTCCGCTCTGACCGCTGCCTGGATTTGTTTTACGGTAGCCCCGAGTTCAGATCCTCTGTCACGATTGTAAATAGCCAACTGGTTTGCCTCCAGCCAGTTGGGATTCGTAACAGTGTTATGTTCAATGTGAATTATTTGCTTTAGCTGTTTGCGCGGCCCCACAAAAGGATATTTATTTAAGGGTTTTTTAATCCCCAAGCGTTTCATCGCCACGGGAGAACCATCTGGTACCTGCATAGTGGATATAAATCATACCTTTCACACAAACAATCTTTTCCAGCTGACTTCCTTCCTCTGTGCTATTCTGTTGATTGAACAAAAAAGTGTTCAAGTTTGTTTGAACTTACCATTAATACCTGAGAGGGAAAGATCATTCTTTTTTTCAGTTCGACCTTGACAATAACGCCGAAATGGAAAAAAGGCTGGTCAAAAACATGATTATAGGCCATGTGAACTTGAAGCCTTCTCGGTTTCTCGAGCTCAGTGGGAAGCAAACAATGTTATTATTCATGGTCTCCGCTAAAACAGTCATTTGAACACAAACCTAGTGAAATACAGACTTGCAAGTCGAATATTCGCCACAAATTAATCACAAATTAACATTAGGTCTGTTGGTGGGTTCATTTAATTTGACGAAATCCCACGCAAAGATATAATCTTTTCACACATTTTACAAATGAAAAAGCCATCATGCATTCTCTACACAAATCTTGGTATCTATTCAGCGCTTCTTTTCGAAAATCAAGGACTTGGAAATAAGTGATCGATGTCCGGGATAAATGTGTTTTCGGAACTATTTTCGCCATTTAAACAATGGAATTTGATTCGTAACCGAGTGTTGTGAAAATGATTTTGAGAAAATTACGGTACACCATGAAATAGAAAAGGAAGTTAAGCGGATAACCTACAACAATGCCATTGTCTTTCATTTCAAAGCAATTCAGATATCACTTCTGACTGTTATCATCAAGTCCAATATATTTTTTAAATTAACTTCTTCTCTTGATTTTAATCGAAGTTTTTTTTTTGTCTGTACATTTTGACCTTTGACGAAAAAAGGCGTTCGATTTTGGTTACCTGCACGCAATCAACATAAAATGAACAAAGACAAATTTCCACTTTTCACTTTTCCTTTTGACTTACCTACAGAAATAAATCTACTGAGTTATAATTTGCAAGGGAATATATTAAAACCATAAGTACCTCAAAAACTGCGAAACGAGACGGAAGTCACACGTACTAAAAATCTCGAGCTCCTTACCTTTCGAGACCCATTTGAGTTTAAACAAACGCTGTGACAGTCGCGACACTTGGATGATCCATCGACGGCCCTTTTGAAGAGATTTCTTCTTTTGTCTTCATTTAGAGGTGAATTTGTAGAGGTTGGTTTAATAAGCCCATGATTATCAAGCCGATACGGATGATTTAAAACAAGTAAATCTTGTTCAACTGCCGTTACACGTGATACTAATCGGTGCAAAGAATAGCTGGTGAAGCCAAGTGAACCCAGCGTAAGGATCAAGTTGAACGAAAGGGCAAAGAGGAAAATGTTGGAGTTATTAACGCTTTTACTCTCCATGCTTCCAGCTTCTGATTTGATCTTCCCGTTTCTGACCTGTTTGTCTGATCCGGCCTTTAATACATGTACAGTACTGGTTTTAAATTTCGTAAAACCACATTTTGTTTTAGAAGGGCACTGCATATACACCCACGCGGGTTCAACTGTTATATCCGGCACTGGGTTGTGGTAAACAAATTTTGTTATGGTTTTGATTAATTGGCAACAGGACTTCATGTCATCCTTTGGTCGGTCATCATACTCGTGATTAAACATGTCCAACTCCCTTTTTTGCGGTCGTCTGATTGTTTTTTTTTTTTTTTTTTTTTTTTTTTTCAACACGCTTTTGATTAAAAAAAGCACTGTCGTAACTCATAGCTATAAACTAAAATTAAAGGCATTGCACCATAATAACAGACATTGCATTAAATACAGATATGTCTGGGTTTTGCCTTGAACTACCTCGGTACTCTCGACAAGGTACTCACTGGGAACTTGATCATAAAACCATGGACTGAAGAAAGCGTAAAAGAGTGTTTTTTAGGTACCATAACCCCGCGGGGACGCATTCTATTATAAAAGGGATGAATAGCGAAAATAATTCCGAAAACACATTTATCCGGGACGTCACTTATTTCCAAGTCCTTTCTTTTCGAAAAGAAGCGCTGGATCAATACCAAGATTTGTGTAGAAATTGAATGATGGCTTTTTCATTTGTAAAATATGTGAAAAGAGTAGCTCTGCGTGGGATTTTGACAAATTAAACCCACTAACAGACTTATGGTGATTACTGTGGCTTCCTCAGCGAATATCCGACTTGTAAGTCTATATTTCACTTGGCTTGTGTTCAAATGACTATTTTAGGAGACCATGAGTGAATAACATTGTTCGCTTCCAACCCAGGGAGACTTCCAAAAATAGGACAGGGGTGCTCGTGGCAAATTTTTAAAAGAACCGATAAGAGGTATGAAGATCCTGTTTTGTGGGCGTGGCTTGAAATTTATTTCACCCCTAGCAGGTACCAATTCTTAGACAGCACATTATCTCCTATCATATTTTTTTCAGCTCAATACCCTAAAAGGTACCTCGAAAGCTCCCACTGAGGACCTTTTCAGGCTCAACACTCTAAGAGTTACCAACACAGCTTTCTCCACTTTTTATATGAGAGTCCCCCCGGGTGTTTAACACACCGGTGATGGCCTTGACAAAGAGGAAACCACAAACATAAGCCGGACATCCAACAATTAGTAAATCATGCGAGCGGGCGCTGAAATTGGCCTGGAAAACAATCTTCCATCACTACTTGCTCTAACACCGGCTCTGCATAATATTTTTGTAGTGGAATCCATGATTTATGAGTTTTAGCGCCTCTAAAGGCTAATAAGAAAACACATTTTTATACCACGCCATAGGAAATACAGCCAATCAGAATACAGGAAAGCCGTTGTTTATTCGACGGTACTTCCCATGGACCGCCACGCGATATGTCGCGTTGATTGTTGGCCACTTTATCCTCTATGGCATGGTATAAAATAGTTATGCAACGTTCTCTCGTGGTATACCATTGAATATTCCACTTGTCACTTGTATTTTCACGGTACACACACTTGCCTAAAGGCTTGTGTGTATAACGAGAAAATACAAGTGATTCGTGGGATATTCCATAGTTTACCGCTCGAAAACGTTGCTTAACTAGGATGAAACTTTCAATGAAGTGCCGAGAGCATTTTGGGCCGGATTGAAAGATGACTGGATCGTGTTGCAATTTTATGGTAATTCTGGTGAAAAACGACATGATCTTTCTGCGTTTTAACGTATCATGGCCTCTAAATCTTGACGTACCGCGAAATCTGCATTCACGTAGCTTTTAAATGGCATATTAACTTCGGAATATGTGAAAAGAGTTATTTACATGAATCGCCTCCAAAACAAATCACCGGACGTTTTGAATTTGTGCTTGAGGGAACCCTTGGAAGGGAAATCTCATGATTATCGTGACGCCATCATTTTCGAAAAGCCGTGTTTTGAAAATGTTACCGTTCACACTAAAACGCAAAGCCTGCATTTTCAAATTCTTCCTGTTTGAAGAGCGTTTTCGTAAAGCTCTGTGTTCATAACGGATTAGTGTGGGCGCTAGGCCCCGCCGTAGAAATAAAACTGCATTTTCAAATTTCTCCGCGACGTCATGTGGACGGCCTAAGATAGTGAGGTACTTTACGCCTCTTCCGGTCTTGAATAGAATCATGCCTTCCAAGGCGGTGGGAATGGGGAAGAGTTAATGACAGTTTTCAAGATAAGTGCCAATTTTTTGGCCAGGATGCTTTGCGTGCTGCACAGTCCTGGAATACAATAGAAACCTCGCTATCGTGTAAACCAAAACAATAACAGCCGCGTGTAAAGCATCTTGGCCATTACTAGGAGTTTAACTGCACACTTCTTTTGCCCTCGTAATCTCTTCTTTTTCGTTTGAATGTTTAACCATCTGTTGTGTTTCCAGTGGTTTATCTTGTTACCACTTCAGTGGGTAAAGGTAGTAGATAAACTGCTAAGAGAAGACTGCCGAAACTCAGCTTACTTTTAATACGTTCCTTCCAGTTTCATTTTTCTTTGTTGAGTTATCCATTGTTTTAACAAGACCAGTTTGTGGTTTCCCGGCTTCCCATTTTGCGAACATTTTGTTTGCCATGTACTAATATAATAGATACTGTTGTAGTTTAGAGGTAACTTTCTCCAGCCTCTTAATCACGGAAGCTGCATTTGATACCGGAAACGTTGGCAAATACTTCTTTTTTTACAAAACAGTCATCATTGGTGATTTAAGCGCAAAACGAAAAATGTTTGAAACGCAGCAGAAATCTGCTAAGGAGCAAAGTGAAAGGGCAAGAAACAGGGTCAGAATCTTTGGTACCAACTGAAAATTTAATTTGTGATCATCCCGAAGGATACCTTAAAAACCCAAAGGGTAGCACCACTGTCTTGGTCGGGGGCACACCTTCCCCTATATTCTTCCACCTGGTACTTTTTAGGGGTTTTCGTGTCCGGTTTTGGCGCACGTAGTTTCCTCACTTCACTCATAGTTTTCGAATCTTTGTAACATCTGTTCACGTTGAATAAATGGCGAGGTGGCTTGGTTGTCAAACGCGCCCAGTTCAGAATAACGATGTGTGTCCGGATGAGTAATGGAGGCAAAATAGTTTGAGATTGTAACTGAGGGGCATTAAAACTAATCCGAGGAATTACAATCATATTGATAGTTTTCAATGTTTATCTTTAATGTTTTACACCTCAGAGAGCTTACATATCACCGACATCAACAGAAGTGCATAATGTACTAAGTGCGGGAACCAAAATTTTCGTGTAGGTTTCAACTCTGCTAACATGATGGTTTAACTATCTGCACAGAGCCTTTTACATGAGCTTTAAAGTCGCTCCACTGAAACACGTTTCCCGCTCCGGTTCGGCACAACGTAGATAAGCCAAAAATCTCATGACGATCTAGCACGTGATCCCAGATGTTGACACCCGTCTTTTCACCGGAGAAACTTTCATGTGCGTGAAAGGAACCTCCTACTGAGTCTTGCTCTTGTCCCAGTACCAGGGCTCCATTGCCACGGATCACGTGCCCTACAAAAATGTTTGGCAAAACAATGGATTTAGTTTTTTTTTCTTTTTTTATTTAACCCTTCTCCGACAACATCCCATATACGGGCGCTGAGTGGTCGTGCTTTTTGCACCACTTGTGACGTCATTAATTTAAATGTCGCCAGATATTCTTGATAAGCAGACAGTAGAGCTAGGGTAGACCTATGCGCACAACAGACGGTTTTGGATATCGACCGCATTCTGACGTAGCAAATTGAAAAACAACGTTATCAGTTTTGGTGCAAAAACGGTGGTAAAATGGCCCATTATACCTGTAATCGATCAAAGTCCCATTTCCAGGCTTTGCCCATAATTAGCACCCAGCTTTTTACGGCAGCCAGAAGGGATATGAAACGCAAAAGGTAGTGAGAGTTTTAAGTAGAATTCTAACCTGAAATTGCGCGCGGATTGAATTTACATTTGAATATTTTAGTTGTGTTCGGGCAATCATTAGTTCACTTGAGCTTGATGTTTTGAAGTTTTCAAAGTCGCGTTACCGTGAATGTCCTTCTTTTAGTCTTTTCGGTTGGTTAAATATTCAGTAATATTTCTAACTCTTTCTCTCGAACTCCGGAGAAACAAGAAAACGTCGCCATTTTGGACACGACCTCAAGCCGCTGTGCACCATTGGCTGAGACAGTGTACGATAGCGCAGCCAATCAGATTGCAGCATTTACAGTGGTGTACTAGCTGTTACATTAATTCTACAAAGAAGTATTAAACTACAGTAAAAACCTACATGTAAGAACCTACATTTTTTGTCTGGCAAAACAGGTTCTTGTATTTTGGAGTAGTTATTGCCTATTTAGGCTAAGTGGCTACTAGGTTCTCGATTAGATTTTTAATTTCTATAAAGGAGATATGGTTGTTGATTACGAGAAAAATAAATAAGCTTGGGTTTGGTCCTTTAATGTACAGTATTTATTCTTAACTGTATTATGATAGGCCTGGCTCAACTGATTACAGAATGCACCTATAACAAGAGTTCATAATTTAACTGTAACCCACATATAATAACCTGCTTGATTTTGCTTGGCTAAACAGGCTCTTATATTTTTGGACATTAAAATGATAAATTTCTGCCAGTAGGCTCTTAAACCACTACATGTTGGTTCTTTACACGTGGATTCTTACTGTAGTTCAAGGGCCATATTTAGAAAAGGGGCTAATTACTTGGTATGGAAAACTCTACCTTTTTTGTGACGGCTACCATAACAAGCACGGTCGCCATCTTTGAACAACTGCCAAGTTCCAAAGGTACTCTCCCACGTTGTGCAGATGTGGTGCCATCTCCCGTCATTTACATGAACAGAAGTTCTCCTTCTAAGAAAGCAGGAAAGAATTTAGCGTGGTTCTCACGTGTGGGGTCCGCCTAGATTAGCCTTATGCTACTGGCGGATCAATTTTACTCTTGTATTAATTTCTAAATGCAGTTGAAATAAAGTGTGTGTAAAAGTGTGTGCAAACGCAAATTATTGTAAATGCAAATGCAAGGAAATACACGTGTAGAACTAACTTAACACGTACAAGCGTCGACCTAAGAAATGGAAAAATTTGGGCTTCCGTTTGCATTTAACGCGTGAACTGGGGCAACGCTGAAACAAATGCAAACGTAAGCTTCAAGCCTCAGTCTCGTACACCAGCATGAAAAAAGACTTATGGATCGTCTGCGCATGTGTTTCGTACCTTCCTTGCGTTAACGTTAAGTGTGTGAAAGTGTCAAAGTGAAATTCGTTTGCATTTGGATCCATTTGCGCCGTGTGAACCAGCCTTTAGGTTCTGTTCATGTCTATAAAAATCCAATTATTCTGGATACGTTCAGTCTTTGTGTCGCAAACAGGTATAGGTTTTGGGCTGCTTGAAACAATGAAAATCTTGAGTAAAATGTATACTTTCGGTAGGGCTTTTAATAAGGGAATAACATGACGTTTTTTGGGAATATTGTTTATTTGCGCCAGTGCAGTGTCATTTGCGGCCCAAGCGCGAAGCAAAAAATGTACTTTACGTATGGATGTTACGAGTGGTGTATTTTTTAAGTAAAATACTCGTGTCTGCTGATGTAATAAATGCAAGTAATGTACTGCCGTTTCCATCAAACCCTGAAAAGCTAATCACAATTGTCGACCTTTCGGGTACGTAGAAAATGTTTTTACCCGTAACTGCTTGCCACCCAGAAGAAAACTTCGCCCCGCTGAATTTCCACGAGCAATTCGTTGTCACTTCCAGGCACAGCATAGCTTAGCGCTGCCCCGTTTCTGTTATCTCTGCTTTTAATCCACACACACAATGTCACGGCTGTGAGGCTTCTCATGCCATGCTTGATGACGAAACCATTAGTTGTTTTTCCCGTGAACCGTAGAGCGTAGTCTGAAGAGAAGAGGTAAGATAAGGGGAGGCCTGATACTCAGATTCACGAATTTATTACCACGTAAAACGCAAGCCGCTTAAGATTTATTGCATTTACCGCATTTACTGCGACGTCTCATTGTGTTTTGGGCGGGGTTATCAACAAAGTAGAGGAAAGAAGTTTGATTTTTAGGCCAAATTTTCAAAAATTTAACATAAGTTCTCCTCTTATGGTAGTCTCCAAACCTAAATCAGAAGTCGACACAAAATCAAACTCAAAGAAACACAACTTCGATAGTACGTAGAAATACGGTGTATGGGACCTCTGGTAACTACTGTACACGCGGTGGCATAAAATACATTGAGTATTATACAGTTGCATGGAGCATTATCACTTTTTCAACGATTTATAGCAGTTATATACTTTCAGCGTGCAGTCGCGTTTTTTTAGACACCAGAAGCTACTTAAAACAGAATACACTGAAGTAAATCCCTTTTTATCGAGCTATGTTGATAGTTTACTGTACGTGGTTGTACCTTACAGTATTTTACAAGGGAGATATGTCCGTCGTGTTGTGTTATGAGTTCACTAAATACTATAAATTCTGAAAGCAAGCAAACCTGTAGACTCCAACTTTCTTTCCAGTGAATGAACCCTTTTGGACACCCTGTCAAGGTATAACTGCTGCGCATAGTGCTTCCCTGTTAAAATTAAATTTAAAAGAGGACAAATCATGGGTGTTAGTGAAAATGCTTACGAGGAGAAGAATGTTATTGTTGTGAGTTGGATCGCTAGCACGATCAATTAGCCCAGATTAGTTCGTTCACTGGCCCATCTAAGCGGTCCGAATAGCAAACTTCGGGTCACTAAGGGAACACGTTTTTTGGAAAAGTTTTAGCAGATAATACATTCAGTGGCTAAGTGCGTTTCGGTGGCCTCGTTTCTTCTCGTTCTTCGTTCTCTTTCGATCCTGAGTTATCTTTTCGAGCGATCTAGATAAATAAAGGCACGCAAACCTGCAGCGGACTTATCCAACTTTCTGGTTTCCAGTAAATTAACCCTGTTGATCAGCAAACTTTCAGACCTGAACATCTTTCTTTCCAATGTATCAAGCTTGTTCGACGACTCAATTTTCAGTGAATCAACCCTGTCGGACAGCATTGCTGCAGACTTGTTCAACTTTCTATCCAGTGAATCAACCTTGTTGGACGAATCTATTTTCAGTGAATCAACTCTGCCGGACATGAAATCTGCAGACTTATTCAACTTCATTTCCAGGAAATCAAGTTTGTTGGACAGATCTTTTTTCAATGAATCAACCCTGTTGGACAGCCAACCTTCAGACTTGTTCAACTTTGTTTCTAGTGAATCAACCTTGTCAGACAACGTTACAAAAGATGGCTGCGTTGCGTAGTGTTTCCCTGTCAATAAAGAAAATGGAAAGAGGACACTTCATGAGTGTTGTTTAATTAAAATGCTTTCGAGCTACAAAGTTTCACTTTCATGCTGTGAGTTTGATCGCTACCCAAAGTATGATTCACTGCATGTAAACTTATCTAACTTGCCTTTACCTTGAAGTTCGTAAAGGACCTAACTATTGTGAAACTTTCGAGTGGAAGGCAAATGATACAAAGATTTACGGGGATAATTTCAGGAAAATGTGAGAATTGTTAAAATTCTAAAACGAGAACCACTCAGCCAAAATTTCTAGAAGTTTTGGAAAGAAAATCAAAGGATCAGAAATCTCCAAAATGTCCCGTTTCTCCGCTCCTGGAAATTCGGACAAATAGTTTTCCACTACTCACCACTGTTCAAAAAAGTACTTTTGGTCGAATGGAACCTCCGTATTACAAACAAGACCGGCACACTAAACCCTCGACTTCGTCCAAGTATTGCAATCCTATTATAACATCATTACATACATCATCAACTCCTCATACCAAAGATACATGAAGGCTGTACACCACTCCAGTCACCAGACGGCAAACACCGTCTAACGACCGGTCCAATCAAGCGGTATCCCGGATGACAAATGAACGTCACAGATTCACCAGTCCAGTAACTTGAGCCAAGTCTTTGTCCATTACTTGGAGCACCAGGATCACCACAATTCACTATCGCTTAAAACGACAGACAAATAGATTGGGTTAGTGCAATTACAAGAATAACTCTGGGGTCTAGTTGTGAATCAAGTTTGATTTTCAATCAAGGGGAAGTTTCAAGTGTCGAGAAGGTCCCTTCACCGCACTTCAGACTTCCTGTTTTAAACTCAAAACCAGACCTCGGGGTAATTGAAGTAAGGGGAGAGCCCCCTTCCCAAACTTCAGTTACCCTGAGGCCTAGTTTTAGGTCAAAAAGTGCTGAGTCTAAAGAGAGGAAAAGGTACCTTTTTCAGACTTCAAAGAAAAGCTCTGTGTTTGATAATGTTATCCACCAGATAAATCCCTATATATCTAGTGGATGGCGCGGTTTATTTTGCCAAATTAACACTTATCCACCGGATAGTAATCAGTATCCGGTAGATAATGTTATCCACTCTTTGCTCGACTGGGTCAAGATGCCGAAAACGTGAAAAAAAATACATGCGGTCATTTTCCCATGAAAAGTGGTTTTTTCGATAGTACGGTTTGTTGGGAAAATGTGTTCATTGATACCTATAACTAAGCAAGTAAATTACATGTACATACTTAGGTTTGTACTAGCTTCCGCTGTCCAGTTCTTTTCATTGTAGAATAAGCACGTGTAGACTCCAGAGTCCCTCGGTTTGAACTGATCAATGACAAATTCAATATTTGTCCTGTCTTTTACTTGACGTATTGCCGTCGGAGCAAGAAGTCGCCCGTTCTTGAACCATTTGCCATCAGGAAGAGGTGAGCCTTCAGCAGAACAAGCTAAATTGACTGAATCGCCGATACTCTTTACTTGAATTTCACTGGCAGGACTTGAAACAATGTGCGGATTCACTGAAGAAACGAGAAAACATTATCGTTGGCTCTCGCTTTTAAATCAAAAGTAATGCATATTTCTTGATAAAACGTCGTGGTGTCTTCGGGAAACTAGTAGTTTTGTTTTCTCTAGAATGTCGATGTTTCCGAAATGAAATAAACACTGAAACACTTATAAACAGGTTGAGAAAAACAAAAATGTAGTCTGGCTTTTCCCTTAGCTAAAAAAAAAGCAAAAGCAAGTCATGAGATGAGAACCTATTGATCGGTGAATTCAGTTCCATAAGGTTAGATTAAGTGGCACCTTATTCAGAACCACACCTTGAAGATCTGATGTTTTGATAAATTGAGAAAAAATACTCTACCTTCAGCTGTCGCAGTCATTTTCACTTTTCAGATTCTTAGCTTACCTACGTCTTCAACATCGATCGTTATTGATACTGGACTGAAGTAATCATCACGGTCCAACTGTTGGGTTCCCCAGCATGTGTAAACACCTGCATCTTCCTCTGTCATGTTTTTGATCGTAAGCGTGTTACCAGAGATAACATGTCGGCCCACGGGAAGTTTCTCGTGTGATTTTGTCCATTTAACTTCAGGGGTGGGGTAGCCAAAAATATTGCACTTGAGAACGGTGTCCCACGTTTTGTAAGCGGTTACAGATTTCTCTGGTTTCATCACAAATTTTGCTGGTACTGTGTTAAACCATAAAAGTACAAACTTTTAGAGGTAAAGCATTGTGTAATAAATTGAACTTGTTGTAGTGTAATTCTATAGTGGAGGTATTCGTGTTTCCTATTGGACATCCATGTTATGGTCAATTGACACCTGTCTAAACGAGGTATTCGCTGACCAATATCACTTGACCATATCACGGGCTCAGGTTTAGAGCTCATCAAGGTCACATGTTTTTTTTTTTAAGTTGACCACTGCACTGGTTTTCGATTGGATTCAAACCGGTTCAACCGGGTTATTATTCTTGGGGAGAAGGAGGGGGTACGTACAAAGGCAAACACTCGGGGCGAATTAACCCCTGGCGGGTCCTTTTTACTTTTGATAGTTTTCGAATAAAGCAAAGAAAGAGTACGTAAATTCTACAATCGTGGAAAAACTGGATACGCTTTATTTGATAGCCTCTTTTTTGTTAGCTGGAAAAAAATAGTGAAACCACACGCCGAACAATTACGTGCCCACAATCGTACAGTCGTTGAGTTTTTGGCCCAAGAAAAACAAATGCTCTTTTCCTTTATAGTAAACTTATTGTAATCAGTAACTTGGCTTTTAGGCTTGGCTAAAACTATATTAGTGATTACTTAAATGCTAACATTGGGTGCAATCAAAGGACTCTTGGAGCCAGCTCATTTATGTAATGGCTAATTTGCATTATACTCTTTGGTTATTTAAATATCGGCACAGTTGAACCCCGTTAATTCGATCCCTCAGGGAGAAAACAGTTCGAAATAGCAGGGGTTACGTTCGAATAGATATCATTATTCTTGGGCACTTGGGTTAGAAAATATCGGCAAATGGCCTAATGGCGTAACTGGGGGAAGGTTTCGCGCAAGTGTCTTGTTTGTGGCCGAAATCTCTAAGAGCAATGAAGAGCAATGAAGATATCTATTACTCTCCATACCTTGTACAGTTGCGTTAACTGATAGCTGATCTCTTCCAAACAGATTCTCCGCTGTACAAGTGTACATACCGCGGTCTTCAAACTGGATTTCCCTGAATTCCAGACCACGCCCTGCCTTGACTTGTTGTCTATCTTCTATCAGGTGACCATTCTTATACCACGTGATTACCGGCTGTGGGAACCCAGCTGCTTTACACGGTAATATGACATCTTGTTTCTGACTGTCACCACAGAGGAAGAAGGTTTTGAAATGAAATGCGGTTTTTCTGGAAGAAAATAGTTTGTGCTTTTTGTGGTCATTGTTCACTGAATAACTTTTACAACTGCACAGCATCCAAAACGCAGCTACTCAGTGCTGCTTCGAAAAGCAATGAACAGAAACTTGGACAAAAAAATGAACTTATACCTTCTCTATCTAGCATGTGCCCCAATAGGAACATTTACATATGACAGTCAGAAGCTTGACTACTCGTGCGATAAAGTTTGATCTAAAATTGTACTTATCAACCTTACGTTTGTGTTGCAGCTTTAACCAAATCAGGTCATAAATATTTGGAGAAAATTGGGCTTTGATTTCGTAGTATATATCTGTATTGCCGCAAATTCACTATCTAATTACCATGACCTAGTCCCAGCTTCCCTTGCAGCTAAGTTGACTTGTTCACGAGCCCAAATACCCTCACTGTTCAGTTTCTTGCCGTTTTTTCGCGTTGCCTCCGAGCAAACCAATCGGCTGGAACGGACTATAGCTCAGCTAGTTAGAGCGACAGTGATCTGAGCTCCCGGGTGCACCAAGATCAAAAATTTTCTTTGTCCGGTTTGGTTTAATTTCCCGTTACCTTTCCCGGGGCAGAAATCCCGAGGGATTTCATAGTCGATATAATGCTTTATAATACCTTTAAATATACCATCATAACTATTCCCCGTAGATCTCAATATCATTTTGCCCCACGACAAAGTATCAGTTATAACACTATAAACATTACTGTTTTGGTAAAAAGCACAGATCACATGACAACACGGTAATAGTTTTCACTTGAGGGTCCAAAGTAATTTACATTTGTTTCGGTTTTGCATCATAATGATTGGCTCAAGAAACTCGTGCCACTTTCCCAACCAATCAGACGTAAAAATAAACCCAATGGCGACTTACTCGCTGACGTTTTCCCGCGTTTTTTGTCGGTTACACGAGATCTCTCGCTTGCATTGGTTCACATTACTGTGATTGGCCAGAGTGATTACTCTGGGTTTCGTTTTACGACTTCTACACACGTGTGTTCCACTCTTACCCAAACGATATCCTCCGGTACGGTTTCCTGCGGCCCCAGGGGGTCCTGGAAATCCTCTCCTTCCTCGCTTTCCCCGGGGACCGGGTGGACCTCTTGTTCCTTTCTTCCCTCGGCCGGGAGGGCCTTGGGGACCAGTAAGTCCCGGTGGGCCGAGAGGGCCTGGTGGACCGTGGGGTACAAAAAACGAAATCAATATATGGGATTACGTAGGAACAAAACTAAATATAGGGAGGCCTTCATCGAAGAAAGTCACGGGGACTGTGTTTATTGCGCTCCTGCATTCTAAAGAAACATCGACGCATGTTTGTGATTTGTTTGTTTACACTTTCAGAGCAAAATGGCTCGCGTGTACTCCGTCCGAAATACGATAGAAAATCGAACAATTTCAGCTTTTTAGTGAACAAAAATCTTGTAGCAGAATAATGTTACGTATATTAAAATCCTTTTTGCATTTTCTAAATCCTGAGGATATAAATAATTGCCTGAAATAACACCAAAGACAAGTTCGCATGGGCACTCGAGAAAATGAATTTCAGAGAAATTGTGCAAACACATGTGAAATTTCATCATCAGTGTCATTTCACCAGTACTTTCAAGTGTTTCATATGAACTTCAAAATTTTTGTTTTCGACATTTTGTGTTGTCATAAATGATTTCTTTTGAGAAGATATTTAAAACAGTCACACAAAAGTTTGCAATATGATGCAAATAATCTCGGTACAAAGTTTTTGTCCACTTGTTACTCAAAATTCTGCTGCATTCCTCCTTGAGTTATGACTAAATGTCAGTAGAAACCCGGTAGCTCGAACTCTGAAGAGAAACGAAAAGTAGTTCGAGTTAGCGGGGATTCGAGTTATCGGGGTTGATTGAATATCCAACTCGTCATGTTAATAATTGACAATTTACTGATTTTTCAGCACTTCAGCTGATACAGACTATACAGTACAGTGCAAATAAAACTTATCTCGTCAGAAGTGCAACACGATTATGCACCTGTAATGTAGTGTTAGTTTTGAGTGTTTGTACCTCTTACACGACAAGAGAAGCTAACTGGGATGACACACATGAACCAGAATTCCAGTTATCGGGGTAAATTTTTATCACGGGAGACGAAATTTAGTTCGAGTTAGCGGGAAATTCGAGTTATCCGAGTTCGAGTTAACCGAGTTAAAACGACTGAAAAGTGGAGTCAAATCCAAGGGAAAATGGGACTTTCGAGTTACCGGGGCTCTACTGTATCTTCCGCCATCGTTCTCATTGGCTGATTATCATATATCATATATTTATTTATCTTCATCCCTTGGTCCCTGGGAGGTCTTTTTAGTTTCCCCGCTCAGTAATTAAACCCAAAACATGTCTGCGTATTGGGTCTTTAGCTGAGGGTCTCAGTGGAGCTAGTGGTGGCTTTTACGGCTAATGACTAAAATTTTAGCTTTTTTGCAGCTAACGGTTAACGCCATTAAAACCCTCTTAGCTGGAAGCCTGAGAGTTGTACTACAATGAGTACAGTGGACTAAAATCAGTAGAGACGCCAGTGGCAATAAAAGTTGGTGCAAACGGCAGTGCTTCGAAGAATCGAGAAGGATAAAGGCCATTGAAAGCCCCTAATAAAACTCTCATTACAAGAGACCTTCGGTAAACTTTTTCGCAAGAGCGCCGGAAATGCACAGTACCTTTAACCGTCCACAAACTGAACAAACAGCAACAACAGCAGTGTCCGGCCGGTTTATACCCTGGGTACAACAGACGTTTCCCGATCCCAAAACATCCCTAAGCGTTTTACCGCCGCCCGCGAGGGAACCCTCTGGTACGTATAAAAGCTAAGTAGATGCAAATCATACCTTTCACACAAACAATTTTTTCCAGCTGACTTCCTTCCCCGGTGCCATTCTGTTGATTGAACAAAAAAACCCTCCAAGTTTGTTTCAACTTAACATTCAACTGAACTTGATAAAAAAGGCTCTTTTACTCAGTTTGACCTTGACAATAACGCTGAAATGGATAAAAGCTAGTCAAAATCATGATTTTAAATAAGCCGTGTGAAAGATAGAACCGTTTGCCTTTCCAGCTCTGTGGGAAGCGAACAATGTTATCATTGTCTTCTAAAACAGTCATTTGATTAGAAGCCAAATGACCAAGTCGAATAGCTACAATAATCACAATAAGGGTGGTGTTTAATTTAATTTGACGAAATCCCACGCAAAGCTATTCTCTTCACATCTTTTACAAATAAAAAAATGCCATCAATCTCTACTTCTTTTGGGAAATAAAGGATTTGGAAATAGTAAGCGATTTCCCAGACAAATGTGTTTTCGGAACTATTTTTCGCCATTCAGTTTAAAATTTCAGGCGTGATGATAATTTAGAAGTTATATCTAAAGAGCTTGAAGTAAAATACAATGACATTGATATTGATTGTAGATTACACTTTTCTACCTGTTCCATTCCACTTTGTACAGGAAATCATTTTCACTGCATGCACTAGGTTAGGAACCTAATTCCAGTGCTAAAAAGCCTTGATAAATTTTAACTTGCGTGTAAAACTTCACTTGAGTCTCCCTGTTTTGTCTGTACATTTTGACCTTTGACGGTAAAAAGCGTTCGAATTTGGCTACCTACACGCAAACAACATAAAATGAACCGAAAGCGGTAGAAATATTTCCAGTTTTCACTTTTCTTGTTGACTCACTGAAAGAAATGAATCTACTGAACTGCACTTTGTGAGAGGTGTATTGAAACAACAAGTTCAGCCTTTATGTGAACTCAAACGGAAGCTGTACTTAAAATCTCCTTACCTTTCGAAGCTCCTTTGAGTTTAAACAAACTCTGTTACATTTGCGCCACAAGGATGATCCATCGACAGCCCTTTTGCTGAGTTTTCCGTTCATTTCCGATTCACTTATTGGGGGCGAGTGTGTAAAGGTTAGTTTAGAAATTCCATGATTATCAAGCCGATAGGGATGATTTAAAGCAAGTAAATCTTGTTCA